>NC_134358.1:316885706-317200706 GCF_048569485.1 Anomaloglossus baeobatrachus | reverse complement strand
TTTTGATTGCTCCTTATTCCACTTTTTGTGAGGCAGAATAAAAAAAAAAAACCGCACTACAGGAACTGTTGGGGTTTTGGTTTTTTTTTGTTTTTATTTACACACGCTATATATATATATATATATATATATATATATATATATATATATATATATATATATATATATATATATATATATATATATATATATATATATATATATATATATATATTAAAAATATGAGATAGATATGATAGGGATAGATATATCTATATCTATCAGTTCAACATGCTTTAAAAGTGTTAAGATGGCTTTATTCTTCTGGTCAGTGTGATTTACAGTATATAGTTTTTTTGTTTTTTTATGTTTTGCTGCTTTAACACCTTTTAAAAAACCATTTTCTAGAAAAAATGTTTGCATTGAGCAATGGCTTTTTTATTTTTTCGCTGATGAAGTTGTATGGCGGCTTGTTTTTTGTTGGACAACATGACGTTTTCAGCAGTAGAATTTGTATTTATGACTTTGTTTATTGCGGTTTATTCCACTCTTTTTGTCAGCTGTATGATGAAAAGACTTAGTTTTTGCTACATTTTTATTTATATTTTTACAGTGTTCACTGAAGAGGTTAGCTAGTGTGACAGTTTTATAGATTGGGCTGTTACGGACGCAGAGATACCAAATGTGTACTTTTTTTTTTTTTTTCTTTTTTTACACAAATATAACTATTTATTGGAATAATGTCTTGTTTATTTTGTTCTTTATTTTCTGTGTTTTATTATTTTTATTCTGTCTGTATTGGTTGCAGTCAGCCTGTGTGACAGCGTCTGACTGCAACCAATCACAGGCGCTGTCTGCATGTCTATTATACACTGAAAATAAATAAAAAAAAACTTGGCGTAAAGGTCAAATTATGGTACCAACACAGATAAAGCAGGCTCCAGTCCCTAGCCATGCGCTTATCTTGGCTGCGTATCAGAATCGGAAGAACTGCATGCAGCTTTTTTAAAAAAAAAATAAAGAAATTTAAAGAAATAATATTTAAATACATAATTAAAAAAAAAAGTGTGCATTCTCCCCCCAAAATTTTGAAACCCAGCCTTGATAAAGCCCCACAGCTGGTATTCTCAGGCTGGGAACCCATGCTCATTGGGTCCCCTGCAGCCGCCCAGGATTGTTGCCTCCCTTTGATGCGTCAGTCTCGAAACTTTTCCTGGCTCTTCCTTATTGCAGACACAGTTAGAGGTTTCCATGGCTCTTCACCTGTGACCGCAGGTAACCTGACCTCAAGTGACCTCTGAAAAGTCAGTGACCCCACCTCAGGTGGGGTCACTGAGGTTAATGAAATACCCTGAGGTCTGGTTACCTGCGGTCACAGGTGGAGGGCCATGGAAACCTCTAACTGTGCCTGCAACTATCCTGAGTGACGCCACCGCTGATTGTGCTGCTCATTCAGTCTCATCCAGTCTCTCCCTGAAGTCACAGCTTGGGTTCATTTTCCATGATCGTGTTCTGTGATTTCAGATGTAGAAGAGCCAGAATCGTCGTTGGGTTCTTTTTATCTGTGGGTACCAGCACCAATAAATGTTTGTAATTTTTTGTAATATTTATATGATGAAATAAAAATGATACATTTTTAACCATAGAGGTTTTTTTATATTTATTAATCCTCATGCAGACTCTATCGGTTAATATATTCTTCTTGGATTGACCTTTTAATTACCATCTCAGTCTTGTATCAAGCTCTAATCCGGCACCTGTAGACTTCTATGGGAAGTATTGTGCCCTCTTTGCCGCCATTTCTATAGAGATTATGAAGCTGTTTTCCTGGCCGCATTGTTACTGTGGGAGAATATGCCCTAAAACAGCGTTGTGCGGCATACCAAAGGCGCCATAGTACAGAACTACACGCACCATAGGGGCCTTCCCATACCTTCTGTATTATAACTACTCTAGGCACCATTATTGCTCATGCACACTAGAGCTTGATATGATTCTATAACTGCACAGTTCATGGTCGCCTGGCAGCTCTAAAAATGGCTACCATATATAGGCTTGATGCCAGCCACTCTGTTGATCAGATCCCAGCGGTTACTCTGGCCTTCAAACTTTAACACCTGTACAAAGATCTGGACGCACAGGTGCACCTGAGTTGGACCATAGTGTAGGCTTCTGGTCGGTGCAGGCGTTTTCAGGAAGCCGGTCAGAACCAGGAGGTCCAGTAAGGTACATAAGTGGAAGGCAGAAGAATAGTCAGGAAACAGGCTGATGTCAAAAGAGGATTAGCAAAGGTTAAATAGGCTGGACAAAAGATGTGAACTAGGGCTGGTAAAACTCTCTCAGCTCCCAGAAGCGAATATCTGTAGTGTGTGATGGTCCATAGACCAAAGCAGTGAGCCGATATGCCAGGTGGACAGCACACTCGCCCATTTTGTTAGACTAGACTGTACTACAGGTCCCAGCCATGCTACTGTCTCTGGCTGAACATAGCTTATACCGCCAGAGCCTCTGGTCTTTACTTCTCCTCCATCACCCACAAAATGAATAATGGAAGCAAACCTCACAGGAGCAGGTACCGGAGGAGAGGTGACAAATTGCGTAAAAAAAAACCAAAAAAAAAACCACATTACTGATTTAAAGAGAACCTGTCTTGAGATGTCCCCATTTAACCTCTTAATGACTTATAACGTTGTATGTACCTCATGAGTCTTCTCTCTGCCTTTCATGCAGGCTCGCACGCCTGCATCTTTCCCTGCAGATGAAGGCTGAATTATTCGGCCTTCATCCACCTCGAATTGCTGTGGGTGGAGTGGCATTTAAGGCACCTCAGCAGGGGGCCGCACTGTTCTAACCCCTCATCTGTGCTTTTGCAGCGTGATGGAAGGATACCATTGTGTTGTTACAACCGTCAGGGGCAGCTGTGGCATTGCTGTATATAGAACAAGTGATCAGATCATTGCAGGTTCAAGTCCCTTAAAGGAACTATTTAAATACAGTAAAAAGTAGATAAATGTTTTAAAAAAAAATGAAAATATAAAAGTTTAAATTACCCCCTCCCCCTTTACCATATTGAAAATTTAAGAAATAAGAAAAAATGTATTATAAATACACACATGTTATAAATTAATCCGATCGGTAAAGAGCGTAAAGGGAGCAAATGTCAAAACGCCAGAATTGCAGTTTTTCAGCCGCAACGACAATGTATTCACACCGCTCCAGATCCAATAAATGAAAACGTTATGGCTATCAAGGCACAAGTAAAATTTTTATATATATATTTTTTTGGGGGTTGTGTGTTTTTTCTTTTTTTTTTTTTTTTGTTTTTGTTTTAGCACCAATTTAAAAAAAACAAAAAACTGTTTGGTATCTATGTAATTGTACTGACCTAGAGAATCCTAATGCCAGTCTAGTTTAATCTTAACATGAACACTGTTAATAAAAATCCCAAAAAGCAATTGTAGAATTTCACTTTTTTTTACTACTTTGACACACTTGTATTTTTTTCCCCTCTTACCATTACATTATATGATAAAATGAATGGTGTCATTCAAAAGTAAAACTCCTCGCCAAAAATAAGCCCTCATATGGCAATATCAATACAAAAGTAAAAAAGTTATGGCTCTTGGAATAAGGGGAAGAAAAAAATGATAGCGCAAAATATGAAATCGCCCGGTCCTTAAGGAGTTAAAACTGTCCTGACCTTATTTTTTTATGCTAAATTTGCTTTTTCCAGACTCACTATTGCATCCCACAAGTTTGTGAACCTTCTAAAAACATCTCCCAGGTTATATGATGAGTGCTGAGCTGTCTGCTGGGTGTCTCCAGGCTATCCTCGCGCCCCCGATGTGTGCCTCCTAAGGCTACTTTCACACATCCGGTTTGAGCACTGCAGCTCAATCCGGCTGTGAAACCTATGCAACGGATGCGGCGAAAATATCGCATCCTTTGCATAAGTTTTTACATGCGGCCCGTCCGTTTTTTTCTGGTTGCGGCATGCTACTGATCATGTGCAGTGAAAGAAACCGCATGCGGCGGCCGCATGCGTTTTTTTTTTCCGCATCACGCCGCATCCGGCGTCCATAGGCATGCATTGAAAAAATGCGGCGCGATGCGTTTTTTTTGCCGGAGCAAAAAACGTTGCAGGCAATGTTCCATCCAGCCGCGGCATCGGCTAAATCTGCCGCATGCGGCAAAAACCGGACCGAACGCAAGCCCATGCGGCACAATACAGCACTAATGTAAGTCTATGCAAAAAAAAAACGCAACCGGCGGCAAAAAAAACGGTTGCGGTTTTTCTGCAGAGCTCCGTATTGTGCCGCAGAGCAAAAAACGGATGTGTGAAAGTAGCCTTACACTGTGCTGCCTTTGATGTGGATGCGTTCCTGGCTAAACAGAAGACTGGTGCATGTACATTTACTTTTCTGGTAATGCACGTCTGTTCGTCAGAGGCCGTAGTTATCAAGCTGACATCAGGTGTTGATTGTGATATGGACACCCCCCCACCGGACCATTCAGCAGCGGTCATTAGTAAGGCTGCTTTCACACATCCGTTTTTTGCAGTGCAGCTCAATTCGGCTCAAAAACCTATGCGGCGAAAAAAACGGATCCGTTGCATAAGTTTTTCCATGCGTCCCGTCCGGTTTTTGACGGATGCGGCTTGATACTGAGCATGCGCAGTGCAAAAAACCGCATCCGGCGGCCGGATGCGGTGTTTGCCACAGGACGCCGCATCCGGCGTCCATAGGCTTCCATTGTAAATTGCGTCGCATTGCGCCAGATCCGGTACGATGCGGTTTTTTCGCCACACAGAAAAAAGTGTCAGGCAACGTTCCATCCGGCCGCCGCATGGGCTAAATATGTCGCATCCGGTTAAAAACCGGACGCAACGCAAGGCCATGCCACACAATACAGCGCTAATGCAAGTCTATGCGGAAAAACGCAAGCGGCGGCAAAAAAAAAAAACGGTTGTGTTTTTTCTGCAGAGCGCCGTATTGTGCCACTCGGCAAAAAACGGATGTGTGAAAGCAGCCTTAGCAGTCTGGGGGATCTTTTCAATATGTGTTTCTGGCTGTGTGGATGTAATAGACAATTTGGTGCCTAAAACTGTGTTGTGAGTATTGTATGGGGAAACCCTTTGATTTCGGTCCACTTCCAGCTAGCACACTGTTCACTGGAGGATGTGTAATGGAGACGTATTAAGTAGTTTAATGACACTTGCCATTAACTCCCTCTGTGGCCCTCACGTAATGGTCTGACGTACGTTACCCATTACCAGCCTAAATTGAAGTGAGCGGCCAGAAACTGATGAGTTCCCTCTGTTGTATCAGATGAAGGTGATTCACAATGCGGAGCCTGTGTGTACTATTTGTTGACCACTTTGTTCTTTTCTTCGAGCACAGCAAATATTTTCTTTTCCTTCCCTGCTCATTTATCTGCTAGAAAGGATGCGTGCGGATTTCTCCAGTCGGATTGATTTTCAGAGACCAAGCATTAATAATAAGGTCATCCATGCCTTGAGAGCCGTGCATTAAGTGACAGTAGTATGGCCCTTTTGTCATTCAGAAGTGTCAAGGCATCGCATGGCCGTCCCACAAAGTAGGTAGATGGGGTCTTTCAGCTGCCACAGTCGGTGCCTTGATGTCTGCCAGAGTAACCTGGAAGGTATTTGTGTTGTCAGTCACGGAGACATCACATTACTTTAAACTGTAACACAGCCTATGTGCGGTTAGCCGTCTTATCCATCAGCACCAGCAGATGAAACCGTACATCATTTTAATGCACCTATTAAGAATCCCTCTGTAAGGAGACAGACTTAGGACTGGTGTGATGCAATGAAATACAAAAAGAGCTTCTGCTTTTTAACAATGTGTCTATTTTTCATTATACAATTTAATTACCATTTAGCATCTTAAGAAATATAAAATGAAATAAAAGCATGCAGGCATTTGTGAGTATACAGTAATGTTATAAGATGTATTATATCAGTAGTATTTATTCTATTACTGACAGTACTGATTGCTTTGCAGATAAATGAGAAGTTTGCCATTAACCTGATTGCTGAGCAACCTGTAAATGAAGCGGATAACAGAATAGTATCCTGTGATGGAGGAGGAGGGGCGCTAGGTCATCCCAGAGTATATATCAACTTGGTGAGTACATCTACCTAATGGTCAGAGTGGTAATGGGGTTAATAGTAATGAATTGGGCAGTGTTGTGGTCCTAGGCTGAAACCACCAAGGACAACATCTGCAAGGAGTTTGTATGTTCTCCCCGTGTTTGCGTGGGTTTCCTCCGGGTTCTCCAGTTTCCTCCACATTCCAAAGACATACAGATAGGGAACTTAGATTGTGAGCCCCAATGGGGACAGTGTTGATAGCTGTAAAGTACTATGAAAATAATTGTGCTATATAAGTGAGTAAAATAAATAAATGAAATCTCGTCTGGGTGCCCAAACACACAGCAGTGGTGTGGCTACGCCAACGCGTCCTGCAGCTTTACTATGCATTGGTGCAGTTCTTAGCTTGGGCATTTGTACACGTGATGTTAATGTCCGTCATGGATGTGGAGCAAATCACCAGATGTCTGCTCCAGTTTTTAGTTTGCTACTAAAAATAGTAATGGGTGCTATAATTTGATTTATTTCTGTGAATGGTGAGATTCACTGCTAATCAAAAGCTCCTATTGGGGATTATTGTACCCCGTGTAGCTGAGCATGAGTCATGTCCTGACTGATATATCCACAAGGCTTCAATCAAGATGAGATGGGTGGATGTCTTCAGGTGGAAGCTTCTCTTCGTTGTTCATCTTAACTCTAAATGTTTCAGACATCAGACAGAATTTCTACCTACTGAGGTGCCCTTCCTTACTGAGGTGCCCTTCCTTACTGAGGTGCCCTTCCTTACTGAGGTGCCCTTCCTTACCTTTTTTTTCAATAACATCCCTATTTTCACTGTGGCAAGTTTTCCTTTTTGCTCTGAAATGGTGAACAAAAAAACACTTCATTTTATAAACATGGCTTGGCAACATAACTCTTCAGATCAGAATATGGTGTAAACTAAACTTCTAGGTTTTTTTTTGTTTTTTTTTTTCTTTTTTTCCTCTGTCGGAACTGCGTAAGGATATTTTATGTGATGGACTGTCCTTTTTATTGTTACTATTTTGAGGGTACAATATTGTGATTGCTTTTTATTGCGTTTTTGGAGAAGGTGTGAAAAATAGAGGACACCATAATAATGAATTGACAGTAATATCTAGACATGGGAGCATTTTTTTTTTTTTTTTTTAATTAATCTAATGGAAAATTATCTTCTTCATGATTTAACTGTGGTATGCAATATTTAATTGCAGGACAAGTCCATTAAGTTCTTGTAGTAAAAACATGTCGCACGGAGAATATATATCACTTGTGTTTTCTTTATCCACAGTAATAAATGCTTTAATGAAGACAGGATTAACAATCGGTTCTTTCTTCTTCTTCCCAACAGGACAAGGAAACAAAGACTGGGACTTGTGGATACTGTGGACTTCAGTTTAAACAGAAGCATCATCATTAGCCGTCAATCATTAGTGAGCTGTATATTGCATTTGTCACATCTTTAACTATTAAATCTGTTTAATCAGACCTTGCCTCTTATTTTCCACTTTATCTTTTTATTTATTTCAGGTTTCTTTAAATTATATCACATGGAAATGTTGCACAAATGTAACTGAGAATTAAGAAAAAAAATACCTAAACAAACTGATGGGATTCAACTACATGCACACAAAACTCAAGTCAAAATGGCCAAAATATTGTTAGTCAAGTATTGCTCTTTTCTTTCCTTGTAGTAGTCAGTAAAGCATGTTTCTGGTACAGAATACCACAAACCAAATGTTTGCCATTCAGGGCCATCCCTTTATTTTTGCAGACAATAAAATCTAGACATGAATCTCGCTCTAGTGTTAAATTTGCAGTTGAAAAAGAACAACACACTTTAAGGGGTATTCAGGTTTGTAAGTTATCCCCTATCCACGGGATAGAGGGTAACGTCTCCGTCGGTCAGTCTGCTGGGACTCCCACTGATCCAGGTCATGGGCCCTGCTGCTCCATTCATTCTAATGGGAATGCTGAAGACCAGCTGATCCAGAAGTCCCATTAACTCCCCTGCCAGTTTTGACTTTCATGAACATGCCATTTTTTTTTTTTTTTATTTTTTCAATTGTGACCAGTGTCTCTTTATGTTCTGATAACTCTGGAACTTTTCAATGGATCATATTGATTGTCACTGTTTTTTCATGACATATTGTACTTTATTTTAGGGGTATATTTAGGACGATATATTTAACCCCTTCACGACCGCGGGCAGTAAAATTACGTCCTATTTTAACGTGACTTAACGACCAGGGACGTAATTTTACTGCCTAAACTTCATTTGATTGCCGTGGCCATAGCAATGGCTTTCAAATGATGTCCCCTGCTGTTTCTTACAGCAGGGGACCTTTGCTTGACCCCAGGGGGGGTGGCATCGCCACCCCCCATAGGCGATCGACGTGATTGGCTGTTCAAATCGGAACCGCCAATCACATTGATCACGCTGTTTTCGGCAAAAAAAAATGCCAAAAATAGTGTGATCTTATAAAATCCAGCTAGGACCGGAGCTGCAGCAGCTCCGATCATTGGCTGGAAGCAAGCAGACACCGTGGCCCCCCTGCAGCACTGATTGGAGCGATCGTGCGATGACGCGCAATCGCTCCAATCAGTGTGCAGTGGGGCGGTCTGATCTGCCGGTGGCCGCCCTCCCCAGGCCTGTGCTGGTCTGGGGACCCTCCCCCAACATGTCTGCAGCGTGCAGCACTGGCTGGTACTAGTGGTACCACGCTGCCGCTGCTGTCACGTCACGGAGCGGGAGCGGTGAGTATTGTGCTCACCTTGCAGCCCCTGCGCGTGCCCCCCTGCGATCTGCCCCCCCCCCCCCCCTCCCGACATCCCTATCTTGCCCCCCCGACATCCCGATCTGCCCCCCCGACATCCCGATCTGCCCCCCGCCATCTCTATTCTGCAGCTCCTCCGGTATCCCTCCTCCCCTGCTCTCTTGCAGCCCCTGCGCGCTCTTGTGATTTGCTCCTGCGCGCTCCCGTAATGGCCCCTGCCCGTGCCCCCCTGCGATCTGCCCCCCGACATCCCGATCTGCCCCCCCAGACATCCCGATCTGCCCCCCCAGACATCCCGATCTGCCCCCCCAGACATCCCGATCTGCCCCCCCCGACATCCCGGTCTGCCCCCCGACATCCCGGTCTGCCCCCCGACATCCCGGTCTGCCCCCCGACATCCCGATCTGCCCCCCGCCATCTCTATTCTGCAGCTCCTCCGGTATCCCTCCTCCCCTGCTCTCTTGCAGCCCCTGCGCGCTCTTGTGATTTGCTCCTGCGCGCTCCCGTAATGGCCCCTGCCCGTGCCCCCCTGCGATCTGCCCCCCGACATCCCGATCTGCCCCCCCAGACATCCCGATCTGCCCCCCCAGACATCCCGATCTGCCCCCCCAGACATCCCGATCTGCCCCCCCAGACATCCCGATCTGCCCCCCCAGACATCCCGGTCTGCCCCCCGACATCCCGATCTGCCCCCCCAGACATCCCGATCTGCCCCCCCAGATATCCCGATCTGCCCCCCCAGACATCCCGGTCTGCCCCCCCAGACATCCCGGTCTGCCCCCCCAGACATCCCGGTCTGCCCCCCCAGACATCCCGGTCTGCCCCCCCAGACATCCCGGTCTGCCCCCCCAGACATCCCGGTCTGCCCCCCCAGACATCCCGGTCTGCCCCCCCAGACATCCCGGTCTGCCCCCCCAGACATCCCGGTCTGCCCCCCCAGACATCCCGGTCTGCCCCCCGACATCCCGGTCTGCCCCCCTCCCCCGTGATCTCTATTCTGCAGCTCCTCCGGTATCTCCCTCCTCTGCTCTCCCCCTCCCCCTCTGCTGTCCCCCTCTGCTGTCCCCGTCCCCCTTCTCTGTCCCCCCGACGTCCTCTTACCTGTCTTCACCGGCCGATCACATCTGCCTCCATCGCTGGGTCCTTCTTCCTGGGTCTTCTGCTGAGCTGTCCAACTTCCTGCCTGCTGGCTGCTGCTGTAAAGCTGTTCCTCCTGCTAATCCTCTGGGTACTGTGAGTATAACTTTTTTTTTTTTTTTCTTTTTTTTCCTCTATCCCCTTTCTATTTTTACACCTCGTGCGTCCCGCCGAGCGCTGATCAGGGATGCAGATAACGTATCTGCATCCGTGGTCAGTTTTCGGCGGGACTTTTTTCCCGTATTCCCAACGCTTTTTGTATCGCATCTGTCCGTGCGTCCCGCCGAGCGCTGATCAGGGATGCACATAACGGATCGGCATCCCTGCTCAATTTTTGGCGTGACTTTTTTTTTTTTTTTTTTTTCCGTATCCCCAGCGCTTTTTGTATCTCATCCGACCGTGCCTCCTGCAGCGGCCGATCAGTGCACCGCGTCTGTGCGTTTGAGAAGTCAAATGGCGTTCCTTGTCTTCTGAGCCCCGCCATGCGCCCAAACAATTGATTTCCACCACATGTGAGGTATCTGCGTACTCGGGAAAAATTGCACAATACGTTTTATGGTGCATTTTTTCCTGATACCGTTGTAAAAAGAGAAAAAAAAAAAGCTACCTTGTTGCTGCAAAAATTTTAAAAAAAAATTAAAAAAAAAAATAAATAATTTTCACGGTTCAACGTTATCAACTTTCAGTGGAGCCCCTGGGGGTACAAGGGGCTCACTAAACATCTAGATAAATTCCTTGAGGGGTCTAGTTCCAAAATGGGGTAATTTGTGGGGGAGCTCCACTGTTTAGGCACCATGGGGGGGGTCTAAAAACGTGACATGGCGTCCGCTAATGATTCCAATCAATTTTGCTGTTAAATGGTGCCCTTCTCTTCTGAGCCCCGCCATGCGCCCAACAATTACTTTCCACCACATGTGAGGTATCTGCGTACTCAGGAGAAAATGGACAATACGTTTTATGGTGCATTTTTTCCTGATACCCTTGTGGAAAAAAAAGCTACCTAGTTGAAGTTTTGTGGTAAAAAATTTTTTTTTTCTTTTCACGGCTCAACGTTATAAACTTCTGTGAAGCCCCCAGGTGTTCAAAGTGCTCATCAAACACCTAGAAAAATTATTTGAGGGCTCTAGTTTCCAAAATGGGGTCACTTGTGGGGGAGCTCCATTGTTTAGGCACCTCAGGGGGTCTTCAAACATGGCGTCCGCTAATAAGTGCAGCTAATTTTGCATTCAAATGGCGCTCCTTGCCTTCCGAGCACTGCCATGTGTCCAAACATTTGATTTCCACCACATATGAGGTATCTGCGTACTCAGGAGAAAATGGACAATACATTTTATGTTGCATTTTTTCCCGATACCCTTGTGAAAAAAAAGCTACCTAGTTGAAGCAACAGTTTTGTGGTAAAAAAATTTTTTTTTTTCTTTTCACGGCTCAACGTTACAAACTTCTGTGAAGCCCCCAGGTGTTCAAAGTGCTCATCAAACATCTAGAAAAAATATTTGAGGGCTCTAGTTTCCAAAAT
Source organism: Anomaloglossus baeobatrachus (assembly GCF_048569485.1). Classification (NCBI taxonomy): domain Eukaryota; kingdom Metazoa; phylum Chordata; class Amphibia; order Anura; family Aromobatidae; genus Anomaloglossus; species Anomaloglossus baeobatrachus. The sequence goes on along the minus strand of NC_134358.1, from coordinate 317,189,161 downwards.
GGGGTCACTTGTGGGGGAGCTCCATTGTTTAGGCACCTCAGGGGGTCTTCAAACCCGACATGGCGTCCGCTAATGAGTGCAGCTAATTTTGTGTTCAAAAATTCAAATGGCGCTCCTTGCCTTTCGACCTCTGCCGTGCGCCCAAACAATTGATTTTTACCCCATATGGGGTATCAGCGTACTCAGGAGAAAATGCATAATAAATTGTAGGGTGCACTTTCTCTTTTCTCCCTTGTAAAAATGAAAATTTTATGGCTAAAGTAACATTTTTGTGTTAAAGTAAAATTTTCATTTTTTCCTTCCACATTGCTTTGGTTCCTGTGACGCACCTAAAGGGTTAATAAACTTCTTGGATGTGGTTTTGAGCAGTGTGAGGGGTGCAGTTTTTAGAATGGGGTCACTTTTGGGTATTTTCTGTCACCTCGACCTCTCAAAGTCACTTCAAATGTGATGTGGTCCCTAAAAAAAATATTTTGTAAATTTTGTTGGAAAAATTAGAAATTGCTGATGAACTTTGACCCCTTCTAACTTCCTAACGAATAAAAAATTTCTTTCGAAAATTGCGCTGGTGTAAAGTTGACAAGTGGGAAATGTTATTTAGTAACTATTTTGTGTGACATATCTCTCAGATTTATGGCCATAAATTTTCAAGGTTTGAAAATTGCGAAATTTTCCAAATTTTCGCACAATTTCCTAAATTTTCACAAATGCAAAAAATATCGGCCTAAATTTACCACTGACATGAAGTACAATATGTCACGAAAAAACAATGTCAGAATCGCCAGGATCCGTTGAAGCGTTCCAGAGTTATAACCTGTCAAAGTGACACTGGTCAGAATTGCAAAAAATGGCCCGGTCATTAGGGTGTTTTAGTGGCCGGGGGTGAAGGGGTTAAATATTGGAAATTTGGTGAAAATTTCGCAATTGTCACTATTGCCTTTAAACCAGAGCGTTATGTCACACACAATAATTAATTATATTTTCCACATGTCTACTTAACCTTTAGACCCTTGTGCTGATGTAATCGGCAATTTCTAATTTTTCCAATAGACTTTTACAATAAGTTTTTTTTAGGGACCACATCACATTTGACATTTTTGAGACAGAAAATACCCAAAAGTGAAACAATTTTAAAAACTGCACCCCTCAAAGTGCTCAACACCACATCCAAAAAGTTTATTAACCTTTTAAGGGCATCACAGGAACTAAAGCAATGTGGAAGAAAAAAATATATGGAAACATTTCCACAAACATGTTACTCTAGCTTAAATTTTGCATTTTCAGAAATATAACAGGAGAAAATGCACCATTCAATTTGTTGTGCAATTTCTCCTGTGTACACAGATAACCCAAGTTGAAGTAGTGGAGAACTACTATTTGGGGGCATCGTAGGGCTCGGAAGTTAAGGAGCCCCATTTGACTTTTGGAGTGCAAAAGTGGCAGGATTAGATAGTAGATGCTATGTCGTGTTTGCAGGGCCCTTGATGTGCCTTAACAGTGGATACCCACCACAAGTGACCCCATTTTGAAAACTAGACCCCTGAAGCAATTTATCTAGAGTTATGGTGAGCCCTTTGAACACCAAGGTGCTTCACAGAATTTTATAACTGTGAGCTGTGATATTAAAAAAAAAAAAAATCACTTTTTTTAAGTTTTGTTTTAGTTCCAATTTTTTTATTTTTCCACATGGGAAACCGAGGAAAATGCACACTATTTATTCTGCAATTTCTCCTGAGGTTAGGTATACCCTATACTATATGTGGTGGGAAACTACTGTTTGGGTGCATGGCGGGGAGTGCGTGCCATTTTGGCTGGAATGGATTTGGACATACCACAACAGCAGAAACCCCCACAAGTGACCCCCTTTTAGAAGCTAGACCTCTCAATGAATTCATCTAAGGGGTTAGTGAGCATTTTTAGCCCTCAGGTGATTACAGAATTGTATAATATTGGGCTAAGTAACTGAAAATTGCCATTTTTTTTTCCGACTAAAATGTTGCTGTAACCCAGGTTTTTAATTTTCAAAGGGGTAATGGAAGAAAGTAAACTATACAATGTTACAAAATTTCTCGAGTACAACAAAAAGTGCGATTTGTGGTTGAAATCTACTTTTGAGGCACAGTGCAAAGCTCAGAAGGGAAAGACTGCCACATAGTGCAGATTTTGCTGTTATAGGCAGGGCTGTGGAGTTTGTCGGTATAAAATGCTCCGACTCCGACTCCTAAAATATATAATAAATTGGGGACAGTCGTGTAATGCGGAATGTGCTGAAAATGTTTTCACAGGAATTTGGGAAACTTATAAATGGCTGTTCTATTCCTGATCTAACGCTGCATTCACACAGTGCTTTTGCTGCGTTTTTTTGAGGTTTTGTTTTTCAGCTTCAAAAGCAGATCAGCTTTTTAAAAACCTGCATCACCTGAAAGGTTTTTGAGCTTATAAATAATGCTTTCAATAGAAAAAGCAGATTAGAAAAACGCCACACAAGCTGACTTGCATATTCTCTGAGGATCCTCACAAAACGCTGTGTCTGAATGTCCTATCTTAAAACCCATTGCCTTTGCTGAGATGCCCAGAGACTGCATTTCACTGAATTATTTTGCCATCAATGTTCGATATGTTTGTGACAAGAAAGAAATTATTAAGACTCTGGCAGTAAAAGCTAGTAAAGCTCATCACATCAGCCAGTTTCTTCAGGCCTAAGGCTATGTGCGCACGTCGCGTAAAAACATGCAGTTAGGCTGCGCTTTGTAGCGCAGCGTAACTGCATGCGTCCTGCGTCCCCTGCACAGTCTATGGAGACTGCAGGGGCCGTGCGCACGTGGCGTTTAAGAGCGCTGCGCTTCGGCTACTGCCGAAGCGCTGCGCAAAAAGAAGTGACATGTCACTTCTTTCCTGCGCTTTGCCGGCAGCTCCTGCTCTGTCTATGGCAGGAGCTGCAGGCAGAGCGCATGGAATCGGCGCTCACTACGGACATTTCTGCAGCGATCTAAAGCGCATATGTGCTCTTCAGATCGCTGCAGAAATTTCTGCAGGGCTTGTACGCAACGTGCGCACATAGCCTTAGTGGAAAAAGTTCTGCAAGATTAGGAACGCAAAATAGAACAGGTTCTTGCCATTGTAACGAACAATGCTTCAAACATAAGTACAATTAAACTGATGAATGAGAGTAATAAGCAACAGCTAGAAGAAAATTTAGGATTTAGTATGTGTGATATGGAAGGCCACAGTGCTGTTCATGTAACTGAGGAACAAACAGATATTATAACAGAAGAACAGCAAAATGATACTTTAGGATTGGATGATCTTGTTGAAGCTGCTTCAAAACACTTTCATATTCATCACATGCGCTGTGTTGTGCACACGCTGCAGCTGGCAAGAAGAGATAGTCTTTCAGGTGACTGGAGCATGTGACCTGGAAGTTGTGGTGCTGCCACTATACTGTATCGTACTGTACTGGCGTGCGCCATATTCGCCAAACTGGCGAAAAGCTGGATGTGTGAATCTGGGCGGACATGCTGGAAATCTGATTGGAAAAGTGAGGAAGTTGGTTATTGCCGGCAGAACCCCTAAAATTGATTCCATCTTGAAGAGACTTGCTGGGAAAGGGGCAATTGTTGATCAAGCCCTCGGTGGGGCAGCACTTACTTAATGACTGAGCGATTGCTTTAACTAAAATCGTTTCTTATAGATATGGTGAACCCTCAAGTAACCTTAAATGAAGGTCAATGGACACAGGTAGTTGAATTGAAGGAATTGCTTAACCACCCATTTACCGTGACTAAAAAATTACAAACTGAGGATTTAACTCCTGGCATTTTCATAAGGGAGTGGAAGAACTTGCTATTTTGCCTGTCCCAAAGAGGAGGTTTAATCGCAGATGGCATTTCTGCATCAATGAAACGGAGAGAGACACAGCTATTGGGAAATAAAATTCTTCTGGCAGCTCTTTACGTGGACCCAAGTCATCATATACTGCTTGATGATCAACAGCTTACTAAAGGAAAAGACGCTCTGAGTGAGGTAGCAGTTAGGATGAGCAGCTACAGGACTGCCAGGCGCAAGAGGACTTGGGGACCTGACAGTGCTACTGCTGCCATATCTTCATCCTCATCAAATGAGGAGTTTAACTTTGACACGTATTTGGATGACATGGAGCAGCAAAGTGTTGTCGCAAGGAAAAAGATTGCACTTCCGTCTCCTATAACAGCAGATTGACCAGATTTCAGTAAAATTTTTCATTTGCTCTCAAAGAAATAGAAAAATTCAACCGTTCATCAAAACTGACTGTGCATGAGGCAATTACTTTATACCCGAAAATTGAGTTATTAGGTCAGATTTGAGGTTATCTATGAAGGAGGATCTGATGGAAGCAATTCTGTTTCTTAGAACAAATTCATAGACTGCACATGTTATTTAGTATGTTTGTGTTGAAAACTGTTTTTTGCCACTTACATAGTGTATTACATAGTATTATATATAATACACTGTGTAAGTGGCAAAAAACAGTTTTCAACAAAAACATACTAAATAATTAGATTTAGTATTTTGCTTATATTTAAGGGAAAAATTTATTGTAGTACAATGTGAACATCAGACATTTAATCATTTTTATGATACAATAATCAAGATCTTTAGAACATAAATATATTTATTGGAATACAACTTTAGAACACAACTGTAATTGTAAATATGGAATACAATATGAAATTTATATATATATATATAAAAAATTACATATTATATTCGATATTTACAATTTATTACAGTTTTGTGTTCTAAAGTTGTATTCCAATAAATATATTAATGTTCTATCTAAATATCTTGAATATTATATCATAAAAATGATTAAATGTCTGATGTTCACATTGTACTACAATACATTTTTCACTTAAATATAAGCAATATATGTGGGAGTCGTGGAGTCGGAGCAAGGGAAATTGAGGAGTCTGAGTCGAAGGTTTGGCTTACCGACTCCACAGCCCTAGTTATAGGTCATGGGTGCCATGTCAAATTGGCATAGCCAGAACAGCAGAACCCTCCATAAGTGACCACATTTTACAAACTACACCCCTCAATGAATTCATCTAGTGTTGCAATGATTATATTGTCACCATAGTCTTGACACAAAATTGTAAAAAAAAATTACAATTTACCACAAAAATTTTGTTTTAGCACCAGATTTTAGATTTTGACACAGAAAAATTGCACCAAAATTTGTCACATAATGTCTGGAAAAATATGTAAAAACATGGACACCGCTGGACCATAGAACAGATGGAGTTCAAAGTGACTCCCTCTGCCTCATTACAGTGAATTTTCTGTTTGTTTTGTCTGAATCCCGTTTTTCGGAGATTTACATGTAATCGCCATTGTAAGCGTTAAGGTTAGAGTGCAGGATAAATATGAGCCGTTCCGTACTGCGATCTTTGGGAGGCAGAATGAACAAATCATTGCTCTGAACAGCAGAAGCGATTGGACAGTGCAGGCTTCAGGTCCCCGAAGAGGACTAGTAAAATCAATAAAAGTAAAAAAAAAAAAAGAAAAAAAAACTATGGAAAATAAAACAATAATAAAAAAAATATACACCTATTTGGTATCTCCACTTTCAGAAAGGCCTGATCTATCAAAATATAAAATCAATTAATCTGATCGGTAAAAGACGTAGTGAGAGAAAAAAAATCAAAACGCCAAAATTACAGGTTTTTTTGGTCACCGCAACGCTGCAGTAAAATGCTTCATACACCCTTTTCAAACATTATTGATGGTCTATGGGAGTTTTTCTTTTTACAATTCTTCCTCACCCAAAATACTGAAAACTTCTCTAAATGTCTAACGATAAGGAATGACTGTGCACAGTGACTTGCCGGAGTGCACGCACAGCCAATGAAAGTCATACTGGCAGCTCATCAATACAAACCCCATGATACCAAGTAAAGTGTTTCATGTATCATTCATAGCAGCAGGTAGAGCATTGCTTAAATGTAGTACACTTAAGCCGTATATTCCTCCTGGACCCTTTGTTGAAGTGACTTAATGGCTTATCCATAATGCTCTATTCTTTTATCGAGAGATTTCTTAACAAAGGTGATCACAAAATAATTGTAATCAGCCCTGGCAGCAGGTCACTGGTGAAATATTTGTTTTCCCCAGTATTAGAAATGACAGCCCTTCAATGTATAGCATCATTTATATTTCATGAAATGTTTTTTCTTAACTATTTCTTATCCTATAAATCCATATGCCAAGTGAGGACCACATATATTGGTGTTTTATTTTTGCTCCATCTTCGTTGCACTGTCTGGTAATGCAGGAGTTCATGTAGAACACTCTCCCTTTGATAAGTATGAGACTTCACATGCTGAGATTCTTCTTAAACACAATAAACGCCACCATCCCATTCATTCTGTCTGCTAATTACTTCTTTATGTCTCCTGTTGATCCACATAACTCAATTTCATTTGCAGACAGCAGTGATAACTGAAGGTTCTGCTGGGAAACTGATACATTGCTGGGTTTCCTATGAATTTAGAATGTGCCTGTGCTTTATCAGCTTCAAAAAACAATTGATTTGCACTGAACCTACAAGTATTCTATGGAGGGCGCCATTTTTGTAAAGAGCAGGTTATATAGCACCATCAAATTGTCAAACACAGTCAAATTTCTCTATAGCTCCGATCAGAGCCGGGGTTTTATGAATGAATCTTAGTGGGAGTGTGTCAGCATAAAATGACTGTTCAAACCAAACCCAGAAGGTTGCTGCAACACTGGTGAGTGCTGCTTCCCTCTCTCTCCTTCCTCCTGTTCCTTGTTTGCTTCCATCTACTTCAGCCATTCTTTTGCTCCCACAAAGGAAAAGCTATCAGGCAGGCAGGCACATGAACTGTTTGGTCACGGCAACGGTGCACCGGGTGCCTTTGCATGGTTTGAACAGTCATTTTGTGCTGACAAACTCCCTTTAAAATAGTTTTATATTGTAGGCTGCCATTACAGTTGTGCTACTGTAATTAAAACTAGACCAATGATTTTTTTTTTTTTTTTAAAGGAATGTCCAGCAGGCTTTTGCTATGAAATCTGAGAGCAGTCAAATAAAGGATCAGAGAGCCTGATACCAGTGATGTATTATTTCTAAGGCTGTAGTTTTAATATAATTAGTGTTTTATCAGAGGGAGATTATAATTATGATCGAATACTTCGATTATTCGGCTTTGCGAATATTTTACGAATAGCTCAACACTATTCGACTATTTGCGAATATTCGATGCACAATGTAAGTCTATGGGAAACCCGAATAACAACTATTCGGTACTATTCGGGCTTCCCATAAACTTACATTGGGCATCGAATAGTCGAATAGCGGCGAGGTATTCGGAAAATATTTGCAAAGCCGAGGTATTCGATCATCCCTAGAGATTATCACTGCTGGACTATGTCACATGCAAGCCAGTCCAGATAATCAGTGTAACCCAATCACCAGCACTCATTAGCAGTTTGCTGACAATGTACTCAGGAAGCCACCAATCAGTGATGTGGGTGGGATTATACACAGCATTCTGAGTACTGCTACATCTACAGTAGGGATTTTATTAAAATTAAATGAAACAATTTAGTAAGTGACACATCTATGGAATTAGGGTCTGTGCCACTAAATCATGCTGCTCTCAGATTACGTAGCAAAAATCTGCTGCAAATTTCCCTTGTGTTCTCTTTATCCAAGTGCAAAAAATGTGCAGCATGCCGCTCAGAAATGTGTGCAAGAATGCAGTTTAGGGCTCTTTTCCACTTGCGTACCGCTTCCGATGCGGGAGCATCAAAAGCGATATGCTAATGACCCTCTGCTGCGTGTGTGAGCCGAGGGTCATGCGACTATGGTGCAATCTTTCGATCGTATCACAGGAGCGGAGAAGAGGGAGAGAGCACTTTCTCCCCATCTCCTCCGCTGTCTGTCTCTTCATATATCGCACTGCAGTCGCAAAACATGCGAATGCAGTGTGATTTTACACACGGGTGAGCCGAGACTCGCTACAAATCACAGCATGCTGCTATTGTACCAAGAGCATGATTTGTGTGGAGAAAAAACAGGACATAGGAAACTGCATCATTGATTAACACTGGTGCGAGTGCAATCCGATTTTTCATCTGATTTCCATCTGCGATTTTCATGGGCGAGTGCAGAGCCCTTATTGCAAGTCTTTAAAAACTAATGATATTAGGCAAGCCAGATACTTAATGACATGCCTTGGATGGAGCTTTGGAAGGACTGTCTTTTCTGTGGGAGAACATATTGGTATTGCTACATGGGGAAAAAAACATTCAAATGAGTTCTCTCATGGTAGAAACATAAACTACTCTCTAAAGGCCCAGTCACACATGACTTACCAGCGATCCCGAAAACAATGCGACCTGATAGGGATCGCAAGTAAGTCACTGGGAGGTCGCAGGTGAGATGTCACACAGTCAGATCTTACCAGCGATGCAGGAACAATACAGGTCGCAGTAACGACCTGTATAATGAGCTCAGCAGTCACTGTGACCCTGTCACACAGTGTCAAAGACAGCGATGTGTCCTGCCCAGCAGGACATCGCCTTTGAAGAAAATGGCCGGGACCATTCTGCAACGACTAGCGATCTCACAGCAGGGGCCTGATCGCTGGTAGATGTCACACATAACAAGATCGCTAACGGGATCACTACTACGTCAAAGAAACCGTGACTCAGCTGCGATCTCGCTAGCGATCTCGTTATGTGTGACGGTACCTTTAGCCCATGCCCCCCAAAGATTGGCTTAGAGGACCCAGGTCTGTTGTTCACTGCTGTTTACTTAATGATTGCCACTCTCAACTTCAACAGCACTCACAAAGGCCACTATTACATTTTGAGGGGGAGATTTGGAGCATTATACCTTGTTATGGGGGCAGATAGGGTCATTTTTACTCAAGGTGCTCTTAGGACAATATTACTTGATAAAGCACTGAAGGGGCATTATTACTTTATAAACGACACTCAGGCTATTACTAATTTACAAGTGGACCCTCAAGGCATTATTTCTTTTTAAGAGGATGCACTCAGGTCAGTACTACTTTACAAGGTGGCACTTGTGCAGGGTACATACAGGTATCTGTACATATTTGAAGACAAATTCACAAAAATACATAGAAACAGACAAAAATATATACACAGTCATATACACTGACATACATAGATACACATCATACATGCACAGACAGACACATTAGAGATATTTTTAAAATAGGGAAATTGGCAACAAGCCTCACTCACCTCCCCCGCTATTCTCCTGTCTACTTGCTCCCAGGCATGTCGCTGTGCAGCGCAAGCTGCGTGATGGCTGTCACTTTAACAGACATGACCTTGCACAGTGAACTCTGAGACTCATGTATAGGTAGCGCCCCACCGGGCAGGTGTTTTAACCTGCTTGTTTCCTGGCCGGGGTGAAGATTCTTCTGCGTCGTCACGGGGTGACCTGGCCCAGTTCCATTGCCCAGAAGAGTACAGGAAGGAGGAATGGAGGGTGGCAGGGAGCATGCAGGTAGTAGTCGGGGGTTTTAGGAAAGTCTATTAGGATCGTGACACCACCTGTGGTACGCGGCCAAGGATAGGGGCCGCTGCTGCATGGTCTCTCACCGGGGCAGATGTCAGGTGCAGCCGGGATGGTGTCGCTCCCCACAGACGTAACGGGATTACGCCAGGAGGATGGCGTGGGCAGTAGTGGTAATCCCCGTTGGCACCGCAGCACTGGGCCGGTAAAGGAGAGGCAGAGACAGGGGCTGCGGTTCCAGGTGTTTTTACTCAAGTCCTTCAGACGCTGCCCGAGTTACTGTTCTCTGCCACGATGGGCTCCAGCCGTTCCAGGATCCGTGAAAGGTCAAGTCCGGTGTGTGTGTCAGCCTGTGAGCTCTCTACTCCTTTTGTGCGCTAAGTATCGGACCCCCGTGGCATGAAGCACTTGAGGGTCCCGGTATCAGTAAAGTGTGTCCCGTTCTGTATGCTGATAGCGCGGTTCCATTACGGGGACGGTCCTAAACCCCAGATCTTATGTGCTATTTACTGCAGACTCATGGGACGGGTCCAGTGACTTTCCATAGCCGTTCCCCGCGACCCTTGAAGAGTTGGTAGACGACTTGAAGTGTGCCTGGTCTAGCATTCTGTATCCCGACAGCGCCAGTCCTGTGGAAGCAGCTGCCCTGCTACTCCCCAGCGACTGTGTTTAACGCCTTGGCCCACAGAGCTGCACGCGGCACGTCCGCTCTGCTCTGTGTCTGAAGCTGAACTCTCTGCTGTATTGGTGTTGTGTTTTCTGAGCTGTTGCCCCCAGTCGCTGCCACTGGCTGGTTCACTCCTCTCACTAGGTCAACCTGCTCTTCTCACTGTGGGCTCCTGACTCCCCCTGGTGGTTGTTCTCCCTCACCCTGAGTCCCCAATCCAGTGGATCTGGGGAGCCCCTTGCGCGGTGGCATTCTGTAAACCCACTGCTGTAGTGACCCCCTACTGTGATCTGACCCTGGCCAAGTCCCCATTGGGAAGGGCAACCCACTGACTGTATGTGTAAACCGGCCTCGACCTTCCTCGACACAGAATGAGTACTACACCCTAATGGGGTGCAGTTCCCTGTGGCGCCTGAAGCCGCGGGGGTGCCACATATATACACCATGTTCCAAATTATTATGCAAATTGGATTTAGTGTGAGCGATTATTTTTTTTTTTTTTTCAATGAAACTCATTGATTGTATTGTGTCTCAGGGTTCTTTGGATCACTGAAATCAATCTCAGATACCTGTGATAATAGTTTGCCAGGTGAGCCCAATAAAAGGAAAACTGGATGTTGCACAATATAAAGCAGGCCACAGTTTTCAAGTAACATGGGAAAGAAAAAGGATCTCTCTGCTACCGAAAAGCATCAAATAGTGCAATGCCTTGGACAAGGGATGAAAACATTAGATATTTCTAGGAAACTTAAACGTGATCATCGTACTGTGAAGAGATTTGTGGCTGATTCTGAGCACATATGTGTTTGTGCTGATAAAGGCAGAATGAGGAAGGTTTCTGCCAGGCAAGTCCATTGGATTAAGAGAGCAGCTTGTTGTGAATCTCATCCGAGTGGGTGCTGGTGTGGAGCTCCCTCTTGTGGCCAGGAATGGTAATGAAGCTGAGTCTGAATCTGTGACTCAGACAGGTGTTGGAGTTAAATGGGAATCCAGGAAATCCTATTGCAAATCAGCCTAGTGTATTTAGGAGAGCAGTTTCTGCCTGGTAGCCGCCAGTGATGTATGTTTCCTGTAGCTTCTGAAGATGGCTGGGAGTTTGCCCTTCAGTTTCTCCCATTTATTCTGTGCCTGAATCTACTCCTGATAAGTTTACTAGTTTCTGTGCTTAATTGCTGAAATTGCACTTAAGGTTGTTTCTGCTTATTCCATTTGGTTCTGTGTTTGATTTCTTGTATGTGAGAATTTGTCTCTCTGCTTTTGTGAGCAGGGCAGTTTCTCCAGCAAGAAAAGGAGCTTGCTCCCTGTTCATGTTTGGATTATTTGCACTTTAGAATATTGTTTGTTCTGTGATTTTGTTTCTTCCCATTATATATACAGTTCACTTTAAATTGTCTGGCACAAGAGTACCTGATGTAGCGTGGGAAGACCCAGTGGTCTTAGTATTTTTTTTCCTATCAGGAGTTTGGTATTTTTTGCAGGGTTTTTTGCTGGCCGCAATCAATTATCTGTCCTGTCCTGTTGTATCTAGTAAGTCGGGCCTCACCTTTGCTAATCTATATTTTCTATCTGTGTATTGTGTTTTCTTACATCACCGTTGCATGTTGGGGGCTTGCTATTTCTTTGGGGACTGCTCTGAGGCAAGTTAAGATTCCTCATTTCTATCTTTTTGGTTTAGCACATTTCTCTGGCAGTGGCGAGGTGTCTAGGTGTGTTAGGAACATCCTACTGCTACTTCTAGTGTTGTCTGATAGATAGGGGATTGCGGTCAGCTTAGTTTCCAACTACACTTGTGGTTTTGTTTTTTCCTGATTAATGGGATTATTTATGATCATCCACGGTTACCAGATCATAACAGCAGCTGCTAAAAAGCCATTACAAACTAGCAAACAGATATTTGAAGCTGCTGGTGCCTCTGGAGTCCCTCAAACTTCAATGTGTAGGATCCCTCAAAAGCTTGCTGTGGTGCATAAACCTACTATTCGGCCACCCCTAACCAGTGCTCACAAGCAGAAACGGTTGCAGTGGGCCCAGACATACATGAAGACTAATTTTCAAACAGTCTTGTTTACTGATGAGTATCGAGCAACCCTGGATGGTCCAGATGGATGGAGTAGTGGATGGTTGGTGGATGGCCACCATGTCCCAACAAGGCTGCGACATCAGCAAGGAGGTGGAGGAGTTATGTTTTGTGCCAGAATCATGGCAGACATCTGGAAGGCCCCCTTAGGGTTCCTGAAGGTGTCAAAATGACCTCTACAAACTATATAGAGTTTCTGACTGACCTCTCTCTTCCATGGTACAAAAAGCAGAGACGTGCCTTCAGGAGCAAATCGTCTTCATGCATGACAATGCACCATCTCGTGCTGCAAAGAATACCTCTGTGTCATTGGGCATAAAAGGAGATAAACTCATGGCGTGGCCACCATCTTTCCCTGACCTCAACCCTATAGAGAACCTTTGGAGTATCATCAAGCAAAAGATCTATGAGGGTGGGAGACAGTTCATATCAAAGCAGCACCTCTGGGAGGCTATTCTGACATCATGCAAAGAAATTCAAGCAGAAACTCTCCAAAAACTCACAACTTCAATGGATGCAAGAATTGTGAAGGTGATATCAAAGAAGGGTTAGGATGTTTTGGATTTAAATATATTTTTATTTCAGTGAATGTGACTTCCTAATGCTGCAAATTCCACAAATGAGCATTTACAGTTCTTTAAAACATATAAAATGTTTAGAAACTCGACTGTGCCTAATAATTTGGAACAGTGCATTTTGAGGTGTTTTTTTTTAATTTTGAAGATTATACCGTTATCATTGGGAGGTTTCTTCAATAAAATTCAATGTATACTCTAACAGGTGATGACTTTTATTAGACTGACTGTCATTTGAACAGACCATTTAGGAAAATCAGAGAAAAATATAATTTTCATAATAATTTGGAACATGGTGTACATCACATGAGGGGCTGGGGGCAACGGTATATACATCACATGAGGGGCTGGGGGCTACTGTATATACATCACAGGAGGGGCTGAGAGCATTGACATCACTGTAAGGGCTCATGTCCACTTGCGTACTGCTTCCGATTTGAGAGCATCGGAAGCGATATGCTAATGACCCTCTGCTGCATGCGTCAGCTGAGGGTCATGCAACTGTGATGCGATCTTCCGATCTGCGTGCACTACACTGCAGTCGCATAACATGCGAGTGCACTGCGATGTGCGGTGCGTGAGCCAAGACTCAGTGCAAAACACAGCATGCTGCGATTGCACCGAAAACACAATTCCAGATGAGAAAAAAAATAGCGAAGGGACACTGCACCATAGATTAACACTGGTGCGAGTGCAATCCGATTTTTTATTGGATTGCACTCGCACATGAAAATTGCAAGTGGACATGAGCCCTTAGGCATACACTTTACTGATGGGCATGCACATTACTGTGGGGCATATGCGTTACTAGGGTAATACACATTACTGGGGGCATACAGCTCTAGGGGCTCATGCATCTCTGGGGGGCACATGCAGCTCTGGGCTCGGGTGATGCTTCCTGGCACTGTGCTACAGCTTCTCTCTCTCCTGCACTAGGTTCACCACAAGTTTAATAAAAGTGCATACAGCGTTCAGCAGTAAACGTTGGGCGCAAGTGTAGGGTTTAAAGGGTTGTCAGTCAGGATATTGCAGCTGCTGGCCTGAGCACAGTGGTCCTTGGAACTCGGCCCAGCTGCCGCAGAACTGATTACCGCCCCTGACGTCAGCAAGTGGGCCCCCCGGTAGTTCATGGCCCCAGCAATTGGTGCTGGGTGCTGATGCTGGCCCTGCACTCAGGGTATTGTAACCTTCAAATGGGCATACAGGAGACTTCTAAAATGTAGCTCTCAGGGTAGGAAAGGTTGATTCAAATATAAGAAGAAAGCGGCAACTCACTCTGGTAGATGGCGGATTCTTTATTCTGCCAGTGCAGACATTAACACGGAACAACGGGGGAGAGAGAGGGTTTGGGGGGGCGAAAGACGGCTGACAGCCATTTCACGCTGTGGCTAGCGCTTTGACAAGTCCTATGCATCATTGCAGCATGTAAAAAACGTTCCCGCATACTCTCTCCCCGTTAAAATGTTCGGGTTATCTAAGTCCATGTTTATGGAGTCAGAGGCATCTATTTAATACAGCTAACTGCCTAATTTTTAGGAGAAGTAAAAAAGCCGTGTGCTCTTCAACAATAAGAATTCAGTGCAATCAAAATAACATGAGGATGTTGGGCACTACAGTGCAGGGCTGTATAGTGGAGCCGTACTCACACCTTCAGGCGATCAGCTGTTCCAAGACTTAGTTTTGCCGTCCCAGGTGGTGCTCTGCTGGCAACGTTGTCAAGATCAGAAAAATTCAAATATAAGAAGAAAGCAACAACTCACTCTGGTAGATGGCGGATTCTTTATTCTGCCAGTGCAGACATTAACAGGAACAACGGGGGAGAGAGGGGGGGTGCGGGGGCGACAGACGAACGACAGCCGATTGGCGCTGTGGCTAGCGCTTTGACGAATCCTAGTCTGAATCGTCAGCTGACTTCCTTTATGGGAGTCACTAATGCTGACGTAGTGAAGTTAAAAAAGCAGAGATCTGCTATATGGCAAATCACTTATACAAAGCTGCAATAAGACATCATAGAAAGATACAGTCACATTACTATTAGGTACACTTAAATTCTTTTCCTCATGATGTGGCTTGATACATACATATATATATTCCGGGTATAAATATATAATATATATATATATATATATATATATATATATATATATATATATATATATATACGGTATATATATCATACATATATATATATATATATATATATATATATATATATATATGAGTGTATTCTGATTCGTATATTTATACGTATAATTATCTTAGTCCAGATGAACAGACCTGAAAATTCAGAGCGGAGTAAAAATTATTTTTGTAAAACAATAGAATTCAAGTGTACCTAATAGTAAAGTTCCAGTAATCCAGAAAAAGAAGGCGGCAGCTCACAAGGTAAGTGGCCAAAAAACTTTATTCTGCTATCGCAGACAAGCTCAGGAACAGTGAGGGGAGGACGGAGTGCAGGGACGGGGAGCAGACGACAGCCTGTTTTGAGCTGAGTAGCGCTTTGACAAGTCCTCAACTACTATTACCTAATAGTAATGTCACTGTATCTTTCTATGATGTCTTATTGCAGCTTTGTAAAAGTGATTTGCCATATAGCAGTTCTCTGTTTTTTTTACTTCACTACGTCAGCATTAGTGACTCCCATAAAGGAAGTCAGCTGACAATTCAGACTAGGACTCGTCAAAGCGCTAGCCACAGCGCGAAACGGCTGTCGTCCGTCTGTCGCCCCCTCTCTCCCCCGTTGGTCCATGTTAATATCTGCACTGGCAAAATAAAGAATCCGCCATCTACCAGAATGAGTTGCCGCTTTCTTCTTATATTTGAATTTTCCTGATCTTGACAACGTTGCCAGCAGAGCACCCCCTGGGACGGCAAAACTAAGTCTTGGAACAGCTGATCGCTGGAACCTGTGTGAGTACGACTCCACTATATAGCCCTGCGCTGTAGTGCCCAACATCTTCATTTTACTCTGATTGTAGGAAAGGTTGGGAACTCCTGTGCTGTAAAGCAATATCAATGCAATTTGACCAGACATGATGCCAAGTTAGAAATTTGTCTGCAGACAACTTTTTGGGAGTATTTTTCACTTATCAGTTTAGCATAGGCCTGAAATAGAGACTTCTAGAAAAGATTACTCTAGCAAATTCCTACATCCCAATTACACAGCGTATAAATCTCAAACTACTAACACTGGCTTACAAAACCATCCATAATCTGTCATCTCCATATAACTCCGAACTAATCTCCCGATATACTCCAACACTTAGGGTGGCTTTACATGCTGCGATATCCGGCCCGATATCGCTAGCATGAGACCCGCCCACATCGTTGTGCGCGATGGGCATATCGCTGCCTGTCGTGCACAAAATCGCGCACCCCCGTCACACATACTTACCTGTCCTTCGACGTTGCTGTAACCGGCGAACCGCCTCCTTTCTAAGTGGGCGGTCCGTTTGGCGTCACAGTGACGTCACTAAGCGGCCGCCCAATGTAAGCGGAGGGGCGGAGATGAGCAGGACGTAACATCCCGCCCACCTCCTTCCTTCCGCATTGTGGCCGGAGGCAGGTAAGGAGATGATCCTCGTTCCTGCGGCGTCACACGTAGCGATGTGTGCTGCCGCAGGGACGAGGATCAACTTCGCCCCAGCGACAGCAGCGATAACTGGCAGCGGACCCCCATGTCAACGAGGAGCGATTTTGGATGTTTTTACAACGATCCAAAATCGCTCCTAGGAGTCACACGCTACGACATCGCTACAGCGGCCGGATGTGCGTCACAAAATCCGTGACCCCAACGAGATCGCTGTAGCGAAATCGTAGCGTGTAAAGCCCGCTTTAATGTCTGGTCCTCCCAAGATCTCCTTCTCTCCTCCACACTTATCTGTTCCTCATTCATCCACCTTCAAGACTTCTCCAGAGTATCCCGTCCTCTGGAATTCACTGCCCCAACACGCCCGATTAGGTCCATTTTACACATCCGGCATTTCTTCAGATGCCGAATCCGGCAAGCATGCAGTACAGTACATTCATTTACAGTGGAAGCACAATACCATGAGGTTGTGTGCTTCATGCACAACCGCATTTGTCCGCATGGTGTCACGCTTCCACTGTAAATTAATGTACTGAACTGCATGCGTGCCGGATCCGGCATCTGGCGAAATGCCAGATTTGTGAAACAGGCCTTATCTGCTACACTCACAAGCTTCAAACGGAACTTGAAAACCCGTCTCTTCAAGAAATCTTACAACCTGCAATGACTCTCACCACCACCAGAGCTGCTACTTTCCCCCAAACCTACTATCTCTTCCCAATTGTCCTGTAAAATATATGGAGACAAGGGTAGGGCCCTCTTCCCTCTGTACTAGTCTGTCTACTGTAACTTTTATCTGTATTTTGTATGTAACTCCTTCTCATGTACACCACTATGGAATCAATGGTGCTCTATAAATAATATATTATTATAATTATGAATAATATATTAATATAATACTAATTAATAACTATTGATGAGATCTAATGTGTTCTGACCAAGCTTCTGTGCCTACATACAGACTAATCATTATGCAGGTAGGTCATCCTTTGCCTCATGGGTAACTTACATTTGTGCACTTTCTGTTATAGAGGACCTTGAAATGACCCAAAGCTTTCAGATCTTTTTGGGATGTCAGGGGAGGTATAGTCATTTTCACCAAACAAGAATTTCTTTGCTGGTGAACTATAATATGAACGTAGTGTCACCCAAAGCAATATATTTTATTATTTACAGTATATTTTGCTTTGTTTGTATGTTCTATATAATGAGATTAGCGAACAGTGTAATCAGCATCTGCCTAATGTTGTCAGTAAACATATGGGACATTTCTAAGGCTGGAGCCACACTAGCGATGGCATTGGATGCTATATGCTAATGACCCTTGATCATGTCATGCGACGGTGAGCTGATCTTGTGATCGGATCACAGCTGTGGAGGAGAGATAGAGAGTGATCTCTTCATCTCTTCCATTGTCACTGCACTCGGATGTCATCAGAGTGCAGTCCGATGTTTCAACTCACATTCAGAGACTTGTATGGGTGCGAGTGATCTGAGACTCACTGACAATTGCAGCATGCTGAGATTGTTCCTTAGTCCGATTAGAGCTGAGGAAAAATGCACAGATCTGACCTGCAGCATTGTCTTAAATGGGCACGAGTGTAATGCGAGATTTTCTCTCATTGCACTTGCGCGAGTCATACACCAGTGTGACTCTACCCTAAGGCAGATACCCACTATTGTATCCACATTCAATAAAACACATTTAAAGTGACATTATATGTGCTGAGTGCATTCAGATGATAAAACCCATATATTAAAAGTACAAATATCCAATCAATAATCGAGTGAAATATTATTGTCTAACAGATGTATATGTAGTGCTCTAGCTGTTTGGGTTGGCTGTTACTAAAATTGATCACAATAGTTTCCATTTGGTAGAATGTTAAGTTCCCGTTACACGCAACGACATATCTAATGATATATCGCCGGGGTCACGGATTCCGTGACGCACATCCGGCATCGTTAGCGACATCGTTTGGTGTGACAGCAAGGAGCGACTATTAGCGATAGAAAATACCAAATCATCTATCGTTGACACGTCGTTCCCTTTCAAAAAATCGTTGATTGTTGAGCTCGTAGGTTGTTCGTCGTTCCCGAGGCAGCACACATCGCTATGTATGACACCTCGGGAACGACGAACTAGAGCTTACCTGCGGCCGCCGGCACTGAGGAAGGAAGGAGGTGGGCGGGATGTTACGTCCCGCTCATCTCCGTCCTCTGCTTCTATTGGGCGGCTGCTTTATGACGCCACTGTGACGCCGAACGAACCGCCCCCTTAGAAAGATGGTTCACCGGACACAGCGACGTCGCTAGGCAGATAAGTATGTGTGACAGCTCCTACCGATATTGTGTGCCACGTGCAGCGATTTGCCCGTGGCACACAAACGACGGGGGCGGGTGCTTTCACCAGTGATTTTGCTAGCGATATCGCTGCATGTAAAGCCCCCTTTAGGTGGGGTCCTTTGGTATAGATGTAAACACTTATTTTGGTTGTGCACGCAATTATTTCTACATTAAATGTAATTTTTGGTTGGGCAAAAGAAGTGCAGCGTTCTCAATAAAACTTATAGTAGGGATTTGAGAGCTTCATATGAAAAGGAACACCTGAAAAAAAAAAATCTATTTTTTACTGCAATTGATAACCTTGAAGAGGCCTGAAGTGGGCCAGACATTGTATTAAACGGTGAGGCTTCCAGGCGAGAATACCAGGTCTCAGTGCTCCTGGGGAGATCTTTTCCCTAAAAATATTTTATTTTGTCCTCCCCATCTTCCAAGAGACGCAACTTTTTTATTTTTCCGTTGGTATAGCTGTATGAAGGCTTGTTTTTTGTTTTAAGGAAAAATATGGGTTAAATTGCAAAAAAAGATACAATTGTTTTTTGGGTTTTGTTTTTACAGTATTTATTCTTTGGTAAAAAAGGACTTATCAACATGATTCTCCATATTCCTACAATCACAGTGATACCAAACATGTATAGGTGATTTTTGTTTTATTTTTCCTTTTTGACGTGGAAGAAAATTTGTATCGCATACATCTGGAGGAAATCTAAGAGCAGCAGCTGTCGCTTCCTCAGGGTGTGTATTATTTGTCCAGTAGCAGGGAGAATAAAGCCATTGCTGATTGGCTCCAGGGATTACATGACATAACAATAAGATAAGGGAGAGTCCAGCTCACCAAGGACTGACCTGCTGGCTGCAATCAGGGATCCTGCGCAAGGAATGAGGCTCGGCAGCCATCCAATTGAAAATAGAAAGAGGGATTTCCAGCGCCAGGAATAGATTAAAAATCCTTTTTTATTGAAAATAAGGTAATAAAAATCCAGCAGATACCATAATAGATGTCAGAAGGATGGCAGAACAACGCGTTTCGACGCTTCAGGTCTTAGTCATGTTCTGACTTTAGAGTGTAACCATCTCCCTTAAATCAGATCCCTGGTCCACTAATTGGTTTCACATGTGTGGTTTCACTAGAGGCAACTCCTCAACTAGTAGTTACGAGGGATCCGAAACAAATGGAGATACACAATAGCAAATTCACATATATGAGTATACATGATATAATATGGTATAATGCAAGTGTGCACAGATACAAAAAATATATACACAAAAAAACATATATACACATAGAATAACAAACATATTAAAAACATTTGTGTAGACCGATTTCCCTTGTTGTTTAATGTAACTATAGATATAGTATATAGTGATCCAACAAGACACTCTGCATATAGCAGTATAGATATAATTAAATACCTCAAGAGATATATGATCTCTGATATAGTGATAATCTGACAAAAAACTTTCCACAGATATATAACATGAGCTTTCCCTTCAACAATATACCAAATGCAATAAAAGATGGATATTATGTACTAGTCTAGCATTCCATTCATATTAAGGTAAGCAATATTCCAATAGCAATTTTTTTGGTTGCAAGCATATGGTAGAGAGAAAAAAAAACCAAAAAAAAAAAACGCATAGTATAAATTGGAATATAAGTCACATTGTGCTTTCCCTTCAACAATACACCAAATGCAATAAAAGATGGATATTATGTACTAGTCTAGCATTCCATTCATATTGAGGTAAGCAATATTCCAATAGCAATTTTTTTTTTTGGTTGCAAGCATATGGTAGAGAGAAAAAAAAACCAAAAAAAACCAAAACGCATAGTATGAATTGGGATATAAGTCACATTGATGCTATTAGGTGTAATATCAATAAGGTGTAATACCAGTTATATTTAATAGTGTAGTATCAGATCCTGGCGATTATTTAAGCCTTCCGGATATCTAGTGTTGAGAGTAAAAATCCAGAAGGATTCCCTATTTAAGGGTACGCTCACACGAGCGTATAACTCGCATGAGTATCGGACCGCATCACCCGGCGCGCCTAGCTTCTCTGCTGACAGGAGCGGCTCAGCTGCATGTATTTCTATGCGGCTGACATGCTCCTGTCCGGAGAGTGTGCGGCCGCACCGAGTGATGCGGTCCGATACTCATGCGAGTTATACGCTCGTGTGAGCGTACCCTAATAGTTTCCTTCTATGGTCTCCACCTCTGATCGGTCTAGATATCTGTTCTACACCCTTAAATTGGAAACCGCTAACATCACCCTGGTGCACCAAGGCAAAGTGTTTTGAAACTGCTGATATAGCAATTGCGTTCTGTTTAAAAACGTCTGAAAGATGTCTTCTAATTCTTACTTTCAAAGGGCCCGTCGTGCAGCCTGTATATTGAATGTTGCAGGTTTTACATGTTATTAAATATATGACAAAGGTCGTGTTACAATTGATTAGGGAGTTTATGTGGAAAATTTTTTGGTTTGAGGTAGACTGAAAGGTTTTTCCTTTCTGTGCAAAACCGCACGCTTTACATTTATTCGCACCACATTTATAAAAACCTTTCAGAGTAATCCAAGAGGGTTTCTCTCTATGGTCAGCTTCACTCAAAAAAAGACTTGGAGAAAGAATGGTACCAAGGGTAGGAGCTCGTTTAGCAACACATCTAATATTATTTTTAGTTACTTGTTTTAAAATTGGGTCCTCACCAAGTATAGGTAAATATTTATTCACTATTTTTGTAATTGAATCAAATTGTTTACTGTAATTAGTCGAAAAAACAATATTATTGCTTTGTTCCAATTTATTCTTGTATTTTCCTTTCCTTGGATTTTTTCCCAATAAATCTGATCTATTTATTTGTGCCACTATAGATTTGGCTCTATTAAGAACCCAGTCAGGGTACCCTCTGTCTGCGAGTCTGTCACAAGTCAAAGTCTCTTCCTTAAAATAGTCACTAGGTTGGGAACAGTTTCGTTTCATTCTAATTAGCTCTCCTACAGGAATATTATATTTGGTCCGTGAGTGATGGCATGAGTCTGCTGTAAGGATAGAATTAGTAGCAGTAGATTTACGGTATGGTTTGATAATAACTCTATTCTTATTCTCAGAGCATAAAGTGATGTCCAAGAAGTTCATAGTTGTCTCATGGAAAGAAGATGTAAATTTCAAATTAAAACCATTGTCATTAATATAGGTAAGAAAGTCTTGTATGGTATCAGTAGGGCCCGACCAAATCATAAGCAGATCGTCCAGATATCTGCCGTACCATTGCAGATATCCGGAGAACCTATTCTGTTCAGCATATAAAAAATCCTCCTCCCATCTCGCCATCACAATATTTGCAAGCGAGGGGGAGAATTGGGCCCCCATGCTAACTCCTCTACACTGTAAATAGAACTTTCTGTCAAACGAAAAATAGTTATGATTTAAGAGAAAATCAATTGAGGAAACTATGAAGTCCTTGAGACATGTATCATAATCACTGAATCTATCCAAATGCTGAGACAGACATCGTAATGCAATGTTATGAGGTATGGATGGATAAAGGGATATTACATCACATGATAGCCATAAAAATGATTTTTCCACTCATATCCATCCAATGCTCTAACAACCTCTTTTGTATCCCTAATGTAACCTGGTAATTCAGGTATCAAGGGTTGAAGAAATTGGTCTATCCAACCCCCCAAATTTTCATCCAAAGATCCTATACCCGAAACAATTGGCCGTAGTGGGGGGGGGGGAGATTTTTATGGATCTTTGGGAGACAGTGGTAGATTGGAACAACAGGATTTTTATTGAATAAAAAATCCTTTGTTTTATCATTGATAGCACCAGTACAATTGCCTTCCTCCAAATTTTTTAATAATAAATTATTATAATGTCTAGTTGGATCACCATTCAATTCAATATATGTGTCTGGATCCTGTAGATCCTGTAGTACTAATTTTTTATATAGACCTGAGTTTAATAGGACAATGGCGCCCCCTTTGTCTGCCTCCCTTATTATAATATCTGAATTCGTCCCCAATTCTTTTAGGGCCAATCTTTCCCGGTGGCTCAGGTTGTCTCTAGGGGGCGTCATTGTCTCACTCAACTCAATAAAATCTTTAACAATAAGTTCCTGAAATAAATCCAGGATTTGAGGTCGAGATTGAAGGGGATAATAATCCCTGTTTGGAAGTGGGGGTTGTATGTTAGTGGCAATTCTGTCTGGCAAAACATCAGTCTCAGCAGAAAGAAGTCGCAAGGTCATTAAACTTTTTTGTTCACAGAATGACAATAAGGGAACATCAGCACTGTTATCAATAACAACATCATGATTAATATCCTGTGGAGGAATAGGTTTGTTAGTATCAAAAAAATGACATTTTAACGTGATATTACGAGCAAATTTGTTCAAGTCCAAAATAGTCTGGAAGATGTCAAAATTGATATTAGGAGCAAATCCCAATCCCCTACTAAGTAGGGAGATCTGTTGTTCTGACAAGATGTAACTAATTAGTGGACCAGGGATCTGATTTAAGGGAGATGGTTACACTCTAAAGTCAGAACATGACTAAGACCTGAAGCGTCGAAACGCGTTGTTCTGCCATCTTTCTGACATCTATTATGGTATCTGCTGGATTTTTATTACCTTATTTTCAATAAAAAAGGATTTTTAATCTATTCCTGGCACTGGAAATCCCTCTTTCTATGACATAACAATGTTACACGAACCCCAGGAGAGGTGGTGCTCTTATCACTGAAATGGCGCCAACACCAGAGTTGATTTTCAGTTGTGCTATATTACAAGGGAGAAACATAGAGATGCAGAAGAGGTTTTCCTAGTAGTGGACAACCCCTTTAAGTTGTTTACGGCAGCAGGCCGAGCTCAGCTCCATCTACTGCTTTTAGAGGTAGATGATTACTGGATATCACAGTCATAGTGTGCCAGGAAAGTTGCAAGCTCATTTCCTGAGATTGCTTCAGATTAGGAGACCTGATATTGTATGTAAATTATATGCTGGGGATGGGCTAAGAACAAGAAACTAGTGCCACCCCTGTCCATGGGTTTGACTGGCATGGGAGCTCAACTTCCATTGAAGTGAATGGGACTGAACTGCAATTCTAAACCCAACCTGTTGACAGGTGTGGTGTGGTACATTCTTTAGAAGAAAGATGCCATGAATTCTTAAGAAAAAGTGCAGTTCCTCATAATGCAAAGAGAAGTTGTGTCGTCTTTGTATCTAATGACTATTTGTGGAAAGGTTCAATTTGGTTATATTTTTGAATACATTTGTCTATTTAGACATCTATTTAGTATAATGGATGTACATAAGTCATTTATAGGTTTATATGTAGTTTGAGGGACTTTTTGCAGTTTCTTCTGAACTATGGACAGTGGTATTCCATTGATACTCATTTGTTTACAATTTGAAGGATGGTTGTCTTCTATCAAATACTGTATTCACAATAGATTCTCATTTGTAAACATATTGGGAAATATTTATCAAACTAACTGCAACAGATTTCTTGAATAATATGGTCCAACAGCAGTGGACACCATGAGGTACACCAGCGCTACTTTCACTTACAAGCTGAGCAGACCATCTACACTGCACACTGATGAAGGTCTATGTTAGACTGAAACGTCAGTGCTGTATCTGGTCAAGCTTACTCAATATAATATCAGTTTCTTCAACTATTTGAGTGCCAAGTATTTGCTCTTTACTTCATATGGTACTGGATCCTACTTGAGCAGGGCCGGTGTCAGCACCTGGGACACATGGGCAAAGGTCGGGGCCCTGGACAGCTAGGGAGGCCCACTCACCATCTTCAGTCCTGTGAGCGCTGGGCTGAGTTCTGGCGACTGCAGTGCTTGTGCTGGCAGCCGCACTATCCTGGATCCTGGATAGTGCAGTTGCCGGTCCTTTAATTCACACTGGTACACAGCATTCACTGCTGAATGCTCCATGCTCCTCCTGTATTGAAGTTCATCTGTGGGCGGAGTTACCACACGGTGTGCTCCAGTCCCACAGATGAAGAGCAGCAGCACCGCAGCTCCAGCCAGAGCTCCAGCCAGCACACTAAGAACAGCATATGACTCCCTTCCACCTGAGCTGTATATTCCATCTCCCCTCCCCCCCGATCTGTATGGGGTTCCCCTCCACCTCCAGCTGTATGTTCCATCCCCCCAATCTGTATGGGGCCCCCTCTCTACCTGAGCTATATGTTCCACCCCCTTCCCCCCATCTGTATGAGCCCCCCTCCATCTAAGTTGTATGTTCCACCGCCATGATCTGTATGAGCCCCCCCACTCCTGAGCTGTATGGGCCTTCTCAGAGCAGTAAGTGTCCCTCTTGAGCTGTATGGGACCCCAGAGCCATATGTGCTGCCACCCCAGAGCCGTATCTGTGGCTCTACAGAGCCGTATGTGCTGCCACCTCAGAGCCGTATGTGCTGCCACCTCAGAGCCGTATGTGCTGCCACCTCAGAGCCGTATGTGCTGCCACCTCAGAGCCGTATGTGCTGCCACCCCAGAGCCGTATGTGCTGCCACCCCAGAGCCGTATGTGCTGCCACCCCAGAGCCGTATGCGCTGCCACCCCAGAGCCATATGTGGTGGCCCCACAGAACTCTATGCCACCCACCGCAGTAATGTGTATGCCCCACAGAGTTGTATGCTACCCCAGTAATATCTATGCCCCCCAGTAATATGTATGCACCTCAGTACCATGTATGCCACCCAGTAATGTCTATGCCACCATCCCCTCCTTTCATTTAGATACTGTAGTCCCCAGCCCCTCCTGTGATGTATATACAGCAGTGTCAGAGTGCTCTGTATGTGGCCATATCTGTTAGTGATGGCCACCAATCAGCACGGCACAACCACATGCCCAGGAGGATCTGGATGGAGACAAGCGGGGGAGGTGAGTGAGGCTGCTGCTGACTTCCTCATATTAATAATATTTCTAATGTGTCTGTGTGTGTGTGTGTATTGTGGTAGAGCCACTCTCTCAGCAGTAGGGGATGGATGCAGGAACACCTCACGTGTCAATTTTCACGTGGTTTATTAGCATCAGTCACAATCCATTGACAAAAAGACAGCACTACTTCCTCCAGCACAGGAAAATACAGAGCCAAACAGAAGGACATGAGTGTGTCCAGAGGCCTGGCTTTTACCTCTGGGATCACACCCCGAGGTGGAGATATGGCGAACAGCCATCCCAGCCATCTCTTTAGCTGTCCACAACAAACCCGACCCAGGTAATACAAATTAACTCTCTCAGCACCTAATATGCTGGAATACTACATCTGGGTTCACATCACTGATTACAGCAGTTGCAGTGACACATATCTCCCCTCGTGCACCTCACCAGTGATCACATCACATATTCCCCCCCTCTGCCCAAAGCTGGGGGCATGGGCACCATCAACCACTAAACAGGGGAGCCGCGACAGGGCATCTGCATTCCCATGTAACTTTCCAGGCCTGTGCTCTACATGGAAGGCAAAGTCTTGAAGGGCTAGAAATCACCTAGTCACCCTAGCATTCTTTCCCTGCCTACTTCTCAACCATGTCAGTGGCGCATGATCAGACACTAGCCTGAATTTACGGCCTACCAGGTAGTATTTTAGAAAGTCCACTGCCCACCTAATGGCCAGGCATTCCTTTTCCACAATGGCATAGTTTTTCTCACAAGAGGAGAGTTTCCTACTCGGGTAAAGCACTGGATGTTCCTCGCCATTTATTTTCTGTGACAGCACAGCTCCCAACCCGACCTCCGAAGCATCAGTCTGAAGCACAAACTCCTTTGTAAAGTCAGGTGCCACCAGGACTGGCTGCCGACACTTCAGACTTCAAGTCCTGGAAAGCCACCTCTGCCTCAGAAGTCCACTTGGCCACCGATGGCTTCACAGCCCTGAGGAGATCAGTCAGCGGAGCGGCCCTCACAGCAAACTTCGGTACGAACCGGCGATAGTATCCGACGATTCCCAGAAATGCCCTAACCTGGTTTTTAGAGATTGGTCGTGGCCAATTCTGGGCCTCCTCCACTTTATTCACTTGTGGCTTGATTAGGCCTCTACCGACAACTTAGCCCAGATACCTGGCCTCCTTCTTCCCTATGGCACACTTTTTCGGGTTTATGGTAAACCCCGCCTTCCTCAATGCATCCAGCACCGCCTGGACCCACTGTAGATGACTCCCCCAATCCGGGGTGAAGATCACAATATCATCCAGATAAGCTGCGGCTTACTTCTGATGAGAAGCTAAGATCCGGTCCATGTCCCTCTGGAAGGTGGCTGGGGCTCCCTGCAACCCAAACGGCATCCTGGTGTCCTGGAAACATCCGTCAGGTGTAGAGAAAGCCGTCTTCTCCTTGGTCGCTTGAGACAGGGGTGTTTGCCAGTACACTTTTGTCAGGTCAAGGGTGGTAATATACCTGGCTGGCCCAAGCCTTTCAATAAGCTCATCGACTCGAGGCATCGGATAAGCGTCAAATTTTGAGACTTCATTTATCTTGCGGTAGTCATTGCAAAATCACCATTCTCCATCCGGCTTTGGCACAAGGACGATAGGACTAGACCAGCCACTTCTTGATTCCTCAATCACGCCGAGGCTCAGAATCCTCTTCACCTCTTTTGAGATCACTTCTCGGCGGGCTTTAGGGATCCAGTACGGCTTCAGATGTACTTTCACGTGTGGTTCCGTCAGAACTTCATGTTTCACAACCTGTGTACACCCCGGCAATTCTGAAAAGAGATCTCGATTTTGATAAAGCAACTCCCGACACTGCTGCTTTTGGGCCCTTGACAGCGTCTCTGCCACTGTGATGTCCTTGATATCAGCGTCCACCTTGGCAGCAAGACACGGAGCTTCCACCGCTTCCCTATCTCGCCATGGCTTAATAAGATTAATATGGTACACCTGGTAGGGCTTCCTTCTACCCGGTTGGTGGATCTTATAATTCACCTCTCCCAGTTTCTCGACTACTTCATAGGGTCCCTGCCACTTGGCCAGAAATTTACTTTCCACAGTAGGGATCAACACCAACACACGGTCGCCAGGGCTGAACTGTCTCACCCTGGCAGAGCGATTATATACTCTCGCCTGTGCCTCTTGAGCCCGGAGAAGACTCGCTTTCACGATGGTATCACCTCAGCCATCCTCTCTTGCATCTGGGCCACATGCTCAATGACACTCCTATGGGGGGTAACCTCTGCTTCCCAGGTTTCTTTGGCTATGTCAAGCAACCCTCGGGGATGTCGACCATATAAAAGTTCAAAGGTAGAGAACCCGGTAGAGGCTTGTGGAACTTCCCTGATAGAAAAGAGCAAGTATGGAAGCAATCCCAATCTCGGCCATCCTTCTCCACGACCTTCTTAAGCATGGACTTTAAGGTTTTATTGAATCTCTCCACAAGGCCGTCTGTCTGAGGGTGATAGACTGAAGTCTTCAGTTGTGTAATCCGCAGCACCTTACACAGTTCCCTCATGACTTTCGACATAAAGGGGGTCTCTTGGTCTGTCAGGATCTCCTTTGGCTGTCCGGTCCGAGAGAAGATATGGACCAACTCCCTGGCTATATTCTTAGAGGAACAATTTCTCAATGGTACCACCTCAGGGTATCGAGTCACATAGTCCAGAACCACTAAGATATACTGGCGCCCTCTAGTGGATTTTATCAAGGGGCCCACAAGATCCATGGCAATATGGTCAAACGGGACCTCTATTATAGGTAATGGCACAAGGGGACTTCGAAAGTGTGAAACTGGTGCAGTTAGCTGGCAGGTGGGACAGGATCTACAGTAATTGAGAATCTGTCGATGACACCCCGGCCAGTAGAACCTCTGAAGAATCCGCTCCTGTGTTTTATCTACCCCCAGGCGACCACCCAGGACATGAGAATGGGCCATGTCTAACACTCGGCGTCTATAAGGCCCTGGTACCAATAGTTGTTCAATTATCTCACCTCTCAACTGGGTAACCCGATATAATAATTCCCCATTTACTGCAAAGTGGAGGAATCTGTTGTCAGCCCCCGGCTCTTGAGCAACCCCGTTTATGACAGTCACATTTTCAAATGCCCCCTTTAGTGTCAGGTCCCTCATTTGCACAGTCCCAAAGTTCCCTTCGGAAATAGCCAACTCCGGCATGTCAACCTCCTGGGACTCGTCCTTGTCCTCGTCGCCCACCAACACACACAGGGGGAATTCATCCGCCTCCGACTGAAATTAAGTCTTATCATTGAGGACTAACTGTCCTTTATCTGAGACACAGGGTTCCACCCCTTTACTCCACAACTCCCAGAAGAAAGCAAAGTCTCGCCCTATTATTACTGGGTGCAACAGATCTTTTACCACTCCAACCTCATGAGACTCCGACCCACAAGTTGTTTTTATAGTCACAGCGGCCACAGGGTAGTCCTTGGCATCCCCATGAATACAGCGGACGCCTACCCTCTTCCCAGGAATCAGCTGGTGTGGAAGTGTGTCCCACACGAGGGTCACCAAACTCCCGGAGTCTAACAGTCCCACTATTCTGGTACCATTTATCTCTACAAGACATGCCTGTGGCCCTCACTGGGTTGACTGTCCACACTGCAGGCTGGGTATGCATAATAGGAAGAGCGCCGACCCATGCTGCAGTCCATCGGCTCGGTGGTCAAGGGACAACGGGCAGCAATGTGACCCGGTCCCTGGCACCTTCAACAGTTAATATTACTAACTGGGGGTTTTTGCATGCCTCCACTTGCCTCTTGGGACCTTGGATTCCCCCCCTCCCTTGTGGCTCTTGTACCCTTCTTTTGGGTGTCGCTACCTGAAGAAACCCCCCAATAGGGAAATGGTAAGTCCCGTGGCTTCCCCCGGGAACTCTCTACCACCTGGCACCTCTCCACCAGTCCAACCAGGTCGTTAGCATTCAAGGGGTCGGAAGGGAGTGAATAAACCTGTCCATTACGACCCGCTCCACCATCTGCACTGGGGTGGAGGACTCTGGCTGCAACCATTTTTGTACCAGATGCAATAAATCAAACATTTGTGAGCGAGGGGCTTTGTCACCATGATATGCCCACTGGTGGACCCGTTGTGCCCTAAAAGTCATAGTAGTCACACCCAGACGTGCCATAATTGCAGCCTTTAGTTTGTCATAATCCTTAGCGTCCGGTAAAGCAAGATCATAATAGGCCTTTTGTGGCTCTCCACTTAAATATGGCGCTAATACCTCCGCCCACTGCTCCGGCGAGAGTTTTTCTCGTTCAGCAACTCTCTCAAACACTGTCAAGAAGGCCTCAACATCATCCCCCGTAGTCATCTTTTGCATAGCTCGCCTTACCGCCTTCCGGACGTTAGCGTCATCACCTGGACTGGTCGCTCTGCCACGGATTACCTCTGCTAGGATGTCTATCTGCTTCTGCTGTTGCTCCCGTTGCTGCTGCAGCTGCTGTATCAACAGCCTGTTCGTCTCTTGCTGGGCTAGCTGCTGTTGCTGTATAAACAACCTGTTCATCTCCTGCTGAGCCTGCTGCTGTTGTTGTTGGGCCTGCACCAGGTGTTTAATCAGGTCCTCCATGGTGTCTGACCGTGTTCCCTGGCTCATGGCTGCCTTCACCCAGGACATCCAGCTCCTCTGTAGCAGGTATAAATGGCCCCGGAATGCCTGCCCGCAGTCTGCACCACTTGTGATAGAGCCAGTCTCTCAGCAGTAGGGGATGGATACAGGAACACCTCACGTGTCGATTTTCACCTGGTTTATTAGCATCAGTCACAATCCATTGACAAAAAGACAGCACTACTTCCTCCAGCACAGGAAAATACAGAGCCAAACAGAAGGACACGAGTGTGTCCAGAGGCCTGGCTTTTACCTCTGGGACCACACCCCGAGGTGGAGATATGGTGAACAGCCATCCCACCCATCTCTTTAGCTGTCCACAACAAACCCGGCCCAGGTAATACAAATTAACCCTCTCAGCACCTAATGTGCTGGAGTACTACATCCGGGTTCACATCACTGATTACAGCAGTTGCAGTGACACATATCTCCCCTCAAGCACATCACCAGTGATCACATCACAGTATGTATGATGTGTATATCTATCTATGTATGTCAGTGTATATGACTGTATAGGCTTATGTCTTTTTATATGTATTTTTCGTGAATTTGTCTTTAAATATGTATGTGTACGTATCTGTGTATGTGTGTCTCTACGTGAGGATGTGGCCCACTGAGACTCTTTCGCCTGGGGCCCACAAATACCTGGAGACGGCCCTGTACTTGAGCACCTACCACACAGAAGTGTCGTGTCTATCCACAACTTTGAAGATACTGTATGACACTTTGATATAATGCAAAGTAGTCAGTTTGCAGTTTGTATAAGGGTAAGCACCCATAGCGAGTAAAACGGAGCGAGTGGAATGCAATAAAAAATCGCATTCCACCCAGACCCATGTTACTCTCTGAGGTCTCTCCCATGAGCAATTTTTTTTCTCAGCCCTAATCAAACTGAGAAAACAATTGCATTATGCTGTGAGTGGAATCAGATTCATTTTCTCTCGCACCCATTCAAGTCTATGGGTGTGAGAGAAACGTCGCATTGCACTCGTATTACACTGATGTAACGCGAGTGCAGTGCAAGAATCGCATCAGCTGATAGTAGAGGAGATGGGGAGAATACTCCCTCCCTCTACTCTGAAGAGCCCGCCCCTTCCTCCGCGGCTATGCTGCAATCGCAGGATCAAATCAGAGTGGCAAGACAGTCGCATAACACTCGGCTTACACTCTAGCAGAGCGTTAGCTGAGTGTTAAACAATTGACTCGCAATAAAGCCCGTGTGTCCCCAGCCTAACTGCGTAAATGTATGTCCTCTAAATAAAAACACACAGTTATTATTACAGTGCCTTGCGAAAGTATTCGGCCTCTTTGAATTTTTCAACCTTTTCCCACATGTCAGACTTCAAACATAAAAATAAAAATTTTAATGTTATGGTGAAGAATCAACAACAAGTGGGACACAATTGTGAAGTTGAACGAAATTTATTGCTTATTTTAAACTTTTTTAAAAAATAAATAACTGAAAATTGGGGAGTGCAATATTATTCGGCCCCTTTACTTTCAGTGCAGCAAACTCACTCCAGAAGTTCATTGAGGATCTCTGAATGATCCAATGTTGTCCTAAATGACTGATGATGATAAATATAAGCCACCTGTGTGTAATCAAGTCTCCGTATAAATGCACCTGCTCTGTGATAGTCTCAGTGTTCTGTTTAAAGCACAGATAGCATCATGAAGACCAAGGAACACAACAGGCAGGTCCGTGATACTGTTGTGGAGAAGTTTAAAGCCAGATTTGGTTACAAAAATATTTCCAAAACTTTAAACATCCCAAGGAGCACTGTGCAAGCGATCATATTGAAATGGAAGGAGTATCATACCACTGCAAATGTACCAAGACCCGGCTGTCCTCTCAAACTTTCTTCTCAAACAAGGGGAAGACTGATCAGAGATGCAGCCAAGAGGCCCATGATCACTCTAGTTGAACTGCAGGGATTTACACCTGAGGTGGGCGAGTCTGTCCATAATACAACAATCAGTCGTACACTGCACAAATCTGGCCTTTATGAAAGAGTGGCAAGGAGAAAGCCATTTCATAAAGATATCCATTAAAAGTAGTGTTTAAAGTTTGCCACAAGCCACCTGGAAGACACACCAAACATGTGGAGGAAGGTGCTCTGGTCAGATAAAACCAAAATCGAACTATTTGGGCATAAAAGCAACACAGCTCATCACCCTGAACACACCATCCCCACTGTCAAACATGGTGGTGGCAGCATCATGGTTTGGGCCTGCTTTTCTTCAGCAGGGACAGGGAAAATGGTTAAAATTGATGGTAAGATGAATAGAGCCAAATACAGGACCATTCTTGAAGAAAACCTGTTGGAATCTGCATAAGACCTGAGACTGGGACGGAGATTTGTCTTCCAACAAGACAATGATCCCAAACATAAAGCAAAATCTACAATGGAATGGTTCACAAATAAATGTATCCAGGTGTTAGAATGGCCAAGTCAAAGTCCAGACCGGAATACAATCGAGAATCTGTGGAAAGAGCTGAAAACTGCTGTTCACAAACACTCTCCATCCAACCTCACTCAGCTCGAGCTATTTGCAAAGGAAGAATGGGCAAGAATGTCAGTCTCTCGATGTGCAAAACTGATAGAGATATACCCCAAGCGACTAGCAGCTGTAATCGCAGCAAAATGTGGCGCTACAACGTATTACCTTAAAGGGGCCGAATAATATTGCGCGCCCCACTTTTAAGTTACCATATTTTTTGGACTATAAGATGCACCGGACCATAAGACGCACTCTGGTTTTAGAGGAGGAAAATAGGAATATAAAATTTTAAGGAAAAAGCGTGGTCATGACACTGTTATGGGGCGAGGATCTGCTGCTGACACTGTTATGGGGGTAATGTCCCCAAATTCTCTAACTAAGGTACCCCATCCTGGTAATGATCCTCCTGCCTTGTAAATGATCCCCATCCTTGTATATAGGTCCCTCATCCTGCTATATACCCCCATCCTGATAAATACCCACATCCTGCTATACACCCCCATCCTGATAAATACCTCCATACTGATAAATACCCCCATCCTACTATATACCCCTATCCTGATAAATACCCCTATCCTGATAAATACCCCCATCGTGCTATATAACCTAATCCTGCTATATACCCCCATCCTGATAAATACCCCCATCCAGATAAATACTCCCATCCTGATAAATACTCCCATCCTGCTATATACCTCATCCTGTTATATACTCCCATCTTGATAAATACCCTCATCCTGCTATATACCCCCATCCTGCTATATACCCCCATCCTGATATATATCCCATCCTGCTATATACCCCCATCCTGCCATATACCCCCATCCTGCTATATACCCCTATCCTGATAAATACCCTCATCCTGCTATATACCCCCTCCTGGTATACGGCCTGCATCCTGTGGCACACAAAAAAATAAATGTTTATACTCACCTTTCCTCACTCCAGCAGCATCGCTCATCTTCCTGTCTGTTCCAGCAGCAGTGCCGCTGACCTGTGTGGTGTGCCGCCCCCGTGCCAGCAGCCGAGCTGCTCGGATCCGGATCCGCGGTGGCTCGAGGGGTCTCTGGACCCGGGGGTCATGCGGCCACTCAAATGAAGGGAGTATTTACAGGGAATTGTAAAGTTTGTGATGCCACCCGTGGTATGTGGTAATTAGGAGTACCACCGCTGCAGTTGGGAGTACCTGGGGATGATGGAAGGGGACAGGCAGGTGTTGTGACCCTCCACTGGTAGGGGTAATACCCCGGGGACTCGGTGATGGTGAGGGGGGGTGCCGTTGGGTGCGAAGCGGTCATTTGCGTACTCACTCAGTCCATTAAGCTGACACCGACAACTGTATAAACCAAAGTTCTGGATACCACTGCTGCTGAGGGGAGCTAGTTCGGGTCCCGTCCCCAATGGTGCTGCCTGGTGATCCATGACCTGCCTCCTGGCATTAAGTTTACTTCTCTGTTGCTCCCGGTAGTATGGAACTTGCCGAGTCCCGCTCCCCACTATGGCTAAGTGTGGGAGCTTGCTCTCAGGGTTCACGCTTGGGATTTTCTGGACCGTTTTCAGTGGAAAATCCTATCCCCCTCGCTGCGCTAGTACCCCGATTTTGGAGCGGGTGAAGAACGGATGTTGAAGGCTCCGTTCTCGTCAGGATAATTGTCAGGTTGCCTGAAGCTACTCCCTGACCTTGGTCCACGTACCCCGTCGTGCCCTGGTCCCAGCCCGGTGATGGTGCAAGGCCGCCGGCTGACCTCCCCGACAGTTCCGTGCCCTTTTCCACGATCCCCTGCGACCGGGGGTCCAGCTCCTCTAGGCCCAGATCACCGTCTGCCACCTAGATAGCTTCCTAGGAGCCTGGCTCCTGACCTTCTATCTTCTTCACTTCCCAAGCTCAACTCCCTTCTCCTGACACTCCTGACCTCCCCTCTCCAACCCCCCAAGTGGGCGACTCTATTCCACTCAAACCGTCCACTGGTGTGTTTGGTGGGTGTGGTGCAGAGTGTACCTGGGGTTTTGATTAGCTGATATAGGCAACACCATATAGTTGGGGACCCATAACCAAGAAGGAGGTGGATATTGCACGAGAGGGCAGATTGTGCAATAACCTGAGATGACCTGATAGTCCAGGGACGTCACAGTGGAGTCGGTCACCGTTCCCTGCAGCATCCACTGATGTGTGTGGAGAGCGGTGCGTACAGGGATGATGTCATCTCTGTGCTCACCGCTCTCTGCACGGATCAGCGGGCTGGCAGACAGAAGAACATCACAATGCTGCAGGAAACAGTGAGTATACCGTACTTATTTATTGCCCCTCGCGCTGATGATGATGCGCAAATGGCAGTGAATATAGCCACACATTATCACTCCAGACTGTAGTTGCCAGGAATGATCACGCGGGCCAGCTGCTATTTATGCATGCATCCCCCGCCCATCATCCCGCCCACCTGTCAGCGCCGGCTTTAGCGCTGAGAGATGATGGGCGTGAGGATGCATACATATTAAATGAGCGGGCCCACGTGGTCACGGCAGGCGCTGCTACAGCTTGCTCACACAGCCGATGACCGGCAACACCGCAGCACCCTCATTCCCCACAGCCATGCCCTACATAAGGTGTGGGGAACCCTGGGCACATCCGGGGCACCGCAGTGAGTCGGGCGGCAGCTGCGGTTTTGTCGGCTATTGGCCCTTTAAATCTCTGTGTGGCGCACATACCATTAGTTTTTCAGCACACTGGCCTGGCCTGTGCCAACTGCAGAGAACGTACTTTGTGTGCGGGATAAGCGCGAGATGCGCTGTACTCCCCTACCACAGTCCTGTCTATCGATGCAGAGTGAGTTCTGCCTCACGGGAAAGTGTGAGTCTTGCCTCGCAGTGCAGTGTGTATTCTGCCTCGTGGTGCAGTGTGTCTTCTGCCTCGCGTGCAGTGTGTCTTGTGCCTCGCGGTGCAGTGTGTCTTCTGCCTCACGGTGCAGTGTGTCTTCTGCCTCACGGTGCAGTGTGTCTTCTGTCTCGCGGTGCAGTGTGACTTCTGCCTCGCAGTGCAGTGTGTTTTCTGCCTCGCGGTGCAGTGTGACTTCTGCTTCGCGGTGCAGTGTGACTTCTGCCTCGTGGTGCAGTGTGTCTTCTGCCTCTCGGTGCAGTGTGTCTTGTGCCTCTCGGTGCAGTGTGTCTTCTGCCTCGTGGTGCAGTGTGACTTCTGCAGTGCAGTGTGTCTTCTGCCTCATGGTGCAGTGTGACTTCTGCCTCGTGGTGCAGTGACTTCTGCCTCACGGTGCAGTGTGACTTCTGCCTCGAGGTGCAGTGAGACTTCTGCCTCACGGTGCAGTATGACTTCTGCCTCGTGGTGCAGTGTGACTTCTGCCTCGTGGTGCAGTGTGACTTCTGCCTCGCGGTGCAGTGTGCCTTCTGCCTCATTGTGCAGCGTGAGTCCTGCCTTGTGGGGCTGCATGCAACCAAACAGTGCTGTGTGCTACCTTCCAGTGCTGTCTGCCACCCCCCTAGTGTTGTGTGCATCCCCCCAGTACTGTCCATGCATCTTGGTGATGTTTGTGCTCCCTCAGAACTGTTCATGTCCCCCAGTCTTGATTGTGCCCCTCTAGTGCTGTTTGTGCCACCTCCAGTGCTGTCCGTGCCCCTTTGGTGATTTCTGTGCTATGTGCCACCCCTATCCTGTGCTGTCCGTGCCCCTTTGTGAAGTCTGTGCTATATGCCACTCCTACCCTGTGTTGTCTGTGCCCTCTTGGTGATATCACACATTGAATCAGGGCCAGGGCAGGTCTCATTAATGCTTAGCGAACAGTAGTCTGGTTATGGCACTTAAGCCAGGTTCACTGTCTCTAGAACCATCCAGGGGGTGGAACTTGGTAGTTGAGCTGTTTGAGGTAAAATGGGCGGCGCTAAGTTTAAACGTTGACAGTTGACCGTTGACAGTCAGTCAGAAGGAGGGAGGAGACCGACTAGGGGTGAGGACCCTAGGGGTCCTATTCAACTCTGAGGAGATGGAAGAAGGAATCCCAGTTACTTAGGGGAAGTGTGTCAGAAACCCTTATAGTCGCATTTTACAGGCAACAGCTCAAGGTGGAGGGATTGGTTGCAAACTGGGTTCGGACCCTAGGCTAGGAAGATACTTCAGGACTTCCTAGTAACACCAGAGGCCAGGGTGGCTTATGTACCTTCGGGCAATAAGCAACACACGAATCCTCTGGAAGGGGGCCACAGAGGACCAGGGAGCCAGGCAAGCAGAAGTCCCTTTGCAGGTCTGCGGCCCCTGGCTCAGGGCACTGTGTGTGGAGGCGCAGGACAGGAGGGTGAATGTCAGCGCAGAGAGACTTCCAGGAAAGGGAAACAAAGGGTGTACTGGTACTGGCCTCGGACTTACTCGGGATCGGTGCTTTCCCATCACTGGGGATCCCAGCATACTGTGGATGGACTAAAATGGCTGTCAAGCATGAACCAGTACAGTGACTAAAAGACTGTTGTTGCAAAGCCCTGGTGTCATCTCC
Organism: Anomaloglossus baeobatrachus; assembly: GCF_048569485.1. NCBI lineage: Eukaryota > Metazoa > Chordata > Amphibia > Anura > Aromobatidae > Anomaloglossus > Anomaloglossus baeobatrachus. The sequence goes on along the minus strand of NC_134358.1, from coordinate 317,151,758 downwards.
ATTCCTCCTGCATCACAACCTGCCATCATAGACTTTTCATATTATCAACAGATATCTGAAGGCCTCACTTTACTTCAACTGCGACCTCATCACCTGCCCCGGGAAACCTACAGCATAGTGGCAGCTCACATAGCCGCACAACCACAGGTGATGTCACAAACTTTATTTCACTGTAATATAATCATCATCCCACTTTATTTATAAGACACCGCCAGGGTCACGGAGTCGGATCCTGCCACCGCTGACATCCCCGGACTAGTCCGGCCCTGTTCTGAGTACCCCCGTCCCTGAGTTGGGCATGTCACATGTCCTTATTATCTCGTTGCTCGACTACTGCAACCTCCTGCTCTCTGGCCTCCCTTCTAATACTCTTAAACCCCTCCAATCTATTCTACACTCTAATGCCTAATTAATCCAACTGTCTCCTCGCTATTACCCAGCCTCTCCACTCTCTGCCAATCTCTTCACTGACTTCCCATTGCCCAAAGACTCCAGTTCAAAACACTAACCACGACATACAAAGCCATCTACAACTCCTCCCTACATCTGTGACCTGGTTTCCAGGTACCTACCTGCCCACAACCTCCGATCCTCACAAGATCTCCTTCACTCCTGCCCCATTATCTCCTCTTCTCACAATCGCATACAAGATTTCCCCCGTGCCTCCCCCATACTCTGGAACTCTCTACCACAGCATATCAGAGTCTCACCTAGCGTGGAAACCTTCAAAAGGAACCTGAAAACTCACCTATTCAGACCAGCCTACAACCTGCAGTAATCCTCAGTCCACTATACTGCTGCATGACCAGCTCTACCCTCACATACTGTATTCTCAGCCACCCTTGGTAGATTGTGAGCCCTCGTGGGAAGGGTCCTCTCTCCTCCTGTACCAGTCTGTGCCTTGTATTGTTCATGATTATTTTACTTGTTTATGTATGCCCCCCATTTTTCACACGTAAAGCACCATTAAATAAATGGCGCTATAATAATAGTAAATATAATAATAATAATTCAGTCTATCTTAGCCAGTAAGAGCATGGTAGTCTTTTAGTATACTAAATTTATCCTTGACATCTATACTTACCTGTATTACTATTTCTTCCACAGCACCATACATTTTCCTGCTATCCCCCGATGAAGCGACCAATGCGAAATGTGCATTGGGGTCTATGCGGACGGACCCTGGGTACATCCCCACATTGGTTATATATATTGTTTGCTTTCCTTAACCCTCTGATGCGCATTTCACTGACAGAATGATGGCAACTCATGCCCATCTAGACATAGCCTAACATAGGTAAGAGGCGCTTCTGCACTAGTCATAGTCACCTTATAGGTCTAATGTTTACTGTCTAAGCAATTTGCAATTAACCTTGTTCCAATCCCTCAATGCTGACACTATGTGTGTAATCATGGCAACTTTGCTTCTTCAATATTGATTTTGTATTGAGAGGAAGCTTATTGTACTATTCCAATCCCTCAATGCTGACACTCTGTATGTAATGATGGCATCTTTGCCCCTTCAGTATTGATTTTGTATTGAGAGGAAGCTTACTGTACTAATTTGCATCTGTTGTATATAACTGATGTATACTATTTAGTTAATCAACTTGGATTCGATTTTAAATTCATGTATTTTTTAGATTTGATTGATAAAACTTCTTGATACAGCCACTAGATGGCAGCACTTTTTAATTAAATTTATTTTGTATGTAATCTCCAATTACCATCAATTTGTACAATGTACCTTGAGACTTGATTTTTCTAGTGCCGATTCTTGTAACTATCGGCCCGTCCAGCTCTTTCATCTGAGGTCAGAATTTTCACATAATACGTTTTTAATAACTTGTCTAATAAAATGTATTCTTATTTTGTGCTAAAAAGACTCCAGTTTTGTCTGTTAAAAATTTGCTCTAAAGAAGTAAGCATCTCACTGTATTCCTTAACTGGGATTCTGTTTTTGCTTACGTATACCACTATTGCTTCCACAGCACCATACACTTTCCTGCTATCCTTTGCCTATTCCCATGCTGAAATTCAACCATCCCTCCAGAAATCTATATGTCCTCATCTAGCTACACCAATGAGAGGTAATTGCACACCAGTTTATCTGTTTTGATTGTTAGGTCCACTTCTACGCCTTTCTGTGACTCTTCCAGTCTCTTTATCTCTGTTACAACCTACTGATGATACTCTGTGACACTCTATGTTCAGTGGCCACTTCTGTCTGAGAACATCCTGCTTGAAGCCTCGCAATGGCAAGGAACTGTAGAACAATTGTTAGATATCGTCTTGGTGTGATGAGGTCAAAATGTGAACAGCATGATGAGGAGGACTTTTTAAATACCAATTCTTATTGAACCCCAAAATGTATTAGGCAATTCATGTATCAAACTACTGTGATTTTTTCCATTAAGTTCCTTGATAGTAAAATAGCAAGTTGTGCAAAAATGTATTGAAACTATGAAACTATGAAAAAGTTGGATATTTCCATTCCAAAGATTAGAGATGGTCAGATTAAGTTCACTTGAAATGGTCAGAGTGCATTTTAGGATCATCCTGATATTTCACCCAAAAGCCAATATCCCTACCTTTGTGTGAATAGTGTATATTAAAATTGACAACTGTTCCATGATAAAAAGATATTTTTTTTTGTTTTATATACAGTGGACAAAATAAATATTTGACATACTGCCGATTTGTCAAGTTTTCACACCTACACAGAATGGAGAGGTCTATAATTTTCATAGTAGGTACACTTCAACTGCGACAGACAGAAAAAAAAATTCCATTGTATATTTAAATAATTAATTTGCATTTTATTGCATGAAATAAGTATTTGATCACCTACCAACCAGCAAGAATTCTGGCTCTCACAGACCTGTTATTTTTTTTCTCTAAGAAGCTCCCTTACTCTGTACTTATTATGTGTATTAATTGCACTTGTTTGAGCTTGTTACCTGTATAAAAGACACCAGTCCACACACTCAATCAATCACATTCCAAACTCTCCACCATGGCCATAGACCAAAGAGCTGTCGAAGAACACAAAGGACAAAATTATAGACCTGCAAAAGGCTGGGATTAGCTACAGGACAATAGGCAAGCAGCTTTGGGAGAAGGCAACAACTGTTGGCGCAATTATTAGAAAATGGAAGAAACACAAGATGACTCAATCTTATTCGATCTGGGACTCCAGTCAAGATCTCAAATTGTAAAGTAAGGATGATTCTGAGAAAGGTCAGGAATCATCCCAGAACTACATAAGAGGACCTGGTCAATGACCTGAAGAGAGTTGGAACCACAGTCTCAAAGATTATTGTTAGTATCACACTACTCCATCATGGATTAAAATCCGACAGGGCACGCAAGGCCCCCCTGTTTATGCCAGCACATGTCCAGGCCCATTTGAAGGTCGCCAATGACCATCTGGATGATCCAGATCAGCCATGGGAGAAGGTCTGAGACGAAAATAGATATTTTTGGTATCAACTCCACTCACCGTGTTTGAAGGAAGAAGAAGGATGAGTACAACCCCAAAAACACTGTTCCAAAAGTGAAGCATGAGGGTGGAAACATCATACTTTGGGGATGTATTTCTGCAAAGGGGACAGGATGAATGCACAATAATGAAGGGAGGATGGATGGGGTCATCTATCACAAGATTTTGGCCAACAATCTTCTTCCCTCAGTAAGAGCATTGAAGATGGGTCATGAGTCTTCCAGCATGACCATGACCAGAAACACACAACAAGGGCAACTAAGCAGGGGCTCTGTAAAAAGCATTTTAAGGTCCTGGAGCGGCCTAGCCAGTCTCCAGACCTGAACCCAATAGAAAATGTATGGAGGGAGCTGAAACTCAATGTTGCCCAAAACCTGAAAGATCTGGAGAAGATCTGCATGGAATAGTGGGCCAAAATCCCTGCTGCAGTGTGTGCAAACTTGGTCAAGAACTACAGGAAATGTCTGACCTCTGTAATTGCAAACAAGAGGATACCAAATATGAAGTTCTGCTTTTATGTTGTATCAAACACCTATTTCATGCAACAAAATGCAAACTAATTAGTTACAATTCAATATATACAATGTAATTTTTCGGCGTTTTTTTTAGTCTCTCCATCACAGTTGAAGTGTACCTATGATATAAATTACAGACCTCTCAATTATTTGTAGGGTCGAAATCTTGAAAAACCATTAGTGCATCAAGTAGTTATTTTCCCCACTGTACATGTGTATTGATAAGTTAAATTATTATTTTCTGCTTGACTAGTTTAAGATATATTAAATAAAGGTTATAATTTATATTTCCTTATGCTAGAATTGTTGGAACTATTTAATAGAATAGACAATATATATTTATATAATAAACTGAGAATACAATGGGAATTCTGAAACATTAAAAAAGAAATAAAAGTGTATATGGTTAAACTAGACTGAAAGGTAAACAAAAAACATTGTGACTGAACAGTAGCCATCGTTTTCTTTTCTTCTTTTTTCTATCTGTAAAAATATTATAGCGTTTCAGGCTGAAAGGACAGTTGAAAAATTTAAAGTGGACAAGACCTCTTTAGTCATGCTAAACTTGGCTTGATTCCTAAGAGCCTAATATCAGTATTACAGTACTAATTTATTAGACGTGGTGAGATTTAAATTTTCATTTTTGTATAAGTATTTAAATTTTAAAATGTTAATGTCTAAACCAATTATATTTCAGTTGATCATCCTCTAAATGCACACAGACGTATAAAATATGCATTAAGGTTCTTAGGAACTTTTATAACCATTTAATTAGCAGTATGGGCAATACTTTCTTCCATCTGCCATATGCCTGATACAATTTTAGTAGAGATGGAGTGAATAAATCTAGTTTTGTACTTGGTTGCTTCTAGAATTGATTTAAGTAGATCTATAATATAAACCTCACATAGTTGCAACAAAAAGTAAAGCATGTATTAAAATGGGAACTTAGCAAGGACTAGCCAAGGCTGTAATTACTGTTAGTATTGCCCTAGGCACTAGTGTGAGCAATCTGTATTCACAATTTTGATTCCTATATAGATATGCCTCATTACACTCCAACCCCCCTGTATTATTTTTTGGAGGGGATTTATGATCATATGAAGTGACATAAAAAAGAATACTTTAGAAAACTATAAATAAGATGAACATAAAGCAAGACTCCAGCATTTTTGCCTATATACCAATGCAGGCGCTACTGCTAAAGAATCATTCAGTGGCTCTGTATGACCTGTTAACTGGTGTACACCTGATTCACTTGGTGCTCCATTTTTAGACAATGACCTGCACAAGGCAATCTATTTATTAAACAAGGGAAACACTGTAAAAGCCCAGTCACACTAAACAACTTACCAGCGATCCCAACAACAATACAACCTGATAAGGATCGCTGGTAAGTTGCTAAGAGGTCGCTGGTGAGATGTCACACTAAGCAACGCTCCAGCGATCCCACCAGCAACCTGACCTGGCAGGGATCGCTGGAGCATCGCTACACGGGTTGCTGGTGAGCTTGTCACACAGGCAGATCTCACCAGCAACCAGTGACCAGCTCCCAGCACCGCGTGGAAGCGATTCTGCGCTTGGTAACTAAGGTAAATATCGGGTAACCAACCCGATATTTACCTTGGTTACCAGCGCACACCGCTTAGCGCTGGTTCCCTGCACACCTAGCCACAGTACACATCGGGTTAATTACCCGATGTGTACTCTGCTACGTGTGCAGTCAGCAGGAGCCGACTTCTGGGGATGCTGGTAACCACGGTAAACATCGGGTAACCAAGAAGCCCTTACCTTGGTTACCCGATATTTACCTTCGTTACCAGTGTCCGCCACTCTCACACTGCCAGTGCCAGCTCCCTGTTCCCTGCACTCCTAGCCACAGTACACATCGGGTTAATTACCCGATGTGTACTGTGGCTACGTGTGCAGAGAGCATTGAGCCGGCACTGACAGCGTGAGAGTGGCGGACGCTGGTAACGAAGGTAAATATCGGGTAACCAAGGTAAGGGCTTCTTGGTTACCCGACGTTTACCGTGGTTACCAGCATCCGCAGAAGGCGGCTCCTGCTGCCTGCACATTTAGTTGTTGCTCTGTCGCTGTCACACACAGCGATGTGTGCTTCACAGTGGGAGAGCAACAACTAAAAAATGGCCCAGGACATTCAGCAACAACCAGCGACCTCACAGCAGGGGCCAGGTTGTTGCTGGATGTCACACACAGCAACATCGCTAGCAACATCGCTGCTACGTCACAAAAGTTGTTCCTTAGCAGCAATGTTGCTAGTGATGTTGCTTAGTGTGACGTGGCCTTAAGACCAGTGAGTTCAGCGATAGTCTGTCATGTTAATTTCTTTCCATCTGGTATGGAGTTACAAATGTAGATTAAATATCCTAGAAATTTTGTAGTTTTGAACAGTGGAGAAGTATCAACAAATTGTACTTACTCTAGTCTGCATCCTATACAAGTATTACAAGTGACTGGTCAGTGTCATAAATCTTCTATCTCGACTTACACTGCATTTTCAGTTTATGTCTCCTGCTTGTAAGAGGTTTCCCTTTGTCAGCTCTGAAAAGCAGGATAACTCAATAACCAAAAGCTGAAGCGTATCTATGTCTGGGGTGAAGCAGACAATCAAAACAAGGTCTTCAAAGGAAAACCCAAAAACACAGATTACAACAGATATATTAAAATATGTAAACTTTATTAAACATAACAACAACAAAAGCTTTTTTATATATATATAATTTATTGAAGCTGTTAAAAACTAAGATACAAGAGTGGTCCAATACTGAAACACAATTCACTACTAATTGCCAGAAGGCAACTTATTCAAAATCAATATAAAAAAAAATGTACAAATTCTTATTGCAAAACATGATTATTTTTCAATACCATAAATTGACCAGCAATACTGTAAATGTAATGTAACTATTTTATACCATCATACACAAACTAAATTCTTCTCCTAGGTACATATATTTATCATAATCATGGTGGAAGCTGTGGAAATCCATTTATTGTTGTAGTCCCATATGTTTGTCTCTCTCCCTGTGTTATCTTTATGTAGTAGTAGGACTAGTGTCTGGCTGCACAGCTCACTAACCAAAACTAGCCCAGGGTTAGCCAGGGATTAGGCATGTGATTGCAAACAGGGAGAAGGACTCATTTAGGGATGATAAGGAGCACAGGGTTCTGCCTCAGATGAGTGTTTAATGGTCACCAATGCCCCCTTTCCCAATTGACAGTGCCCCCTTGTACCTGTTTCCCTTCCCATTGCGCTGTATGCTGGACGTCATCCCTCCCTGGTGTGACAATGACTGCTATGAGTGCTGAAAGACCGAGTCTTTTCACGATAGGGAATAACTTCCGTCTCTGATGAGGCTTATAATGGTTCTTCCCAAGCGAGTGCAAGATCAAGGTGCATGTCTTGACATCATGATATTTTAACCTTACAAGCTGCTCTTCAGAGGATCTTTCCTCATCAGAACCCGGAAATCCTAGCCTAGTGTCCAGACACCAGGGGTTTCAGCACTCGCAGCGATGATTAGTAGATATGATGAAGACTGGACATTGACAGTGAGAAGCAGAGAGAACTGAGAGGAGAGGCAAGTATATGGATTTTTTTGTAATATTTACATCCCACGTTTATTATGTTTTAGGGTCTGTAAAGACATCAGAGCATAATATGGGACTTTAAATTTGCAAAGAATATCTTGCAATTGAATTTCCCAGAAAAATTGCAGCAACAGACTAATTCCAAAGTTGCCTGAAACTTTCAACCCTAATATCGTACATTATTTTGAGGAATGTGATGGTTAATTTTTTTGATAAAAAAAGAGTATCATTTGCATAGCAATAAATGTGGCTTACGAGTTACGAGACAAATACTTGATTGAAATACTATGACCCAAGAATGACAAAAGTATTTTAGGAGTGATACCTTTATAGGCTAACCAGAGAAATCATGTTAGCAAGCTTTCAGAGCACACAGGCTCCTTCTTCAGGCAAATTACAAATGAATTACTGAGACCAAACACAACATTTAAATGAATGTTACAACAGGACATGGGAAAGATGATGCCTCCTAAAAGATAAGCCAAGACTAGAGTTGAGCGCGGTTCATGGTTCTCCAGTTTGCGATTCGAGTGATTTTGGGGGCTGTTCTAGATCGAACTAGAACTCGAGCTTTTTGCTAAAAGCTCGATAGGTCTAGTTACATTCGAGAACGGTTCTAGCAGCAAATAGCCAAGCTAATTACTAGCTGGCTTTCCGCTGTAATAGTGTAAGTCACTCTGTGACTCACACTGTTATGAAATTTCAGCATATAGTGTGCGGGGACTGCGCATTCAGATCACTGCTGCTGGGATAATGGCGATCGCCATTTTTTTTTTTTTTCCTTGTCTTCCTTCCCTAAGCGCACGTGTAGTGGGGCGGGCCAGCATGTCAGCCAATCCCAGACACACACACAGCTAAATGGACTTTTAGCCAGAGAAGCAACGGCATGTGTAATAGGATGTCCATGTCACATGTCCCTGCATTATAAATACAGGCATCTGCCTGTCTGAACGCCATTATCTGCCTTCTGCGTCTGCAATCTACACCACCTCTCAATTTTTACTACCACATTTTAAGTGCACAATCTTGTCGCAATCAAAATGAGTGGCAAAATGAGAAATGCTGGTGGAAAGGGGAACAGGCGTGTTGGAAAAGTAAAAAAAGGGTTTGTCCGTGGGGAAGGTGGCAAAGCTCCATTAACATCTGCTGCAGATAGACCATTTTCCAGCAAAAGTAAGATATCTACTACTTACCGTGGACAATCCGATGTGCTCCCTTTTTTACGGACACAAACAAATTGAACAAAGGTAGATGATGGCCAAAAAAAGAAAATGCTTGAATGGATCTCAAGTGGTCCAACAAGTGCCCTCTCCGCCACCTCAACTACCGCATCCAAAAAAGACCAGTCCTCTGAGTTGTCATCCAAATCACACTTGCTTTCTCCCAGCTCTGAAGTCTCCATCCGCCCTGCACAGTATGGTGGAACAGAGATGGCTGAGTCTGCAGAGCTGTTCAGTCACACTATAGCCTGGGAATCAGAGGTCTGCTCCCAAGCTACAGTGAGTACAGACCAGGAAATGGTCTGCAGTGATGCCCAGAACCTTTGTGACTCAGATTCAGGCCATTATGACCAAGTTCATGAGCATAATGTTGACCCTTATTCACAAACTGAAACACCTGTTGTAATAGACAATAAGGAACATACTGATGATGATGAGACGCAGATACCAGATTGGGATGACAAACTTAAATATTCGTTTAGGGCAGGAAGAAGCTCGGTCTGAGGGGGAGGGGCGTGCAAACACAACGCTTGATGAGGAACTTCTAGATCCCACCTACTGTCAACCCACAGTCAGGCACTCGAGGAGGTCAACAGAGGCGGTGGAGGAGGATGCTACTGACGACGAAATTACCTTGTGCCTTCCTGGACAGAGGAGGAGTACTGGTAGCATGTCTACAACTGCATCCTCAGCCACCACTCTGCCTCTGAGCACTAGTCGGGGTGGCTCAGCAGGTCGCATGCTCTCTAAGCCTTGCCTAGCCTGGTCCTTTTTTTTTTTTACAAAGCAAAAGATTGCCCAAATCATGTGATATGTAAAATTTGTCGTGCTGCTGTTAGTAGAGGGCAAAACCTCAGCAGTTTGACAACTTCTTCCATGAATCGTCACATGAATAAATATCATATGTCCCAGTGGGAAGCTCACTGTGCTGCAATGCGGCCTAGCGGAGTGGACCATCCACTGCCTGCCCCTTCCAGTGCATCCTCGCGGTCTTCCTCTTCTAGGACTGTGGGGACAGCTGTCACATCGGGTTTTCCACGCACAACTTCCACCAGTGTAACCGCAACAGGCAGTTTGCTTGGTAGGTAGTCAGTTGGTTTGGAAGGGGAAACAAGTGCATGTGTACAGCTCTCTCAGACATCGATAGCATCAACGTTGGATGAAGGGAACATCATGTCTACGCCTGCACTTACCTCACAAACCTGCATTTTTTCAGGGACACCCTACTCACCACCATCTACACACAGAAGCCAGATCTCTGTCCCCCAGATGTGGACAAATAAAACGCCATTTCCTGCGACCCATGACAAAGCTAAGAGGTTGACTTTATTCCTCTGTAAGCTCTTGGCTACAAAAATGCTGCCTTTCCACCTAGTGGACACACAGGATTTTAGAGACCTTATGTCTGTCGCTGTGCCCCAGTACCAGATGACCAGTCGCCACTACTTCTCTAAGAAAGGTGTGCCTGCGCTACACCAGCATGTCGCACACAACATCACCGCTTCCTTGAGAAACTCTGTGTGTGAACGGGTGCATTTCACCACCGATACTTGGACCAATAAGCATGGACAGGGACGTTACATGTCGCTGACTGGGCACTGGGTAACTATGGTGATAGATGGTGAAGGGTCTGCTGCACGAGTCTTGCCATCCCCATGACTTGTGTGTCAATCCTCTGTCTGTCCAAGTTCCTCCACTGCTTCTGCCTCCTCCACCTCGTCTGGGTCCTCCACCTCCGTCCCAAGCCTGCCTTGTCAGGCCACCAGCGTTCTAACTGCGCAGAAGGAATCACGCACCCCTCATTACTATGCTGGCAGCAGAGCGCAAAAGCATCAGGCGGTCTTTAGCTTGAAATGTCTTGGAAATAAGAGTCACACAGCGGCTAAGTTGTGGGCAGCTCTGGAGACTGAGTTTGGTAAATGGTTGTCTCCACTCAACCTGCAGCCTGGTAAGGCCATGTGCGACAATGCTGCAAACCTGGGTGCGGCCCTTCACCTGGGCAAGGTGACACACGTGCCTTGTATGGCTCACGTGTTGAACCTTGTTGTCCAGCAATTTTTAACACACTATCCCGGCCTAGATGGATTTCTGAACAGGGCACGAAAACTGTCTGCTCACTTCCGCCGTTCAACCACCGCTGCAGAGCGACTTGCATCGCTCCAGAAGTCTTTCGGCCTGCCGGTTCATCGCCTGAAATGCGATATGCCGACACAGTGGAATTTGACTCTCCACATGTTACAGCAACTGTGGCAGCACCGTCGAGCCCTGGTGCAATACGTCATGACGTATAGCCTGGGCCAACGAGATGCAGAGGTGGGGCAGATCACCCTGATGGAGTGGTCTCAGATCAAGGACCTATGCACCCTTCTGCACAGTTTTGACATGGCGACGAATATGTTTAGCGCTGACAATGCCATTATCAGCATGACAATTCCAGTCATTTACATGCTGGAGCACACGCTAAACACTATTCGAAGTCAGGGGGTGGGACAACAGGAAGGGGAGGAACTACAGGAGGATTCATATGCGCAAGAGACAACAACATCACCAAGGTCCAGACGTTCATCATCACCAACGCGGCAGGCATGGGACCATGAGGGACAGGGATCAACAAGGGCGCATGGTAGCAGGCGAAATGTTGAGGAAGGTGCAGGAGAACATGAAGAAATGGAGGACGAACTGTCCATGGACATGGAAGACTCAGCGGATGAGGGAGACCTTGGTCAAATTTCAGTTGAAAGAAGTTGGGGGGAGATGTCAGAGGAAGAAAGAACGGTTAGCACCTCTATGCCACAAACACAGCGTGGACTTTGTCCGCATGGCTGCGCAAGACACATGAGCGCCTTCTTGCTGCACTACCTTCAACATGACCCTCGTATTGTCAAAATTAGAAGTGATGATGAGTACTGGCTTGCCACACTATTAGATCCCCGGTACAAGTCCAAATTTTGTGACATAATTCCAGCCATAGAAAGGGACGCACGTATGCAGGAGTATCAGCAAAAGCTGTTATTTGATCTTAGCTCGGCTTTTCCACCAAACAACCGTGGTGCAGGGAGTGAATCTCCCAGTTGTAACTTGACAAACATGGGACGGTCTCGTCATCTTCAACAGTTTACCCATACCAGCAGCACCGTATCTGGTGCTGGTAACAGCAATTTTATTGAATCTTTTCATAATTTTTTTTAGACCATCCTTTGCAAGGCCACCAGAGTCTGACACATAGTCAACGGCTGGAGAGGATGATACAGGAGTATCTCCAAATGAACATCGATGCCATGACTTTGCAAATGGAGCCTTGCTCATTTTGGGCTTCAAATCTTGAAAAATGGCCAGAGCTCTCCACTTACGCCTTGGAGATTTTGTCATGTCCAGCTGCCACCGTTGTCTCTGAACGTGTCTTCAGTGCTGCTGGGTGTGTGCTAACAGATAAGCGCACGCGTCTGTCCAGTGACAATGTGGACAGACTAACGTTCATCAAAATGAACAAGTCATGGATCTACAAGGAATTTACTACCCCTGTGTCATCCTGGGGAGAGTAAAAGCTTGTGGATTTGGAATGTGCTTGATGCAAATCAAAACATCCTGTTTTCAACTAGGGCACAAGTGCTGCCACTGATGGGGTGTCTGTATGTCCCAATTTTTGGAAAAATGGGAGACTCCGCTTGGAGTAACCCTTGCTTGCTGTGTTTTTTTAAAAGGAGCCAAGATGAACAATTCATGGTTCAGCAAAGACTTTGCTACCTACCCCGGTGTCATCCTGGGGACTGTGAGATAGTGGGTCCATTGATATGTGACGGACGGTACGTATCTCCCAGAATGCGTACAGAAACATATTAGAGCCCTAGATAGTGGTCAGTCCTGTAACCTCCAGGCCGAGTAATGCAGGTGGCTCATGTCCACAGTTCTCATTTAAAAGCTCTTTGTAAAGGCCTGGGTGTGGCAGAGTTGCTTTGTAAGCTGCAGAGCAAGAAGCTGAGAGGAGTTCAGACCCGTGTGGTGTGATAACACAGGTCTGTGGGGCTCCCTGAAAAGCAGTACGGGGTACAGTAAGACCGTCTTCTAAGGCAGCGGGTACCTGTGTGACGTGGTAACCTATGGACTGTATATAGCCTGGATGTATCCTGAAGGACGTATTTTCCTGTGCAACAGCGGTAAATAAACTTATGTTGATTGGACTTTCTGGGTCACTGCCTCTTTGTCGTCCTGGGAGACCCCCACCCCGCTACATTATGGTGGAGAATGCGGACATTGAGACTTGAGGCATACCCCACCGCTGCATGTCAATAATCAAGCCTGCTACGCTACAGTATAAACCCGCTGACAACATGGAGGAGCTTCTGCGGCAGCTGGTAGTCACTCAGCAGAAACAACAGGAGCAACTGGGTCTGTTCCAGCAGCAACTGAGTCTGTTCCAACAGCACCACCAGGAATCCCAGCAGCAGCACCAGGAATCCCAGCGGCAGCATCAGGAAACCCAGCGACAACAACAGGAGGCGAACACATTTCTACAGCAGCAGGTTGCGACCCTGCGTGAGACAGCGCCAGCAACTGCCTCCGACCAACGGGTACCCCGGGACAGGGTTCGCTCTGCCCTACGGAAGCTAAGCCCGGAGGATGACGTGGAGGTCTTCCTTACGGTATTTGAGCGCACAGCAGAGCGGGAAAAACTGCCGGCGGATCAGTGGGCGGAAGTGGTGGCTCCGTTCCTGATTGGGGACGCCCAGAAAGCCTGCTTTGACCTCAGCCGGGAGGATGCCTTGGAATACGAGAAACTGAAAGGTGAGATCCTTGCCCGTCTGGGGGTCAATACCTACGTGCGGGCTCAGCGGGTATTTGCCTGGACCTATGTGGAGACCTGTCCGGCCAGGTCTCAGGCATATGACCTACTTCAATTGGTAAAAAAGTGGCTGCAGCCGGAGATGTTGTCTCCAGCCCAGATGGTGGAACGGGTGGTGGTCGACCGGTTGTTGCGGACTCTGCCGGTCGCTATACAACACTGGGTGGGGCAAGGGGACCCGGGTAACCTGGACCAGGTGGTGAGTCTAATTGAGCGTTATACCGCCACCCAGGACTTTATACGAGACTCTGCCCCAGGGCGTCAGGCCCGGCGGCCACAGGACCGGGGCCGAGAGACACGTACGGCGCAGGTGAACCCCAGAAACCAAACCCACATTGAGGGGGTAACCCGCACTGAGAGTGGCAAAAGACTAGTCCCCCCAAGAATGGTAACAAAAACTGGTGGGGCCCCCGCTATGAAGTGCTGGAGATGTCAAGGGCCCGGCCATATCGCAGCTTATTGCCCTTTGATTACGGAGGCCATGGATTGTGACTACAGCCGCCGAATGTCTATGTATGCTAATACGGTGTGTGCTGCACACCCTTTTCTTGAACCTCCTCTCTGTCCTGTGTATATAAATGGACATCGGGCAGAGGCCCTGTTGGACTCGGGCAGTATAGTGACCCTCGTACATGGGTCGCTAGTATCGGGGTTAGAGTCCACGAAGAGGGAGGTTGGGATTGTATGTATACATGGAGAGCTCCGCAAATATCCAACAGCAGAGGTAGGCCTCTCCACTCCATGTGGAGATGTGACACATGTAGTAGGAGTGGTGAAAACTCTACCATACGGGGTAGTGCTGGGCAGGGATTTTCCGTTGTTCTGGTGCTTGTGGGAGAGAAATGGCACATCTTCCCAAGCAAGAATGGGTTCGGGTGCAGAGCCCGACGATCCCGAGGCGGAAATACCTGCTGTAGGGATCACCGACCTTGGGACAGGGGGAGAACCTGACCGGGGTCCCCTAGAAGTATTGGCGGGAGACAGCGAAGAGACCGTAGCGATCCCGGAGCTGGACACGTCCCGGGAGGCCTTCGGGACGGCACAGCTGAGGGATCCTACCCTCTCCCAAGCGTGGGGTAACGTAAAAGAGGTGAATGGGGTGGCCCAACAACCAGGGGCAGAAGCTGTCTTTCCCCGCATGGCGGTTTATAATGATTTACTCTACCGAATAGACAAAATCAGGGAAGAGATAGTAGAACAATTGGTAGTGCCCCAATCCCACCGTCGGGTAGTGCTTAACATGGCTCACACACACGCCCTGGGGGGGCACTTAGGGGTTAGCAAGACACAAGAGCGTATTTTACAGAGGTTCTTTTGGCAGGGAGTGTACGCAGAGGTACGGAAGTTCTGTGAAACCTGCCCGGACTGCCAGTTGACTTCGCCCATTGCAAGTTTCTGGAGTCCATTGGTGCCTCTCCCTATTATAGAGGAACCTTTTGAACGAATTGCAATGGATCTGGTAGGACCCCTGGTAAAATCCGCGCGCGGTCACCAACACATATTGGTGGTTGTGGATTATGCCACACGCTATCCCGAGGCCATTCCGCTGCGCCATACCTCCGCTAAGCTTATTGCTCGGGAATTATTCGCCATGTTTTGTCGTCTTTGGCTACCAAAGGAGATCCTTACTGACCAGGGGACTCCGTTTATGTCCAAGGTGACAAAAGAATTATGTAAACTGTTGAAAATAAAGCACCTGCACACATCGGTGTACCATCCACAAACCGATGGGCTGGTACAGCGGTGTAACAAAACCCTTAAGTCCATGCTTAAAAAGGTGGTTGCCAAGGACGGGAGGGACTGGGACATGCTGTTGCCCTATCTTATGTTTGCGCTCCGAGAAGTACCGCAGGCGTCCACGGGGTTTTCACCATTCGAGTTGCTCTATGGCAGACACCCTAGGGGCTTGCTGGACGTAGCCAAGGAAACATGGGAACAGGAGCCCACCCCATATAAAAGTGTGATTGAACATGTGGCCCTAATGCAGGACCGCATTACAGCGGTTTTGCCTATCGTAAAAGAACATATGACAAGGGCACAAGGGGCACAAAGGCGCACTTATAACACACGAGCCACCCTCAGATCTTTTAATGTAGGGGATCGGGTCTTGGTTTTGGTGCCCACTGCCGAGAGTAAACTGCTGGCCAAATGGCAGGGGCCGTATGAGGTTCGGGAAAAGGTGGGGGAGGTGAACTACCGAATATATCAGCCGGGGAGGAGGAAGCCGGAACAAGTGTATCATGTTAACTTGCTTAAAGCCTGGAAAGACCGCGACTGTATGGTGACGGGAGTAACACCGGTGGGGGCATGTGAGGGTCCTGTAGTGCCGCTCATCCTGGGACCCGAAGGGGGGGTACACCTAGGCGACACCCTCACTAAAACGCAGCGTCGTGAAGTTCGGAAGTTGGTACAGCAGAACTCGGATGTGTTTTCCGAGTTACCCGGCCGTACTTCGGTTATCCAACATGACATTGTCACCGAGCCTCGGGTAAAGGTGCGTATGAAACCGTACCGGGTGCCCGAGGCCCGGAGACAAGCCATTGCAGCAGAGGTGAAACAGATGCTTACTCTAGGGGTGATTGAGAAGTCAAAGAGTGACTGGGCTAGTCCCATTGTGCTGATTCCAAAACCCGACGGGTCGCTACGTTTCTGCAATGATTTCAGGAGATTGAATGAGGTTTCCAAGTTCGACCTTTACCCTATGCCCCGGGTGGACGAACTTATTGAACGGTTGGGAAAGGCTCAATATTTCACGACGCTTGACCTCACCAAAGGCTATTGGCAGGTGCCACTGACAGAGTCGGCCAAGGAAAAGACGGCCTTTATTACACCAGAGGGGCTCTATCACTATGTTGTCTTGCCTTTCGGTTTACATGGAGCCCCGGCTACTTTACAAAGACTGATGGACATAGTGTTGGAGCCCCATCAGAAGTACGCATCCGCCTATCTAGATGACATCATCATCTTCAGTACCGATTGGCAGACCCACTTGTCCCAGGTCCAGGCCGTCGTTAACTCCCTGCGGGCGGCAGGATTGACCGCAAACCCAAAAAAATGTGCAATCGGTCTGGAGGAAGCCCGCTATTTGGGGTACGTGATTGGCCGCGGGGTGATCAAACCTCAAGTAAATAAAATAGAGGCCATCCAAAAGTGGCCCAGACCAGTGTCCACTAAACAGGTGAGGGCGTTCCTCGGCATTGTTGGGTATTACCGGCGGTTTATACCGGACTTCGCCGGGAGAACAGCGGCTTTGACTGACCTGTTGAAGGGTAAGAAGGCGGCTATGGTACGCTGGACCCCTCAGGCTGAGGAAGCGTTTCAGTCCATGAAGACTGCCTTGTGTGGTCAACCGGTCCTCATTAGCCCCGATTTCGGTAACACCTTCTTGGTGCAAACAGATGCCTCCGAGGTGGGTCTGGGGGCCGTACTCTCGCAAGAGGTGAACGGAACTGAGCACCCGGTTACCTATCTGAGCCGGAAGCTTACCCCGGCAGAAAAGAATTATAGCGTAGTGGAGAAGGAGTGCTTGGCTATTAAATGGGCCTTGGAGTCCCTGCGCTATTATTTGCTCGGGCGACAGTTTCGGTTGGTAACGGACCACGCGCCCTTTGTCTGGATGAGAAATGCGAAGGAACGGAATGCCCGGGTCACCCGCTGGTTCCTGTCCCTTCAGAATTTCAGTTTTACGGTGGAACATTGGGCCGGTTCATCCCAGGGCAATGCCGATGCCCTGTCACGGGCGGCCTGTTTGGGAGCGTCCGTTCATCCCCTCGGGTTTGAACGGAGGAGGGGGGTATGTGAGATAGTGGGTCCATTGATATGTGACGGACGGTACGTATCTCCCAGAATGCGTACAGAAACATATTAGAGCCCTAGATAGTGGTCAGTCCTGTAACCTCCAGGCCGGGTTATGCAGGTGGCTCATGTCCACAGTTCTCATTTAAAAGCTCTTTGTAAAGGCCTGGGTGTGGCAGAGTTGCTTTGTAAGCTGCAGAGCAAGAAGCTGAGAGGAGTTCAGACCCGTGTGGTGTGATAACACAGGTCTGTGGGGCTCCCTGAAAAGCAGTACGGGGTACAGTAAGACCGTCTTCTAAGGCAGCGGGTACCTGTGTGACGTGGTAACCTATGGACTGTATATAGCCTGGATGTATCCTGAAGGACGTATTTTCCTGTGCAACAGCGGTAAATAAACTTATGTTGATTGGACTTTCTGGGTCACTGCCTCTTTGTCGTCCTGGGGGACCCCCACCCCGCTACAGGACAGTTAAGTATGGCGTATTTTTGAATGTGCTTGATGCAAATCTACCTGTGAAGTGTACAACTGGGGCACAAGTGCTGCCACTGAAGGGGTGGGTGTCTGTGTGGCCCAATTTTTGGAAAAAAGGGAGACTCCGCTTGGAGTAACCCTTGCTGTGTTTTTTAAAAGGAGCCAAGATGAACAATTCATGGTTCAGCAAAGACTTTGCTACCTACCCCGGTGTCATCCTGGGGACGGTTAAGTATGGCGTATTTTTTAATGTGCTTGATGCAAATTTAGCTGTGAAGTGTACAACTGGGGCACAAGTGCTGCCACTGAAGGGGTGGGTGTGTGTGTGGCCCAATTTTTGGAAAAAAGGGAGACTCCACTTGGAGTCACCTTGCGGTGTTTTACATGATTTTAGAAGGGCATGCCATGCCTATATCTGTGTCTCATCCTCTTTTCCTTGTAACACTGTTTTGTTTAAGCATGAGAATTTGTTCTTGTCCCTTTCCCATGTGTTTGTGTTGTGTTGTGAGTTGTTCGTCACCTTTTGGACACCTTTGAGGGTGTTTTCTAGGTGTTTTTATGTGTTTGTGATTGCCTCCCATTGTTTCCTATGCGGTTCGAGCGGTTCGCCGAACCGAACTCGAACGAGACCTCCGTTCGGCGAACCGAACTGGAGCCGAACCACGACCGGTTCGCTCATCTCTATCCAAGACAAATACTTATCCTGCATGTCCCATGAATGTATGCCTTGTGTGGCTAACCAATGCAAAGTGCCTAATTCATAATATTAGAATCAGTGCCTGATTGATCAGCATCCAATTCTCAGTTGCGCGTCACACTGTACATTGTATTAAACATAAAGCAAAAGTCACAGTTCTCACCATCAAAGCGCTGTGTTATAATCTTGTGATACAATGTAGAGTGGGCCACTCAAACCCACATAACAAGAATTAGACGCTTATCAATCAAGAGCAGATTCTAATAGGAATTTGGCGCTATTTATTGTTGTGCAGTTACAGTATATATAGTAAGTAAGTATAGTAAGGTTGAGCTATTAACACAGTCACCAATGAATACATATATTATTGTTGTGCTTTGATATATGACAGTCACTTTTCACTAGATGTGACATTGGTGGATGTGAATATATGATAGCAATTAAAGACTTTATTGATATATGACTTACATTTTACTGGGATCTAATTACACAATATGTGATGTTTATATCTGTAAGACTGGTCCCTAATAAATAAAATAATCAAGAAAAATAAAAAGTATCAAGAACAATTTAAATGGCTAATAAGACACAGTCATTAAAGACCCTACTGGCTATAGTTTAATAGTCATATAATCCAGTATTGGGCTCACATTTCTGTCTATGTTGCATTTATATAGTGTGGCAACAATCAGCTAAATTGTTTTGTGTCACCACTTCCTGTGACCCATAATATATTTGTTTTTCTGGTGATGTATCTGTTTGAGATCTCGTTTTTTGTGTGGTGAGCTGAAGTTTTTATTGATACTGTTCTGTATTGAATATGACTATTTGACTATTTTTTTTTATTGATTTTTTTTATGAAAGTGTAATAACAAAACAAAAGTTTTCAATTTACAGTGCGAAAGTATTCGGCTCCCTTGATTTTTTTCAATCTTTTCCCACATTTCAGGCTTCAAACATAAAGATAAAAAAATTTAATTTTGTATCAGTTTTGCAAATCAAGAGACTGAAATTTTTGCCCATTCTTCCTTTGCAAACAGCTCGAGCTGAGTGAGGTTGAGTCCCATCAATTTTAACCATCTTCCCTGTCCCTGCTGAATAAAAACAGGCCCAAACCATGATGCTGCCACCACCATGTTTGACAGTGGGGATGGTGTGTTCAGGGTGATGAGCTGTGTTGCTTTTACGCCAAACATATCGTTTCGGATTGTGCCCAAAAAATTCGATTTTAGTTTCATCTGACCTGAGCACCTTCTTCCACATGTTTGGTTGTCTCCCAGGTGGCTTGAGGCAAACTTTTAACAACATTTTTTATGGATATTTTTGAGAAATGGCTTTCTTCTTGCCACTCTTCCATAAAGGCCAGACTTGTGCAGTGTTTGACTGATCGTTGTCTTATGGACAGACTCTCCCACCTTAGCTGTAGATCTCTGCAGTTCATCCAGAGTGATCATGGGCATCTTGGCTGCATCTCTGATCAGTCTTCTCCTTGTTTCAGATGAAAGTTTTGAGGGATGACCGGGTGTTGATAGATTTGCAGTGGTATGATACTCCTTCCATTTCAATATCATCGCTTGCACAGTGCTTCTTGGGATGTTTAAAGTTTTGGAAATCTTTTTGTACCCAAACTCGGCTTTCAACTTCTCCACAACAGTATCATGGACCTGCCTGTTGTGTTCCTTGGTCTTCATGATGCTATCTGCGCTTTAAACAGAACACTAAGACTATCACAGAGCAGGTGCATTTATACAGAGACTTCATTACACACAGGTGGATTATATGTATCATCATCAGTCATTTAGGACAACATTGGATCATAGATCCTCAATGAACCTCTGGAGTGAGTTTGCTGCACTGAAAGTAAAGGGGCCGAATAATATTGCACGCCCCAATTTTCTGTTTTTTATTTTTTTAAAAGTTTAAAACAAGCAATAAATTTCGTTCAACTTCACAATTGTGTCCCACTTGTTGTTGATTCTTCAGCATAAAATTTACATTTTTATCTTTATGTTTGAAGCCTGAAATGTGGGAAAAGTTTGAAAAAATCATCGAAGCCGAATACTTTTGCAAGGCACTATATTTTTCTGTGCATGACGATATCTGTTCAGGTAAGTTTTTTATTTCAACAATCAGATATTTATTGTCTGAAATATGCTTATTTTATTATTATTGGGGAAAGGTGTTTTTTTAATTTTCTATTTTATTTTTATTTTTTAATGTATTTAAATTTTTTTATTTCTTTTGAACCTGCATTCATCTTGTTGCATACACTGCATTACCTTTGTTTTGGAATATATAGACAAAAATGATATATGCTATGAAGCCCAGCCACAGGTCCCTGGCTGCCAGAACAGCCTTTGGCCTGAAAACACACGTCCGCAGAAAACACGTGCGTGTCTCGCAGTCTGTTTTTCGGGTCCGTGTTCCGTTTTGGATGTCCGTTTCTCTGCTACGTGTGACATCAATGTGATGGTGTATGCTTGCCGTGCGTGTGTGTTGAATGTCCGTGTATACGTGAGTCCATGTGTCTTGAGCCGTTTCACCATTAAAAAAAACAAAACACACACGGACAGTACAGATAGCACACGTACATGGTCCGTGTCACGTACGTGCAGGCACGGACCCATTGACTTTAGCGGGTCCGTGTCTGCGTGATGCCGGTGAAACACGGACATGTTATCCGTGTTAAAAAATGCACACAGGTACAAACCACACGGACACTCCTTCCGTGTGGCTTTACGTGTGTGTGCATGTTACCATAAGGTAACATTCGTGCACGTGTGTTCGTGCCGCCGGTACGTGTCAAAAAGTCCCAAACACGTGCCAGCGGCACAGATGTGTGTTGCAGGCCTTTCACATTGCATCTCATTCTGGAGGCCTGCTGGGAGCAGGTTCATGAGTTCACTGGCTATTGCATCAAAAAAATATTCCTGTCAATGGCAAGCACTGGCATTTAAATGGTTAAACAAGTGTTCAGAGTTAGCTCTTTTCACTGATCACGAGGACCCATCTGTTCTACTAAAATATGAGTAAATACATTTTTAAACACAAAAATGTTGTTTTAATCCCAAATTTTTCAAATTCACTAGGGTACCAGGAGATCATGGACCATACAATTTCTCCTGAGTACATCAATGCTCCATATATGGTCAAAAACTACTTTTGAGACACAAAAAAATTGAAGAAAGAAAGGAGTGCTTTAAGGATATTGGAGTTGACATTTAGTTGAAATAGTTTGAGAGTGGCATGTCCCTGATGTGCCAGAAGAGCAGATACCCCCACAAGTGAACCCATTTTACAAACTGCACCCCTCAATGAATTCATCCAAGGGTGCAAAGAGCATACTGACACTACAAGTATGTCACAAAATGTTATACTATTGGGTGGTGAACAAATGATTTTTTTTTTTTAATAATTACATTTTTACAACTAAAATGCTGTTTTAACCCTAGATTTCAAATTTTCCAATATTACCAAAGGGTGATAAGTAAAAAAGGCCCCATAATATGTGACACAATTTCTCCTGGACATGGCAATACCCCACATGTGACTGTACAGTACTGTATCACTGCACCACAGGGCTCGGGAGGGAATTAGTGCCATTTGATCTTTGGAGCACAGATTTTCCTAGATTAGTCTGTGGACTCCTTTTACAGAGCCCCTAAGTGCCAGAACAACAGAACCCCCCTCCAGCAACCATATTTTTGAAATTACAGCCCTATGGAAATGTATCTGCTGATGTACTGTATATATGTATATATATATATATATATATATATATATATATATATATATATGTTCATGTTTTGCCACTTTTACACTAGAAAAACTATTTTATAGAAAAGAAGATTAGTTTTACATTTATTAATTCTAAGGGGCCCTTTGCACACTACGACATCGCAAGCCGATGCTGCGATGCCGTGCGCGATAGTCCCCGCCCCGTCGCAGCTGCAATATCATGGTGATAGCTGGCGTAGCGAACATTATCGCTGCGGCAGCTTCACATGCACTCACCTGCCCTGCGACGTCGTTCTGGCCGGGAAGCGGAGGGGCGTAAACATCTCGCCCCCCTCCTTCCTTCCGCAGAGCCGGCGTGAGACGCAGTGACGCAGGTTGGAGATGTTCCTCGCTCCTGCGGCTTCTCACACAGCAGTGTGTGCTGCCGCAGGAACGAGGAACAACATCGTACCTGTCGCTGCTCCCAAATAATGGAAATGTCGGACCCTACACCGATGATACGATAACGACGCTTTTGCGCTCGTTAATCGTATCAAAAAGGATTTACACACTACGATATCGCCTGCGACGCCGGATGTGCGTAACTTTCGATTTGACCCCACCGATATCGCACCTGCTATGCCGTAGTGTGCAAAGCCCGCCTTAGAGCTGAATCATGGCTTGTTTTTTGTGGGACAAGACGTCTTTAGTGGTACTATTTTTATGACTTTTTGATTTCTTTTCGTTCCTTTTTTTGTCAGCTGTATGATGAAAACGCATAGTTTTTGCTAACTTTTTTTATTTATTACAGTGACAGTTTTATAAATCAGGTTATGGATGCAACGTTACCAAATACCGTATGTGTTCATTTTTTTATAATTTTTTGTTTCTACATAAATATGCACATTTATTGGAATATTTTTTTTCTTTATATTCTGATTTCTTTTTAAGTATTTTTACAATTTTTTTAAACTTTTTTTTACTTAGTCCCTATATGGGACATCAGCTTTCACAGCTCTGATCACAGATACACTGTCATGCAGTACACGATCAATACAGTAGAGTGTAGGTGCCAGAGCTGCACTGTTAGGAGCTTAAGGGATCATGCTCCTGGCTTGATCTATGAGGCTTACTGTAGTCTGGTCATCCAGAGGTTGTCATGACAACCTCAGGTCACCATGGCAATGATTGAGTCCTCACAATCACATTGCAGGGGTACGATCAGAGGGGAGGGAGAGCGCGATCCCTTTCCCAATCCCCTAAGTGTAAAGATCGATATTGATTGTGTCATTTAGGGGGTTAAACAGTCGGGGAAGGCGTGGGGACCATCCCTTGCTGTGAAAGATGAGCCCAACTGTCAGATAAGCTGAGCTTTTGGTGGCGATTGTGGGAGCACAGAGCCTGCGTACTGTGTGCATTTTGGTGGTTAAGGCAAAGACAGTCAGGACGTGCCCAGTACGTCCGAAGTTGCAAACCGTTTAACCTTTTTACCACCTGGCGATTTTCTGTTTTTCGTTTTCCTGCTCTTATTTCCAGGAGCATAACATTTTTATTTTTTCATCAATATAGCCTTGTGAGGGCTTATTTTTTGTGGGACGGGTTGTACTTTTGAATGCAAAAAGGACAAGAGGGTGTGTAAAAAAAATGGGATCACCAAATAATAAGTCAAATAGAATATATCAATTTTTATTTAGCAAAAAGACACCAATCCTATGTTAAAACCATTTAAAATACACACAAAATGTTCAAACAAACAGGTAGGGTTGCACATAATAAAACAACACCCCACAAGTCACCCCCTCCATATGGATACATTTCATATACAAAGCACACTAAAGGCCAGTAAATAAAGGCAAAGCCTCAATACAAATGGATACAGATATTAATAACAATGAAGCATATAGACATCCAATACATATGCAAAATGCACAAAATATCATAGATACCAGTCAGGTGTCAAAATGCAGGTACCAGCGATCAAGAAGAAAGACCTATAGGTGAAAATAAGACGACCATACTGGGGGAAAGGCAACAAAAGGAACCCCTCCAACGCGTGTCGCCACCCCTAGAGTGGCTTCATCAGGGCAAAATGGGGTGTTCACACCCCATTTTTCCCAGGGAGGTATATGAAATGTATCCATATGGAGGGGGTGACTTGTGGGGTGTTGTTTTATTATGTGCAACCCTACCTGTTTGTTTGAACACTTTGTGTGTATTTTAAATTGTTTTAACATAGTATTTGTGTCTTTTTGCTAAATAAAAATTGATATATTCTATTTGACTTAATTTTTGGTGATCCCATTTTTTACACACCTTCTTGACCTTTTTGCATTGACCTGTTGTTATAGGTGTGTTTAATTGATTGATCCAAACCTTTATTGTAGTGGTGCCCTCATAAACATGTCTTTCCCTTGTACTTTTGAATGACACCATACATTCTGCCACATATTGCACTGGAAAATGAGGAAAAAAATTCCAAGTGTGGTGAAACAATATAAAAATTAGCTATTCCACAATACTTTGGGGGGATTTTAATCTACTGTTTACTATATGGCAAAACAGACCTGGCAGTATAATTTTGCAGGTTAGTACAAGTTTGTAGATGCCAAATATGTTTAGTTTTTTATTAATTTAAGTGGTGAAAGAAAAATTCCAAAATTCGTTAAAAAATGAATAGCACTTTTGACTAGAGTTGAGCGCGGTTCGCGGTTCGAGGTTCTCCAGTTCTAGGCTCGAGTGATTTTGGGGCCTGTTCTAGATCGAACTAGAACTCGAGCTTTTTGCAAAAGCTCGATAGTTCTAGAAACGTTCAAGAACGGTTCTAGCAGCAAAAAAACAGCTAATTCCTAGCTGGCTTTCCGCTGTAATAGTGCAAATCACTCTATGACTCACACTATTATGAAATTTCAGTGTATAGTGTGCGGGAACAGCGCCTTCAGATCACTGCTGTTTGTATAATGGCCATTTTTTTTTTTTTTCTTCCTTGTCTTCCTTCCCTAAGCGCGCGCGTCTAGTAGGGAGGGCCATTATGGCAGCCAATCCCAGACACACAGACAGCTAAGTGGACTTTTAGCCAGAGAAGCAACGGCATGTGTGATAGGATGTCCATGTCACATGTCCCTGCATTATAAAAACGAGTATCTGCCCATCCGGACGCCATTATCTCTTCTGCGTCCTTGGTGTCAGACATCACTGGCGCAGCTCTGTCCTTTGTCCTATCGCCGATACTGCTGTATGCGCTCCATACACAGCGCTGGACAGCTTAGGGATAGCACTTTCTATCAGTCCTTTTAAGGGATCGTACCGGCAGGGTCAGAGCCATAGGTGACAGGTCCTGAAAACAGAGACAGCGTCTGTGTAGCTAAGGTCAGGGATTTCCTCGCTGCATTTCCCCATTAGGAGGGAATAGAAAGGCAGGCTTCCATTCCTCTACCCAGAGCCCCACAATCCTGGCACTGTACCCTCCTGTCCTCTGCACACTCCAACTCATTATAACTAAGCCATTATACTAGCAAACACTGAGTGTACCTAGTGGCATCCTAAACGTGGCTATTGGACTTATGTATAGTCCCACTAGTGAAAAGATATTTGCAGCACGTCTGCCTGCATTGCACACTCCAACTCATTATAACTAAGCCATTATACTAGCAAACACTCAGTGTACCTAGTGGCATCCTAAACGTGGCTATTGGACTTTTGTATAGTCCCACTAGTGCAAAGATATTTGCAGCACGTCTGCCTGCATTGCACACTCAAACTCATTATAACTAAGCCATTATACTAGCAAACACTGAGTGTACCTAGTGGCATCCTAAACGTGGCTATTGGACTTCTGTATAGTCCCACTAGTGCAAAGATATTTGCAGCACGTCTGCCTGCATTGCACACTCCAGCACATTATAACTAAGCCATTATACTAGCAAACACTGAGTGTACCTAGTGGCATCCTAAACGTGGCTATTGGACTTCTGTATAGTCCCACTAGTGCAAAGATATTTGCAGCATGTCTGCCTGCATTGCACACTCAAACTCATTATAACTAAGCCATTATACTAGCAAACACTGAGTGTACCTAGTGGCATCCTAAACGTGGCTATTGAACTTTTGTATAGTCCCACTAGTGCAAAGATATTTGCAGCACGTCTGCCTGCATTGCACACTCCAACTCATTATAACTAAGCCATTATACTAGCAAACACTGAGTGTACCTAGTGGCATCCTAAACGTGGCTATTGGACTTATGTATAGTCCCACTAGTGAAAAGATATTTGCAGCACGTCTGCCTGCATTGCACACTCCAACTCATTATAACTAAGCCATTATACTAGCAAACACTCAGTGTACCTAGTGGCATCCTAAACGTGGCTATTGGACTTTTGTATAGTCCCACTAGTGCAAAGATATTTGCAGCACGTCTGCCTGCCTTGCACACTCAAACTCATTATAACTAAGCCATTATACTAGCAAACACTGAGTGTACCTAGTGGCATCCTAAACGTGGCTATTGGACTTCTGTATAGTCCCACTAGTGCAAAGATATTTGCAGCACATCTGCCTGCATTGCACACTCCAACTCCTTATAACTAAGCCATTATACTAGCAAACACTGAGTGTACCTAGTGGCATCCTAAACGTGGCTATTGGACTTTTGTATAGTCCCACTAGTGCAAAGATAATTGCAGCACGTCTGCCTGCATTGCACACTCAAACTCATTATAACTAAGCCATTATACTAGCAAACACTGAGTGTACCTAGTGTCATCCTAAACGTGGCTATTGGACTTCTGTATAGTCCCACTAGTGCAAAGATATTTGCAGCACATCTGCCTGCATTGCACACTCCAACTCCTTATAACTAAGCCATTATACTAGCAAACACTGAGTGTACCTAGTGGCATCCTAAACGTGGCTATTGGACTTTTGTATAGTCCCACTAGTGCAAAGATAATTGCAGCACGTCTGCCTGCATTGCACACTCAAACTCATTATAACTAAGCCATTATACTAGCAAACACTGAGTGTACCTAGTGTCATCCTAAACGTGGCTATTGGACTTCTGTATAGTCCCACTAGTGCAAAGATATTTGCAGCACGTCTGCCTGCATTGTACACTCAAACTCATTGTTACTAAGCCATTATACTAGCAAACACTGAGTGTACCTAGTGGCATCCTAAACGTGGCTATTGGACTTTTGTATAGTCCCACTAGTGCAAAGATATTTGCAGCACGTCTGCCTGCATTGCACACTCAAACTCATTATAACTAAGCCATTATACTAGCAAACACTGAGTGTACCTAGTGGCATCCTAAATGTGGCTATTGGACTTCTGTATAGTCCCACTAGTGCAAAGATATTTGCAGCACGTCTGCCTGCATTGCACACTCAAACTGATATTTACTAATCCATTATACTAGCAATTTATGCTGCCAGTTTAAGGGCCGTAGTTGCATTGTCAGGGATATTTATTCTTTATTATTCTGCTGTTAATAAAGCTAGACCACCGCTGCAATCTACACCACCTCTCAATTTTTACTACCACATTTTAAGTGCACAATCTTGTCGCAATCAACATGAGTGGCAAAATGACAGATGCTGGTGGAAAGGGGAAGAGGCGTGGTGGAAAAGGAAAAAAAGGGTTTGTCCGTGGGGAAGGTGGCAAAGCTCCATTATCAACTGCTGAAGATAGACCATCTACCAGCAAAAGTAAGATGTCTACTACTTACCGTGGACAATCCGATGTGCTCCCTTTTTTTACGTACACGAACAACATGAACAAAGGTAGATGATGGCCAAAAAAGGAAAATGCTTGAATGGATCTCAAGTGGTCCAACAAGTGCCCTCTCAGCCACTTCAAGTACCACATCCAAAAAACACCAGTCCTCAGAGTTGTCATCCCAATCAAACTTGCTGTCTCCCAGCTCTGAAGTCTCCATCAGCCCTGCACAGTATGGTGGAACTGAGATGGCTGAGTCTGCAGAGCTGTTCAGTCACACTATAGCCTGGGAATCAGAGGTCTGCTCCCAAGCTACAGTGAGTACAGAACAGGAAATGGTCTGCAGTGATGCCCAGAACCTTTGTGACTCTGATTCAGGCCGTGAGGACCAAGTTTCTGAGCATAATGTTGACCCTTTGTCACAAACTGTAACACCTGTAGTTATAGACAATGAGGAACATACTGATGAAGATGAGACGCAGATACCCGATTGGGATGACAACTTAAATATTCGGTCAGGGCAAGAAGAGGCTCGGTCTGAGGGGGAGGGGAGTGCAAACACAACAATTGATGATGAAGTTGTAGATCCCACCTACTGTCAACCCACAGTCAGGCACTCGAGGAGATCAACAGAGGTGGTGGAGGAGGATGCAACTGATGACGAAGTTACCTTGCGCCTTCCTGGACAGAGTCGGAGTACTGGTAGCACGTCTACAACTGCATCCTCAGCCACCACTCTGCCTCTGAGCACTAGTCGGGGT
The DNA here is from genome assembly GCF_048569485.1 of Anomaloglossus baeobatrachus. Taxonomy (NCBI): domain Eukaryota; kingdom Metazoa; phylum Chordata; class Amphibia; order Anura; family Aromobatidae; genus Anomaloglossus; species Anomaloglossus baeobatrachus. The sequence continues at coordinate 317,122,909 of NC_134358.1, read as the reverse complement.
GGATCAACAGGTCGCATGCCCTCTAAGCCTTGCCTAGCCTGGTCCTTTTTTGACATAGCAAAAGATCGCCCAAATTATGTGATCTGTAAAATTTGTCATGGTTCTATTAGTAGAGGTCAAAACCTCAGCAGTTTGACAACTTCTTCCATGAATCGTCACATGAATAAATATCATATGTCCCGGTGGGAAGCTCACCGTGATGCAATGCGGCCTAGCGGAGTGAACCATCCACCGCCTGCCCCTTCCAGTGCATCCGCGCGCTTTTCATCTTCTAGGACTGTGGGGACAGCTGTCACACCTGTTTTTCCACGCACAACTTCCACCACTGTAACCGCAACAGGCAGTTTGCTTGGTAGGTCGTCAGTTGGTTTGGAAGGGGAAACAAGTGAGTGTGTACAGCTCTCTCAGACATCGATAGCACCAACGTTGGATGAAGGCAACATCATGTCTCCGCCTGCACTTTCCTCACAAACCTGCATTTTTCCAGGGACACCCTACTCAACACCGTCTACACACAGCAGCCAGATCTCTGTCCCTCAGATGTGGTCAAATAAAAGGCCACTTCCTGCGACCCATGACAAAGCTAAGAGGTTGACTCTATCCCTCTGTAAGCTCTTGGCTAGCGAAATGCTACCTTTCCGCCTAGTAGACACACAGGATTTTAGAGACCTTATGTATGTCACTGTGCCCCAGTACCAGATGCCTAGTCGCCACTACTTCTCTAAGAAAGGTGTGCCCGCGCTACACCAGCATGTCGCACACAACATCACCGCTTCCTTGAGAAACTCTGTGTGTGAACGGGTGCATTTCACCACCGATACTTGGACCAGTAAACATGGACAGGGACGTTACATGTCGCTGACTGGGCACTGGATAACTATGGTGATAGATGGTGAAGGGTCTGCTGCACAAGTCTTGCCGTCCCCACGACTTGTGTGTCTATCCTCTGTCTGTCCAAGTTCCGCCACTGCTTCTGCCTCTTCCACCTCATCTGGGTCCTCCACCTCCGCCCCAAGCCTGCCTGTTCAGGCCACCAGCGTTCTCACTGCGCAGAAGGAATCACGCACCCCTCATTACTATGCTGGCAGCAGAGCGCAACGGCATCAGGCGGTCTTTAGCTTGACATGTCTTGGGAATAAGAGTCACACAGCTGAGGAGTTGTGGTCAGCTCTGCGGTCCGAGTTTAATAAATGGTTGTCTCCACTCAACCTGCAGCCTGGTAAGGCCGTGTGCGACAATGCTGCAAACCTGGGTGCGGCCCTTCGCCTGGGCAAGGTGACACACGTACCTTGTATGGCTCACGTGTTGAACCTTGTCGTCCAGCAATTTTTAACACACTATCCCGGCCTAGATCGCCTTCTGAACAGGGCACGAAAACTGTCTGCGCACTTCCGCCGTTCAAGCGCCGCAGCTGAGCGACTTGCATCGCTCCAGAAGTCTTTCAGCCTGCCGGTTCATCGCCTGAAATGCGATGTGGTGACACGCTGGAATTCAACTCTCCACATGTTACAGCGACTGTGGCAGCACCGCCGAGCCCTGGTGCAATACGTCATGACGTATAGCCTGGGCCAATGAGATGCAGAGGTGGGGCAGATCCCCCTGATGGAGTGGTCTCAGATCAAGGACCTATGCACCCTTCTGCACAGTTTCGACATGGCGACGAATATGTTTAGCGCTGACAATGCCATTATCAGCATGACAATTCCAGTCATTTACATGCTGGAGCACACGCTAAACACTATTCGGAGTCAGGGGGTGGGACAACAGGAAGGGGAGGAACTACAGGAGGATTCATATGCGCAAGACACAACAACATCACCAAGGTTCAGACGTTCATCATCACCAACGCGGCAGGCATGGGACCATGGGGGACAGGGATCAACAAGGGCGCATGGTAGCAGGCGAAATGTTGAGGAAGGTGCAGGAGAACATGAAGAAATGGAGGACGAACTGTCCATGGACATGGAAGACTCAGCGGATGAGGGAGACCTTGGTCAAATTTCAGTTGAAAGAAGTTGGGGGGAGATGTCAGAGGAAGAAAGAACGGTTAGCACCTCTATGCCACAAACACAGCGTGGACTTGGTCCGCATGGCTGCGCAAGACACATGAGTGCCTTCTTGTTGCACTACCTCCAACATGACCCTCGTATTGTCAAAATTAGAAGTGATGATGAATACTGGATTGCCACACTATTAGATCCCCGGTACAAGTCCAAATTTTGTGACATAATTCCAGCCATAGAAAGGGACGCACGTATGTAGGAGTATCAGCAGAAGCTGTTACTCGATCTTAGCTCGGCTTTTCCACCAAACAACCGTGCAGGTGCAGGGAGTGATTCTCCCAGTTGTAACTTGACAAACATGGGACGGTCTCGTCATCTTCAACAGTCTACCCGTACCAGTAGGACCGTATCTGGTGCTGGTAACAGCAATTTTATGGAATGTTTTCATAATTTTTTAGACCCTCCTTTGCAAGGCCACCAGAGACAACAAGTCTGACACATAGTCAACGGCTGGAGAGGATGATACAGGAGTATCTCCAAATGAACATCGATGCCATGACTTTGCAAATGGAGCCTTGCTCCTTTTGGGCTTCAAATCTAGAAAAATGGCCAGAGCTCTCCAGTTACGCCTTGGAGATTTTGTTGTGTCCAGCTGCCAGCGTTGTCTCTGAACGTGTCTTCAGTGCTGCTGGGTGTGTGCTGACAGATAAGCGCACGCGTCTGTCCAGTGACAATGTGGACAGACTGACGTTCATCAAAATGAACAAGTCATGGATCCAGAAGGAATTTACTACCCCTGTATCATCCTGGGGAGAGTAAATGCTTGTGGATTTGGAATGTGCTTGATGCAAATCAAAACATCCTGTTTGCAACTAGGGCACAAGTGCTGCCACTGATAAGGTGTCTGTGTGGGGCCCAATTTTTGGAAAAAAGGGAGACTCCGCTTGGAGTAACCCTTGCTTACATTGTTTTTAAAAGAAGCCAAGATGAACAGAGCTGGGATCAGGAAAGACTTTGCTACCTACCCCGGTCTCATCCTGGGGACGGTTAATTATGGCGTATTTTTGAATGTGCTTGATGCAAATCTAGCTGTGAAGTGTACAACTGAGGCACAACTGCTGCCACTGAAGGGGTGGGTGTGTGTGGGGCCCAATTTTTGGAAAAAAGGGAGACTCCGCTTAGAGTAACCCTTGCTTGCTGTGTTTTTTATAAATGATCCAAGATAAACAGAGCTGGGATCAGGAAAGACTTTGCTACTTACCCCGATGTCATCCTTGGGATGGTTAAGTATGGCGTATTTTTGAATGTGCTTGATGCAAATCTAGCTGTGAAGTGTATAACTGGGGCACAAGTGCTGCCACTGAATGGGTGGGTGTGTGTGGGGCCCAATTTTTGGAAAAAAGGGAGACTCCGCTTGGAGTAACCCTTGCTTGCTGTGTTTTTTAAAAGAAGCCAAGATGAACAAGTCATGGTTCAGCAAAGACTTTGCTACCTACCCCGGTGTCATCCTGGGGACGGTTAAGAATAGCGTATTTTTGAATGTGCTTGATGCAAATCTAGCTGTGAAGTGTATAACTAGGGCACAAGTGCTGCCACTGAATGGGTGGGTGTGTGTGGGCCCCAATTTTTGGAAAAAAGGGATACTCCGCTTGGAGTCACCTTGCGGTGTTTTACATGATTTTAGAAGGGCGCGCCATGCCTATATCTGTGTGTCTTCCACTTTTTCCTTGTCCTGCTCTTTTGTTTTCGCATGAGTATATGTCCTTGTCACTTTCCCATGTGTTTGTGTTGTGAGTTGTTTGTCACCTTTAGGACACCTTTGAGGGTGTTTTCTAGGTGTTTTTATGTGTTTGTGAATGCCTGCCATTGTTTCCTATGCAGTTCGAGTTCGGTTCGTCGAACGTTCGACGAACCGAACTCGAACGGGACCTCCGTTCGGCGAACCGACCTCGAGCCGAACCGGGACCGGTTCGCTCATCTCTACTTTTGACGCCATTTTCCAAGACTCGTAACTTTCTAATTTTTTGGTACCTGGAGCTCAGTGATGGCTTGTTTTTTGGGTCCATAGCTGGCGGTATTAACCCCTTTACAAAGCAAGAAGGCCTGCGGAGACACCATCACATGTTTCTCAACGCTGGCAGGAAACTAGCCAGGTCTTTTACCGGGAAGGAACAACCACGGGAAGGGCAGTCTCCAGTCAAAGAGACCACCTATGCCAAACATGGTATCCATCCACAGACAGCCATTTCGGGGTATTTGCCCCTCATCAGTGTAAGACCGGTGTAAGACCTGGCTAGTTTCCTGCCAGCATTGAGAAACATGTGATGGTGTCTCCGCAGGCCTTTTTGCTTTGAATATTTCCCAGGGGGCATTGCTCTAGAATCATTGCGTTGAGAAACACGTGGTGGTGTCTCCGCAGTGGTGGATGTTGATCTCCCTAAGGTCAATCATCCTTGCTCACATTAACCCCTTTACGACGGCCGTGTGGATTAAAACGGCGTTCATACAGCATACTTCTTCCATTTTGCCATTTTAAAAAGACTGCAAGAAAAAAGTGAATAGCGCACCCCAGCATCAGAAAATCTCTGGGGTTTCAGCTACCGGGGTTAGCTAAGTCCTTGGAGATCATAATTCCGGCCATTTTGTCCGGTCCCCGGTCATGTCGTCATCAGTATATGCTGCATAAAGATGGTCTTGTTACTGAAAATGGCAGCGCCGGTAAAATATGATTTATCACCCACCTGGCATGATAAACATGTCAGATGGGAAATAAATCTCATCCCCTTGTCCCCCGGTGTCGCCAAAGTGCCCCAACGACCCCCAACCCCCTCCCGATAATCCAACATAATGGCGAACGTGTGACGCGCCGGCTGCATTCATCCTCCTCTTCTGATTTTTGGCGTACGTGACATGACACATAGGACAGATTACTCCTCCCCAGGTCCTGCCAGGTCACCCCCTATAACTGCCCCGGTGTTCCCCAGTACCTTGTGCAGTGTTGATTCCACACAATCCATCCTCCTCCTTCTCAAAGATGATGACAGCAAGTGCAGAACGGCTGTTAGCCGGCTTCCTGCGTTCAGGGACGCTGAGCTTACTGCAGCTTATACTGCCTCGGGTAAGGAGGGGGTTAATCACTGGTGTTCCACATTCACATTTTACATACAGCTTAGGAGCCTTCTCACGGGGGCTCAGGGTGGATGGGGGGTAGCCATCATGATGCATGGGACTTCCCCAGTCACTGAAGCCAGCCACCTGGGGGGTGGGTTCCACTTGGAGTAGAAGTAGGAGCAAACTCACACAATCTTCAGCCAGTTGACCCGGGACACCAGTTCTAGAACACAACACCATCACCACTTTCTTCTCTTCTCTTCACGGGGGCCTGTGGCTTGGAGTGGAGCACTCAGCCCAGGTTCCTCATGGCTGGAAGGGCAACTCTGAGTTTGTCGGGGCCTATCACAGCGGGTGACCAGTACTACCTGGGCGAGCGGCACAAAGAGTGAGTAAAGACACCTGGAACCGCAGCATCTGACTCGGATTCTTATTACTGGCGCCGCCACCCCCGCACCTCGGCGCCGAAGGCCTTCGCCATCACTACTCCCCTCGTCATCCTTCCCGGGGCCTGCTCCACCTGTGGGGAGTTACACCATCTTCGGCTGCTATTACCATCTGCCCCGGAGGACAGCGACAGCAGCAGCGGCTAATCTCTGACCGCGTACCACAGGTGGCGTCATGACAATCATCCTATTACAACCCCCATCATCCTCCCTCCTTATTGGTGTACACCTCAGGGCACGAAACCGGGCAGGCCACCGCGACATCCCAGACCACCACACTGGCCCGGTGATGAGTAAAGCAACTACGAGAACTGTGCCTGACTACCCCCTGGGTGCTACATTTTGGCGTCACAAGAAGGATCTTGTGCCCACACCAAAAACCAGGGTACTGTGCACCTTACTGGACTGTGTTTAACATTTTTACTTAAAAAGGACAGTCGCCATTAGTCATTCTGCGTGGGAAGAAAAGGGGGCGTGCCGTCGTGGGCGGTACCCCGAAAAGCGCGTGAACAGAGGCTCCACTGCTGGAGGCGAGGGCTACCCACTCGGGGAACCAAGCCGAACCAGAGGGAAAGATCCTGCTGATTAAGACAGAGGACCAGGATGATCCAGACACTGCACCCGTGACATCGGAGATGCTGGACTCGCAGCCTTGCACTCTTGGAGAGGAGTGGGCACCACGGTGCTCAGAGGACGCGTTCCTGTTAAGTGTCGGTAGGAACAGACTCTGTGATTTGCAAGAAGGATGCCTCCCGGCCGAGACTCTCCTGGCGCACCTTATAGCTCGGTCCCTGGGGAGCCCAGCGCGGGTAATAAAAACCCTTGGAGCCCCGTGAAGGAGGAAAGACTGAGGTAATTGTGGTTCAGCCTCTACAGAGTGTCCTCCGAGAGGGGAACTCCGGAGCTGTTCCTGTGCCCACTCCTGGCACTATAAACATCCTAATATCAGTTTGTAGCTGTTGCAAGCAGGCTGGACATTACAACGGAAGATGTCTATTGAGTGCCCAGAGCCAGTAGGTTGGGACCAGCCCTCTGGCACCACCAGCAGCCAAGCAAGAATAACTGTTTTTCTTTTCCATATGCAAATGTTGATATTGATTGCATGATGATACTGCTGACCGGTAACTGTTGAAAATGTTTGAAACTGTTTACTAATGGTGCCTCCCATAAAGGGAAGATTATGTTATTTGCTATTGCTATGAAAAATATTTCGGTGTACTAATTTTGTTTAGTTGTAGCCCAGGAGTGATGCCATTTGCTGTGGGGGAATGTGGCGCCCCTGAGGCTCTAGTCGCCACAGAGTATTGCACCTTATTTAAGGTGCGATATTTGCCTCGGGTAAGGAGGGGGTTAATCACCAGTGTTCCACATTCACACTTTACATACAGCTTAGGAGCCCGGTACACCAGTTCTGGGACACAACACATCACCACTTTCTTCGCTTCATGGGGCCTCTGGCTTGGAGTGGAGCGCTCAGCCCAGGTTCCTCACAGCTGGAAGGACAACTCTGACAACGGACTTTCTTCTTTCAAACACTGGTGACTGCTTCTAACTTATCTGAGTTCAACGGGGCTCATGACAGCGGGTGACCGGTACTAGCTGGGCGAGTGGCACAAAGAGTGAGTTAAGACACCTGGAACCACAGCATCTGACTCGGACTCTTATTACCGGCGCAGCTGCCCCCGTGCCTCGGCACTAAAGGCCTTCGCCATCACTACTCCCCTCATCATCCTTCTCGGGGCCCACTCCACCTGTGGGGAGTGATACCATCTTTGGCAGCTATTACCATCCACCCCGGAGAACAGCGACGGCTAATCTATGGCCACGTACCACAGGTGGCGTCACGACAATAATCCTATTACAACCCCCATCATCCTCCCTCCTTGAGGTGTCTAGTTTTCAAAATCACTTGTAGGAGGTTTCTGCTGTTTAGGTACCTTAGGGGCCCGGCAAATGCAATATGGTACTCACAATCTATTTCAGCTAAATTTGTGTTCCAAAATTCAAATATTACTCCTTGTGCTACGACCCCTCCCATTTGTCCAAACAGAGCTTTTGGGCCACACGTGCGGTATCAGCGTGCTCATAAGAAATTGAGTAACAAATTTTGGGTTCCATTTTGTTATGTTATTTCTTATAAAAGTGAATAAATTGGGGCTAGAGTAACATTTTTAGATAAAATGATAATTTTTTTTTATCGCTTTAGTGAAGCACCTGAAGGTTTAATACATTTCTTGGATGTGATTTTGAGTACAGAGAGGGGTGCAGATTTTAGAAGGGTGTAACTTTTGGGTATTTTCTATCACCTAGGCCTCTTAAAGTCACTTCAAATGTAATATGGTCTCCAAAAAAATGGTTTTGTAAATTTTGATGAAAAGAAGGTAAATTGCTGATGAACCCTTCTAACTTCCTAACCTCCAAAAAATTTGTTGCAAAAATTGTGTTGATGTAAAGTAGACAAGTGGGAAATGTAATTTAGTAACTATTTTGTGTGACATAAATAACTCTCTAGTTTATGGGCATAAAAATTAAAAGTTTGATAATTACAAAAATTTCAAAATTTTCGTCAAATTTCTGATTTTTTCACAAATAAAATAAAAAATATCGTCCTAAATTTCTAACTATTCTGAACTACAATATGTCAACAAAAACAGTGTCAGATACACCGGAATCCATGGAAACGTTCCAAAGTTATAACCTGTGAAAGTGACATTCAGTACAAAATTGACTTCGTCCTTAAGGGATTAATTATACTGTTTTTGGGTAGATGCGATGTTTTGATCGCCTATTATTGCATTTTCTTGCAATGTAGAGGTGACAAAAAACTGTGATTCTGGCGTCTTGTGTTTTTTCTCGTTATGCTCTTTACTGATCAGATTAATCTATCTTGTATTTTGTTAGATTGTGCATTTTTTAACCCCGCAATACCAAATATGTGTATTGTTTTATTGTTTTATTGCTAATGGGGCAAAAGGGGGGATTTGAACTTTTGTATTTTTAAACTTTTTTTACACTGTTTATTGTTGTTAGTCCCCTTAGGGGACTTGAAGCCGATATTCTCTGATTGCTTCTGTAGTACAGTGCAAGGCAGCAGCACCGCTCTGTACAGCACAAATGCAGTCTTCATGTGAACGCAGGTGCTCGGTCGGTGTTCACAAGAACTGTGTCATGACAAATACAAGGGTCATAAGCTGATCCCTGGCTGTCATGACAACCCATCGGTGCCCTAGATCACTTCATAGGGCCACCAATGGGAGCTGGGAATGACACGCTCCTTGCCGGTGCTTGTTAAATTACACTGTCAGAGATTGGCAGCGGACTTTAATTATTTAAGAGGTGATGGAGGACCCGAGATCCATCCGCACCTGTTAGAGGCGCATGTCGGCTGATCAGATCAGCTGACATATCCTGGGAAAGATGTGGGCTCAGCGTGTGAGGGAGCTACACAACTTTGGATGTACCAGTACAACCAAGGTCGTGAATGTGTTTAATGTATGTTTTCCTCTGAAACACCACAGCATTTCATAATCAGACCTTCATGGTTGAAATTGAACACCAAGTGTGTTGCCTGTGTTTTTCACAGACCCTTACACTTGTATTGGCATTTGTCAAACATGCTGCCAGAAATAACAGGCATGTCTCCTTGTGTGTTGTATGGACACATAGTCTCTGAAATAATACCGACATGTTAAAAGCACCATAGATTATAATAGGTACATGCTGTATCCGTGAAAAAAATGGATACAACACATACATACAACACGGATATCTGAATGAGGCTTAAAGCTAAGGGCACTTTCACACATCCGGATTTTTGCTCTGCGGCACAATACGGCGTTCTGCAGAAAAACCGCAACCGGCTTTTGTAACGCCGGTTGCGGTTTTTTTTTGCATAGACTTACATTAGTGCCGTATTGTGCCGCATGGGCTTGCGTTCGGTCCGGTTTTTGCCGCATGCGGCAGATTTAGCCGATGTCGCGGCCGGATCGAACGTTCCCTGCAACGTTTTTTGCTCCGGCAAAAAACACCGCATCGCGCCGCATCTGGCCGCTGCGGCGCATTTTCCAATGCATACCTATGGAGGCCGGATGCGGCGCGATGCGGAAAAAACCGCATCCGCTCGCCGCATGCGGTTTTTTCCACTGCGCATGCTCAGTAGCATGCTGCAACCGGAAAAAAACGGACGGGCCGCATGTAAAAACTTATGCAAAGGATGCGGTGTTTTCGCCGCATCCGTTGCATAGTTTTCACAGCCGGATTGAGCCGCAGTGCTCAAACCGGATGTGTGAAAGTAGCCTAAGTATTTGGCTTTATCCAGAAAAAACGAGATTGGATGATCAAACGTTACATTTATTCCACATACTCTCCACTGATGTCAGCATACTTAATACATTGTTATTCCAAGTTCTGTAAGCCCAGCAAAAAAGAAGGATTTCAGTTGTGCCTCAAACCAGGCATCCGTAGCAGCCATGGCATCAGAAATGGTGTGAAATTTGGTACCCTTTAAATGTTTCTTCAGGTTTGGAAACAGATGATAGTTGGAGGGAGCTATATTTGGTGAATAAGGTGGGTGGTCAACATGCTGGAAGCCCAGCTCTGCCAATTTTGCTGTTGTTGCTTGTGCAGTGTGAGCGGAGGCAGTGTCTTGCAGGAACAAGATTCCTATGGACAGTTTGCCGCACCTTTTGGCCTTCAGAGCTGCCTTCAATCAGTCCAAAAGTTCAATGTAATACCTTGCATTGATGGTGGAACACTTTTGGAGGTAGTCCACTAGCAGCACGCCCTCCTTATCCTAAAACACAGACACCATCCCCTTAGTGGCTGAGTTTTGCATCCTGAACTTCTTGAGATGAGGAGAACCACTGTGCCTCCACTCTTTTGACTGATCCTTGTTTTCAGGGTCATACAAATAAATCAAGGTCTCATCTATAGTGACCAGTCGATCCAGGAAGTTCTTATCAGTCTGGAAATGCTGACAAATGGACCGGGAAGTTTTCACTCGCATGCTTCTCTGATCTACTGTCAAACATTTGGGGACCCACTTTGCAGATAGCTTCCTCATGTCCAAATGTTCATGGATAATGACACAAACACGTTCATGGGAAATTCCCATGATGTCTGCTATTGCTTTAGCTGAAATTGGTCGATTCTGCAGTATGAGGTTGTGGCACAGCATCGATGATCTCCGGAACAACAACCACTCTCGGTCATCTAGGACGGTCCTCATCACTGGTGCTGTAGTGGCCCATTTTAAATTTGGCAACCCAGTTATTAACTGTGGAATATGAAGGACATTGATCTCCCAATGTCTGCGACATATCACCAGGAATATCCTTTGCGGACTTTCCTTGCAGAAACAAGAATTTTATCACTCCTCTGCTCTCAATTGCTGTGAATATGACATTAGACTTTACCATTTTGTTTTACCGCATGCGTAGAACACTGTTGCCATAAGCAACAAACACAGCATTTTGAAAACATATACACACACAGTATTAGACACATAAGATTTACATGTGATGTAACATTCGTTACCATAGAAATAATAAAGATCACAAAGCCAAAGACTTATCAACTGCCCCTCATATATGTACATATACAGTATAGGGAGCCTTCTGCAAATTACTCCCCCTTTTTGCTAATTTCTCATTTCGGCACTATTTCTCTCTCCAACCATCTTCCTCTTGTCACACCGTCGCCTCACAGGTAAATCAACATAAAAAGCGTGTGCACTACCCAGGTTGGTGTTTGTGGCACACAGAGCAGAGGTAAATGACATGCTTTGCAAGGCTCAGTGTCAGCGACTCACTCCCTGCATAGATAACACTAGTGGAAGCATCAACATTAACCAGAGATGTAAGGAGCCTGTTGTGGCATTATCTGCAGAGGACAGCAGAGTAGGCACACCACTGTCTGCAAATGATGCTGGATCAGGCCCCCTGTATCTCCTGTGTCTGTGGTATATACACCTCTGCTATGAGATGTTTCCATTATAACAGATATTCTTAATAAATCTAGTGAATTATCAACGTAAGGTACAGTAGAGACCAAAAGTTTGGACACACCTTCTCATTCAAAGAGTTTTCTTTATTTTCATGACTCTAAAAATTGTAGATTCACATTAAAGACATCAAAACTATGAACTAAAACATGTGGAATGAAATACTTACATTGTGAAACAACTGAAAATATGTCTGATAGTCTAGGTTCTTCAAAGTAGCCACCTTTTGCTTTGATTACTACTTTGCACACTCTTGGCATTCTCTTGATGAGCTTCAAGAGGTAGTCACCGGAAATGGTTTTCCAACAGTCTTGAAGGAGTTCCCAGAGATGCTTAGCACTTGTTGGCCCTTTTGCCTTCACTCTGCGGTCCAGCTCACCCCAAACCATCTCGATTGGGTTCAGGTCTGGTGACTGTGGAGACCAGGTCATCTAGCGTAGCACTCCATCACTCTCCTTCTTAGTCAAATAGCCCTTACACAGCCTGGAGGTATGTTTGGGGTCATTGTCATGTTGAAAAATAAATGATGGTCCAACTAAATGCAAACCGGTTGGAATAGCACGCCGCTGCAAGATGCTGTGGTAGGCATTCTGGTTCTGTATGCCTTCAATTTTGAATAAATCCCCAACAGTGTCACCAGCAACCAGGCATGTAGAGTCTATCCGTTCACCTTTTCTACAAAGACATGGTGGTTGGATCCAAAGATCTCAAATTTGGACTCATCAGAACAAAGCACAGCTTTCCACCGGTCTAATGTCCATTCCTTGTATTCTTTAGCCCAAACAAGTCTCTTCTGCTTGTTGCCTGTTCTTAGCAGTGGTTTCCTAGCAGCTATTTTACCATAAAGGCCTGCTGCACAAAGTCTCCTCTTAATAGTTGTTCTAGAGATGAGAAGGTGTGTCCAAACTTTTGGTCTGTACTGTATATATACAGTATATAAAAGGAATGTAAGATAAGTATTTGACTGGTAAAGCATACTTATTGCTGTGCAAATCAAACACTATTTTATCTAGAAATGAAATTGCCATCTTCTGCGAATTCATGTACAGCATGACTCCTGATGAGCTGCCATGGTTTTAGCTAAAGAAAGATGTCGAGGAAGTCACTAGATATTGGTATGTGTCACTTACAAAATAGAATTTAAAACCTGTTATCTTATTTAGTGTCAGTACTGGTTTAAGCATTCATTATTTGGAATTATTGCTCTATTTAATTGGTGTTTTGGGTTGTCTATTTTTTGTTATTTATTATTTAAGATGATATTTTAGCAAGTCCTTATAGTTTCAGTGAAGAGAGACCCCAGGGCATAAGAAGAGACATTAAATTTGCAAAGAAAAACTTCTCTGCAAGTCAGATTTTCCCAGAGAAAATCCAAATGAACAGGCAAATGCAAATGTTGTCTGCCCCACTCATCGCTACTAATTATGCTTGGGAATCAAGTGACAAGCATCATAGAATGGGTTTTCTGGCAATGAAAACCATTTATGTGAGCCCAATATTTTTATGCTACAAATTACATATACCGTATTTTTCGGACTATAAGGCGCACATAAAAGCCTATGATTTTCACAGAAATCGAAAGTGCGTCTTATAATCCGGTGCGCGTTATATATGAATACAGTATGGTATATGGATTGAGCATTACGGCCACCGTAGTCAGGAGTCAGGAGCCTCACTGAGTGCGGTGATACATACAGTTCTGTGCGCAGGAGCCCCGCGGATTATCTGTGCCCCAAAAATGCCTCCTGTTAAGAGACATGCTTATGATGCAGATTTTAAGCTGAAAGCTATAAGTTATGCAGTAGAGCATGGAAATAGAGCAGCTGCAAGAGAATTCAACATAAATGAATCAATGGTGCGTAAGTGGAGGAAACAAGAAGATGCACTGTGCCAGGTAAAGAAGAACAAACTGAGTTTCCGAGGAAACAAAGCAAGATGGCCACAGTTGGAGGACAAAATAGAACAGTGGGTTATGGAACAGAGAACCACAAGTAGAAGCGTCTCCACTGTCTCTATTCGACTCAAAGCCACAGCGTTAGCACGTGACATGGAGATCAAAGAGTTTCGACGCGGTCTTTCATGGTGCTTTCGTTTTATGAAGAGGTGTAATCTCTCCATCCATACCAGAACTACTGTCTGCCAGCAACTGCCAAAGGATTATGAAGAGAAGCTGGCCATTTTCCGCACCTACTGCATAACCAAGATAAATGAAAAGAATATCCAGCCAAAACACATCACTAACATGGATGAGGTCCCCCTAACTTTCGATATCCCCGTAAATCGTACTGTTGAGAAAACAGGGACCAGTACGGTATCTATACGCACCACAGGAAACGAGAAGTCCTCTTTCACTGTAGTTCTCGCCTGTCAGGCTAATGGCCAAAAACTTCCATCCATGGTCATTTTCAAGAAAAAGACTTTACCAAAACAAAAGTTTCCTGCTGGTGTCATCATCAAAGCTAACCCAAAGGGCTGGATGGACGAGGATAAGATGATTGAGTGGCTGAGGGAGGTCTATGTCAAGAGACCGGATGTTTTTTTTTCACAAATCCCCATCCCTATTGGTTTGTGACTCCATGCGCGCCCATGTGATCGATAATGTCAAAGCCCAAGTGAAGAAAACTAATTCACAGTTTGCCGTAATTCCAGGTGGATTAACCAAAGAGCTCCAACCACTAGATATCGGCATCAACAGGTCATTTAAAGTTAAATTGCGATCTGCGTGGGAGCATTAGATGACAGAAGGTGACCACACATTCACCAACACAGGGAGACAATGCCGGGCAAGTTATGCCACTATGTGCCAGTGGATCGTGGATGCCTGGAAAAAAGTATCAGTCTCCAGTGTAATCCGAGCTTTCAGGAAGGCTGGAATCATCATTGAAGAGCTAAGCAGCAGCAACGAGACTGACTCAGATAATGATGAGGGGGACCCCAGAATGCTTGATATAGATATCGCCCAACTGTTAAACTCAGACACTGAAGATGAAGAATTTGATGAATTTGTGGAGGAGGAATGAACTGAAAATGTATTGATTTGCAGTTACAACTGAACAAGTTGAGAGTTATGTGAAAGAGTTGAATACATTTTGACCTACAGTCTGAGCTTTGTTTCATTTAAAGTAAACCTGTCACCAGTGTTATGGCCCAGAAGCTGCGGCCACCACCAGTGGACTCTTATATACAGCATTCTAACATGCTGTATATAAGAGCGCAGGCTGCGCTGTACAACATAAAAATCACTTTATAATACGGTACTCACCTAAACCAGTCGCTCCGTTGCTGCTTGGCCAGATGGGCGGCGCTGTTCTCCGGGACCGGCGCCTCCTCTTTCGGCCATCTTGCTCCTCTGTCTTCTGAAGCCTGTGTGCATGGCCGGCTTTAGGCATGTGCGACTTGTGCGGAACAGGGAGCCGACGGCCATGCTTCAGGGGGGCGCAGCAGAGAGGTGCAGTAGAGGAGCCTGGCGGTGTCGCTCCAGCCACAAGTGCAGTCTGCACGTGACTAAGGTGAGTGCAAAGTCCTTCTAGGGCATCGCATGCAAATTAGCCATGTGGTCAGGGAGGCACTGTGAGTGGAGCAGAGCAGGGAGGCAGAGCGTCATCCCGCAACCCAATGTGATGAGGTCATCACTCTGCAACTCTTCACAGTGCTGTGGGCAACGCAGAACTGGCGAGCACGCGGCATCTGGCAGGGAGAGGTGGGCGCTCTATGAGCTGAAGATTGCCGGTGGTGGTGGGGGACCCGCACACTCCAGCCGTGGGGGGGGCACTGACTACAGCCGCAAGTGGTGAGGGGGTGCTGACTCCAGCCGCAGGGGGGCGGGGGGGCCGCTGACTTAAGCAGTGGGGGGCGGGGGGGGGCGCTGACTCAAGCCACAGGTGGTGGCGGGGCCACTGACTCCAGCCGCAGGTGGTGGGGGGGCGCTGACTCCAGCCGCGGGTGGGTGCTGACTCCAGCCGCTAGGGGGCATGGAGGGGGCTGCTGACTCCAGCCACGGGGGGCAGGGGGGTGCTGACTCCAGCCGCAGGGGCGGGGGGGTGCTGACTCCAGCAGCGGGGGGCAGGTGCTGACTCCAGCCGCGGGGGGCGGGGGGGCGCTGACTCCAGCTGCGGGGGGCGTGGGGGTGCTCACTCCAGACGCGGGGGTGGGGGGGGCACTGACTCCAGCCCCGGGTCGTGGGGGCGCCCGCTGACTGCAGCCCCTGCCTTGCTTTAGCTGGATGTGTGGAGGGCTCACATCCAGCTGAAATGCATCACTACTTTTTACTCTCTTTATTAATGACCTTGTGGATGGGATTGATAGTACAGTGTCAGTCTTTGCCGATGACACCAAACTATGTAGGATATTAAAAACTGACCTGGATAGTACAATATTACAAAAAGATCTGGATAAGATGTCAGAATGGGCAGATACTTGGCAAATGAGATTTAATGTTGATAAATGTAAAGTAATGCACCTAGGACGGAGTAATCCTATAGCTGCATATACATTAAATGGAAGTAAACTCGGGACTACAGAACAGGAGAAGGACTTGGGTATTCTCATTACAAATAAGCTGAGCAGCAGCACTCAATGTCAAGCAGCAGCTGCTAAAGCAAACAAGATTTTAGGGTGTATAAAAAGAGAGATTAGATCCCGTGATCCCAACGTATTGTTACCCCTCTATAAATCACTTGTAAGGCCACATCTGGAATACGGGATCCAGTTTTGGGCTCCACATTTTAAAAAGGACATTCAGAAGTTAGAGTCAGTTCAAAGGCGGGCAACTAGACTATTACAAGGAATGGAAGGCCTCCCATATGATGACAGGTTGAAAAAGTTAGATATGTTTAGCTTAGAAAAAAGACGTCTCAGAGGAGATCTCATTTATATGTATAAATACATGTGTGGTCAATATAAAGGACTGGCACATGACTTATTCCTTCCAAAGACAGTACTAAGGACTAGGGGGCACTCACTGCGAGTGGAAGAAAAGCGATTCCGAAACCTAAATAGGAAAGGGTTCTTTACAGTTAGAGCAGTCAGACTGTGGAATGCCCTACCACAAGAGGTAGTAATGGCAGATACTATAACAGCTTTTAAAAAAGGGCTGGATGATTTCCTCAGTACACACAACATTGTTGGTTATAAATGACTTAGTGACTAAATGTAGAACTGGTGGAGGAAGGTTGAACTAGATGGACCTAGGTCTTTTTTCAACCTAAGTAACTATGTAACTATGTAACTCAGAAAGGATGCTACAGGACGTGCGAGCCAAGGAGGGTAAGTAAAATGTTTTGGTTTTTTTTCTTTTTGCAGTAGACAAATATACGAGGAGAGACACAAAAGGCACACATACACAAGAAGGAGGAGATATATACCAGGAAGGGGAAAAAAAACAGGATGGGGACATATATGCCAGAATGTGCCCAGGAGGGGAATATATATACATCAGGAGGAGCCTTAGGATGGGGATATATATGCTGGGAAAGGGACAAATAAACCAGAATGGGGACATATATGCCAGAATGTGCCCAGGAGGGGAATATATATACATCAGGAGGAGCCTAGGATGGGATATATATGCTGGGAAAGGGACAAATAAACCAGGATGGGAACATATACACCAGGAGGAGGACATATATACCAAGAAGGGGACAGAAACCAGGATGCACACAAAGGGAGGTATTCAGCTCACCCCTCTTCACTCCTGATCACACCTCCGACGCACGGAAACACCCTAACCCGGGTGTAGAGTGCAAGCACAATATAGAAAAAAAACTTTTCCAGCGTCTCCAGGAGATAAAATAATAGTTGCTTTATTGAAAGTATAAAATCTTTTTACCATAGAATAAAACGACATATAGAGGCTTACAGAAAGGAGCACTTTCCTACGCGTTTCACCCCAAAGGGGCTTAATCATGGAATGCGTAAAAGGTCTCCAAACAGACATTTAAATGCAAAGCACATCAAACTAGCAGGTGATTCAATTAGGTGAAAAACACACCCATTACATTTGACATGAACAAAGCCAGTTGCAAAACAAATATCAAATACATGGAGACCAACATGTGGAAGAATTTGATTACAAACAGATCACCAAAGAGTAAAAAACGAACAAGAAAAAAAAAAAAAAAATATTGTAAAAGGTTTTTCAAACTAGCATCCTAGTCATACATTTTATAGTTTGTAGACAGAATGTGCACGAATTATTGTCAAATGTTGAAATTTGATTGCACAAAAGAAAAAAAAAAAACAAAAAAAAAACCTCCTCTGCACAAGAGAAGAAAGTTTAACTCCATCTTCAACACTCATGGTGATGTTACCACGACTGAGGCTGCCGTTAAGGACAATGAGGAGCTCCTGCTGTTACACAGATCACTGGAAAAAAGTAAATCTAAAGAAGCCAGACTTTGGTGGGACTCTACTTCACTGTGCTCCTATATCAGTAGAAATATGATACCTCGTGGATTAAGGATCATTAAATCTCCCACTTTTTCCTCCTTTCCGGAGACGTGTTATTTTTATTTGTATTTGTTTTTTGTCAAAAACGCAATTTTGTGTAAATTTTTATCAATGACGTTTCGGTCTTCTGACCTTCATCAGATAACACTATAACAGAAAAATTACAGAGAAAAAATCATTTAGATAGACAAAGACATATATAATGACATGATACAATCATGGTGTCAAAGAAAGGCAGAATAATCTCATCAATTTAGCAGTAATGCATTAACCATGAAAATGACATAAAATGTCAAAAAACATAGAAAAAAAAGAAAATCAAAATAAATAATCTGTCAGTTGAGCCACTTCACTAGCAGATGCAATATCCTCCTAAGAATAAGGAAAGGAGATATAGTATATAAATAAATAGTAGAGAAAAACACAGAAAAAAGGGGGAATCAAATATTGTGCCATGCTGATTCACTAAGAGATTACATAGAAAAAAGCAGGATAAGAAAAAAAGGAGAAAATAATAAGCTAGTCTCAATGGTATGGTCATATAACGGGAGCAGATACAATGCTGTATAGTAACACTCACCAAAAAAGGCTCAAATACAACTAGTGGAAATCCTAGAAGAAATGAAAAAGCTGCCCGTCCAGGTCTGCGGTGTGTGTGATCTGACAGCCAGATACCCAGGTTTAAATAGACCGCTTAATTAACACATGGCTCAAAACGGAACGTCACTTCCGGTCCGCAAGGCGTAAGTGACGATCCTGGTTGGCAATATGTAAAGCCGGCTGGTTGGCAAGCGCGCGCATGCGCAAACTGCCTAAACCGCTATATCTCACTAAAGAGCACATCCAATCAGCTGGACAAACGTGACGATCTTGAATGACAAAAAAACATGGGCTGGATAACACATAAACACAAACCCTAAGGTATGCTATGAAATGGAGAACCAGAGCAACAAACAGAATCCCCTAATTATGTAGTTACTATAATATAGAAATAAGGACATCACTGTCCGTTATAACCACGGAAAGTGATGTGTCAACTTGTTTAAATGAATCAGATCCCAGGAACGATGGACACTATTGTAGTTAACATTTCTTCTAGGAATTTGTTACCAGATCAAATTAATCTTCTTCAGAAAGGTTTATCATTTTGTCCTTCTTATAAATTTAATACCTTTCAGTTACAAATGGACTTACTAAGATTTTATCGAAATCTACGTATTAAGGCACATTTTTCTTCAACACCTGTAACAGGTTTGAGACCGTTGATACAGCCTACTCCTATCGCTCCTATCAATATCAAAGAATTGGGCCTTAAAACCAAGAGTACGTTCATGCCTTCCAAAAATAACCCTCCAGTAGAGACATTCATAGGTTTACTAGAAAATGACATTGCCTCATTTTGCAAGGATTTGTCTAATAAATCATTTTACTGTCCTTCCAACTTTTCCAATAATGATAAAGTAGCTTTGACTTCTCTTATGGAGGACAAGGAAATTATCATAAAACAAGCGGATAAGGGCGGAGCCCTGGTTGTTATGGACAAATCAATGTATTTACAAGAAATACGGAGACAGTTGGGGGACAGTAATGTTTATGGGATATTGTCATGTAATCCAACCAATAGGATACGGGAGGGGATTAGATCTGTTTCCAGCCATTATCTACAAAAGGGAGTTATTGATCAGAAAACATTTGACTTCTTACAGAAACAGAATCCTATTATCCCAGGTTTAAATAGACCGCTTAATTAACACATGGCTCAAAACGGAACGTCACTTCCGGTCCGCAAGGCGTAAGTGACGATCCTGGTTGGCAATATGTAAAGCCGGCTGGTTGGCAAGCGCGCGCATGCGCAAACTGCCTAAACCGCTATATCTCACTAAAGAGCACATCCAATCAGCTGGACAAACGTGACGATCTTGAATGACAAAAAAACATGGGCTGGATAACACATAAACACAAACCCTAAGGTATGCTATGAAATGGAGAACCAGAGCAACAAACAGAATCTCCTAATTATGTAGTTACTATAATATAGAAATAAGGATATCACTGTCCGTTGTAACCACAGAAAGTGATGTGTCAACTTGTTTAAATGAATATACATGTAACAAATATTGAAAATAATACTGTCTATAGTATACAAAAATATATAAAAAGATATGAAAAAATAAATATCTCAGGAAAAATAAAATGAAAATAACTAGAAAATGAATAACAGGAAGAGGATTCAGGGAAGGTGTATATAATTAAAGTCAAGAAATAATTATTTTAATGATATAGATGAAAGCTATTATCATCAAATTATGAACTACAGTATAGGGTAGGGAAAGGAGGGGAAGGGGAAAAGTAAGGGGGGGGAAAGGGGAGGAAAGGGGAGGAGGGGAAGAAGAGGAAAAAAAAAATGAAAAACCAGAAAGGGAGAGAGAAAACCAAAAAACTTTTTATAAAAAAAGGGAGGGGTTAGAGCAGGGGTGGGCAATTAATTTTCCCATGGGGCCGCATGAGGAATTGGGATTGATTTAGAGGGCCGGACTAATATAATTAACTCCGTTCTACCCAATATACTACATTACTACACCCCCTCCATATACTACACCTGTAATAAACTACATCACTACACCCCTATATACTACACCTGTAATAAACTACACCACTACACCCCCCCATACTACACCTGTATTATACTACACCCCCTCCATATACCTGTAATATACTACACCACTACACCCCCATATACACCTGTATTATACTACACCACTATATAATACACCTGCGATATACAGTGCCTACAAGTAGTATTCAACCCCCTGCAGATTTAGCAGGTTTGATAAGATGCAAATAAGTTAGAGCCTGCAAACTTCAAACAAGAGCAGGATTTATTAACAGATGCATAAATCTTACAAACCAACAAGTTATGTTGCTCAGTTAAATTTTGATAAATTTCAACATAAAAGTGTGGGTCAATTATTATTCAACCCCTAGGTTTAATATTTTGTGGAATAACCCTTGTTTGCAATTACAGCTAATAATCGTCTTTTATAAGACCTGATCAGGCCGGCACAGGTCTCTGGAGTTATCTTGGCCCACTCCTCCATGCAGATCTTCTCCAAGTTATCTAGGTTCTTTGGGTGTCTCATGTGGACTTTAATCTTGAGCTCCTTCCACAAGTTTTCAATTGGGTTAAGGTCAGGAGACTAGGCCACTGACTAGGCCACTGCAACACCTTGATTTTTTTCCCTCTTGAACCAGGCCTTGGTTTTCTTGGCTGTGTGCTTTGGGTCGTTGTCTTGTTGGAAGATGAAATGATGACCCATCTTAAGATCCTTGATGGAGGAGCGGAGGTTCTTGGCCAAAATCTCCAGGTAGGCCGTACTATTCATCTTCCCATGGATGCGGACCAGATGCCCAGGCCCCTTGGCTGAGAAACAGCCCCACAGCATGATGCTGCCACCACCATGCTTGACTGTAGGGATGGTATTCTTGGGGTCGTATGCAGTGCCATCCAGTCTCCAAACGTCACGTGTGTGGTTGGCACCAAAGATCTCGATCTTGGTCTCATCAGACCAGAGAACCTTGAACCAGTCTGTCTCAGAGTCCTCCAAGTGATCATGAGCAAACTGTAGATGAGCCTTGACATGACGCTTTGAAAGTAAAGGTACCTTACGGGCTCGTCTGGAACGGAGACCATTGCGGTGGAGTACGTTACTTATGGTATTGACTGAAACCAATGTCCCCACTGCCATGAGATCTTCCCGGAGCTCCTTCCTTGTTGTCCTTGGGTTAGCCTTGACTCTTCGGACAAGCCTGGCCTCGGCACGGGTGGAAACTTTCAAAGGCTGTCCAGGCCGTGGAAGGCTAACAGTAGTTCCATAAGCCTTCCATTTCCAGATGATGCTCCCAACAGTGGAGACAGGTAGGCCCAACTCCTTGGAAAGGGTTTTGTACCCCTTGCTAGCCTTGTGACCCTCCACGATCTTGTCTCTGATGGCCTTGGAATGCTCCTTTGTCTTTCCCATGTTGACCAAGTATGAGTGCTGTTCACAAGTTTGGGGAGGGTCTTAATTAGTCAGAAAAGGCTGGAAAAAGAGATAATTAATCCAAACATGTGAAGCTCATTGTTCTTTGTGCCTGAAATACTTCTTAATACTTTAGGGGAACCAAACAGAATTCTTGTGGTTTGAGGGGTTGAATAATAAATGAGCCTCTGAATAAACTTTTCACAATTTAAAAAAAAAAAATAAATAAAAAAAGAAATAACATTCTTTTTTGCTGCAGTGCATTTCACACTTCCAGGCTGATCTACAGTCCAAATGTCACAATGCCAAGTTAATTCCGAATGTGTAAACCTGCTAAATCTGCAGGGGGTTGAATACTACTTGTAGGCACTGTACTACATCACTACACACCTATATACTACACCTGTAATATACTACATCACTACACTCCATATAGTACACCTGTAATATACTACACCTCCATATAGCACACCTGTAATATACTACACCTCCATATAGTACACTTGTAATATACTACATCACTACACCCCTATATACTACACTTGTAATATACTACACCTCCATATAGCACACCTGTAATATACTACACCTCCATATAGTACACCTGTAATATACTACACCTCCATATAATACACCTGTAATATACTACACCTCCATATAGTACACCGGTAATATACTACACCTCCATATAGCACACCTGTAATATACTACACCTCCATATAGTACACCTGTAATATACCACACCTCCATATAGCACACCTGTAATATACTACAGCACTAAACCCCCACATACTACACCACTATATACTACACCTCCATATAGCACATCTGTAATATACTACACCTCCATATAGTACACCTGTAATATACTACACCTCTATATAGTACACCTGTAATATACTACACCCCCATATGTCACACACCCTGCTCCCTATACAGCCTGTGCCCCCATATCACACGCTACACCCCCATATGTCACACACCCTGCTCCCCATACAGCCTGCACCCCCATATCACACACACTACACCTCCATATGTTACACACCCTGCTCCCCATACAACCTGCACCTCCATATCTCACACACCCTGCTCCCCATACAGCCTGCACCCCCCAGATCACACACACTACACCCCCATATGTCACATACCCTGCTTCCCATACAGCCTGCACCTCCATATCACACACACTATACCCCCATATGTCACATACCCTGCTTCCCATACAGCCTGCACCTCCATATTACACACACTACACCCCCATATGTCACACACCCTGCCCACATATCTCACCCTGCCTATATTCCAACTTACCCCTCTCAAACACTGTGCACCCCTTCACATCCTTCTGTCAGTCTGCAGCCCTCATATGCGACTCACCCTGCACCCCCCTCATGTCCCCTCTTTTCTTATTACCAGTCATCATGTGTCCAAATCTCTTTCAGGATTCAGTATCTCTTGCTTTCTGCCCGGCATCCTGTGTCTCCTCCCACACAGTCACATGGGTGTGACATCATCGCAGGTCCTGCAGGATGGATTATTCCGTCTGCTGTGCAGGTCAGGAGCACTCCTGCTCTGCTGCAGCTCAGAAATGGCTGGTGGCCTCTCCAGGTCAGGGGCCCCTCTACTGATACTGGGCTCCCCTGACTCACAGGCCGGCTCCCTGACGGTCGCATTGTCGGCCACTACACAGCGGCACTACACATAGGGGCCTGGCAGCTGGCTCTGCAGAGCGGTTGCCGGGCCCCTATAACCCTGCTGGCCCGGTCGCAGTGGCGACTGCTGCGACCGCGGTCATTACGCCCCTGACCCCATGTACTACACCACTATATACTATACCACTATATACAAAACACCATATACTACACCTGTAAAACTACACCACTACACCCCCAGTATTAGTCACCAGTCCCCCCCTCCCCCATTGTCCCCTCCTCAGCTTATTAGTCACTACTTACCTCTCCCTTGTTTTTGTCCCCGTCCTCAGGCACCTCCGTACAGGCCCCCCGCTGAGCTGCTCATTCTGTTGTACGGACCCCCACTGAGCTGCTCCTTCTCTTATACGGGCCCTGGCTGCGCTGATGCTGTTCTGCGAAAGGCCCCCGCTGTGCTGCTCCTTCTCCTGCCGGGCGGGAACTTTTGAACTGACACCCGCAGCGCAGTACTGATAACATCAGAGCGTGCGCGTGTGTCACTGACAAAGTGCCGGCAGGGAACAGAGGAGAGACTTCTGCGTTCCGCTGCCTGCACTTACTGTGCGGAGCTGCAGGATCGCTCCCTGCCCGGCACGCTGCAGCCCGGCTCCACTGCACCGGCTGAAGACGGGCGGGCCGGTCACAGAGAGTAGGCGGGCTGGATGTGGCCCGCGGGACGCCCCTTGCCCAGGTCTGGGTTAGATAGAAATACCTAAATAGACCAGCCATCATCAAGTCAGTGATCAACTCTTTTGTAAAGGGAAATAAAAAATTAAATATACAAAAGCTATAAAAAACTAGAGGTATCGAAATCACGATTAAGGCCCTTGGGCTCCAAAGTTTGGAGGGTAAAAATCCAATACGCTTCCCTTTGTTTTAGGGTTTTAACTCTATCTCCTCCTCTTCTATGTGGTAAGACCTGTTCCAAAACTTGGAATCTTAAATGACTAACACTATGTCCCTGTTTGTGAAAATGAAACGGGAGTGGTAACGTCAATCTTTCACACCTAATGGTGGATTTATGTTGTGATATACGTTCTTTAACAGACTGAGTTGTCTCACCTACATATAGTAGGCCACAGGGGCACTTAATAACGTACACCACAAAAGATGTTTCACAAGTAAAGAAGCCTCTAATGGGGTAACCCCGACCACTGTAGGGATGCAAGACCTTATCACCTTTTAACACATTGCTACATTGAGGACAACTTAAACA
Source organism: Anomaloglossus baeobatrachus (assembly GCF_048569485.1). Classification (NCBI taxonomy): domain Eukaryota; kingdom Metazoa; phylum Chordata; class Amphibia; order Anura; family Aromobatidae; genus Anomaloglossus; species Anomaloglossus baeobatrachus. The sequence continues at coordinate 317,097,975 of NC_134358.1, read as the reverse complement.
TGGAAATGTGCCTCGTCTCTGAGTAAGTAAGTAGGTTTGAATGGGTCCAGTCGAACTGGTGCCCAGATCAGCCCTCACTAATTTATTACTGAGGTTAGACGGTCGTCTAAAACAAGGAAGAAAAGGTGATTTAAATTCTTCTACCTCCAGATACATTTTGCGTAAGATATTCCAATGGCTTCTAATAAACTTGTGGATTTTGTAGGTAAAAGGGTGATACATATGTACAAAAGCTAGACGTTTGTCTTTAGTCCTGTCAATTGAAGATTCAGTATTGGTGCTAGCACTATTCAAAACCTCATTTGGATAACCCCTGGCCAGAAACTTGGTTCTAATTTCCTGTAATCTGGTATTTTTGGTCTCCTGCTGATTAACTATCCTGTGTACCCTAAGGAACTGAGACTTAAGGCCCAGTCACACTAAACAACTTACCAGTGATCCCAACAACGATCCAACCTGATAGGGATCGCTGGTAAGTTGCTAGGAGGTTGCTGGTGAGATGTCACACTGCGACGCTCCAGCGATCCCACCAGCAACCTGACCTGGCAGGGATCGCTGGAGCGTCGCTACAAGAGTTGCTGGTGAGCTCACCAGCAACCAGTGACCAGCCCCCAGCCAGCAGCGCCGCGTGGAAGATGCTGCGCTTGGTAACTAAGGTAAATATCGGGTAACCAACCCGATATTTACCTTGGTTACCAGCGCACGCAGCTATACGTGCAGAGAGCAGGGAGCAGCGCACACCGCTTAGCTGCTGGCTCCCTGCTCTCCTAGTTACAGCACACATCGGGTTAATTACCCGATGTGTACTGCAGCTAAATGTGCACAGAGCAGGGAGCAGCGCACAATACTTAGCGCTGGCTCCCTGCTCTCCTAGTTACAGCACACATTGGGTTAATTACCCGATGTGTGCTGTAGCTACATGTGCAGAGAGCAGGGAGCCGCGCACACTGCTTAGTGCTGTCTCCCTGCTCTCCTAGCTACAGTACACATCTGGTTAATTACCCGATGTGTACTCTGCTACACGTGCAAGGAGCAGGAGCCGGCACTGACAGTGAGAGTGGAGGAGGCTGGTAACGAAGGTAAATATTGGGTAACCAAGGACAGGGCTTCTTGGTTACCCGATGTTTACCGTGGCTACCAGTGTCCGCAGAAGCCGGCTCCTGCTTCCTGCACATTTAGTTGTTGCTGTCTCGCTGTCACACACAGCGATGTGTGCTTAGCAGCGGGACAGCAACAACTAAAAAATGGCCCAGGCCATTCAGCAACAACCAACGACCTCACAGCAGGGGCCAGGTTGTTGCTGGATGTCACACACAGCAACATCGCTAGCAACATCGCTGTTACGTCACAAAAGTTGTTCGTTAGCAGCGATGTTGCTAGCGATGTTGCTTAGTGTGACAGGGACTTTAGGTATAGAATTTCTCATGGCTTTGGGATGACAACTGTCATATGAAAGTAAGTTATTCCTGTCAGTGGACTTTGTATACAGATCAGTTTGCAAATGCCCATCATCCAATTTCGTAATTGTGACATCTAAAAAATTGATATGATGTAAATCATGATGCATGACAAAGTGGAGTTCAGGCCAAATGCTGTTGATATGATTATGAAACTCCATAATGGAGTCCAACGGGCCATCCCATATGCAAAAGACGTCATCGATAAATCTCTTCCAACAAATACAATGTGCTTGAAATCCCTCATGTGGATATATGAATCTATCCTGAAAATGAGACATATACGTATTTGCATATGGGGGCGCCACGTTGGACCCCATTGCGGTCCCCTGTCTTTGTATGTAAAAAGTGTCCTGAAACAAAAAGAAATTTTCAGTGAGTATGATCTGTAACAAATCCAGACAGCAATCACGTGCATCACTCGAGAAATTATGCTGTAACAACAACTCATGTACTGCTGACATGCCCTTCTGATGTACAATAGACGTGTATAGACTTGTCACATCCCAAGTCACAAGAAAAGCATTAGACGGAATGGTATTCAAATCTCTGATCACTTCTAAAAAATGGCCCGTGTCCAGAAAGAAAGAAGAAACATGTTTAGTTAGAGGAGTAATGATCTTCTCAAGTAAGATAGCCAAAGGTTAGAGGATAGAATCTGTGCCAGCAAACTATCGGTCTACCAGGGGGATTTACCAGTGTCTTATGGATTTTAGGGAGAACATAAAAACAGGGATAAGATTCTGTTTCTGTAAGAAGTCAAATGTTTTCTGATCAATACCTCCCTTTTGTAGATAATGGCTGGAAACAGATCTAATCCTCTCCTGTATCCTATAGGTTGGATTACATGACAATATCCCATAAACATTACTGTCCCCCAACTGTCTCCGTATTTTTTGTAAATACATTGATCTGTCCATAACAACCAGGGCTCCGCCCTTATCCGCTTGTTTTATGATAATTTCCTTGTCCTCCATAAGAGAAGTCAAAGCTACTTTATCATTATTGGAAAAGTTGGAAGGACAGTGAAATGATTTATTAGACAAATCCTTGCAAAATGAGGCAATGTCATTTTCTAGTAAACCTATGAATGTCTCTACTGGAGGGTTATTTTTGGGAGGCATGAACGTACTCTTGGTTTTAAGGCCCAATTCTTTGATATTGATAGGAGCGATAGGAGTAGGCTGTATCAATGGTCTCAAATCTGTTACAGGTGTTGAAGAAAAATGTGCCTTAATACGTAGATTTCGATAAAATCTTAGTAAGTCCATTTGTAACTGAAAGGTATTAAATTTATAAGAAGGACAAAATGATAAACCTTTCTGAAGAAGATTAATTTGATCTGGTAACAAATTCCTAGAAGAAATGTTAACTACAATAGTGTTCGTCGTACCTGGGATCTGGTTACTATCGTGGATCTTGTTGTGTCGGTGACACTGTCCCCCCTGTCTTGGTTTCCTCTTTGGCCTCTGCGATTTCTTTGACCTAAAAAAAGAGGAAAATTCCGATTCCGAAGCCGAATTATCACTAGAGGAATATTGAAACCGTCTTGGAAACACTCGGGAGGATGTGTCACGCCACCGATAGACTCGGTTAATTTTATAGTCCTCAGTATCCCTTAAGAATTTTTCTCTTTTGATTTTCTGACTCTCTATTCTATGGGTTTGTAAATCCCGTGTGATTTGATCCTTTATTTTCGCCAGATCTTCAGCTGATGAGGTGTAACTCAATTGTTGTTCGATCACATTAATCTCTTCACGTTTAGAGATAATAACTTGATTTAAATAATCCAGAGTTAAAGTCATTAAATCAAAAGAACACTTTTTGAGGATCTGTTCAAATTGATTACAAAAATCTTGATTATCACTGAAGATGGTCGGTCTTACACCAATCCGTAATCCTCTTGGTATTCTTTGAACACGTACATATTCAGCAATAGTAGCACAGTGCAATTCCAAATTTTGCAATTTTCTAGATTCTTTTTGATAATCCCGGGTTCGAAGCTCTTGGGCCGGAATATGCAGAAAATCACTCTGTAATGTGAGGCGGCTCACAATGTCTGCCGTTTCATCAGCAGTATAGGAAAAAGCTTCACTTGCCATATTTATAGAGAAATTAAGGGTGCTCACACTAAAGGTATAACTATGTAGATATAGAAGTGTGGCACTCCATATGCGCTGGTGCTTGGATAGGGTCTCACCCCTTGTCAAAAATATCAAAAAATCCAGCACTCAAAGCATGAAATGAAATTATTTTTTATTTTTATTTGTATTTTGTCAAAAACGCAATTTTGTGTCAATTTTTATCAATGACGTTTCGGTCTTCCGACCTTCGTCAGATAACACTATAACAGAAAAATTACAGAGAAAAAATGTTTTAGATAGACAAAGGCATATATAATGACATGATACAATCATGGTGTCAAAGAAAGGCAGAATAATCTCATCAATTTAGCAATAATGCATTAACCATGAAAATGACATATAAAATGTCAAAAAACATAGAAAAAAAGAGAAAATCAAAATAAATAATCTGTCAGTTGAGCCACTTCACTAGCAGATGCAATATCCTCCTAAGAATAAGGAAAGGAGATATAGTATATAAATACATAGTAGAGAAAAACACAGAAAAAGAAGGGAATTTTGTTACTTACCGTAAATTCCTTTTCTTCTAGCTCTTATTGGGAGACCCAGACGATTGGGGTATAGCTACTGCCCTCTGGAGGCCACACAAAGCACTACACTAAAAGTGCAAGGCCCCTCCCTCTCTGGCTATACCCCCCCGTGGTATCACGGGTACTCCAGTTTTAGTGCCAAAGCAAGAAGGAGGAAGCCAACAACTGGTTTAAACAAATTAACTCCGAGTAACATCGGAGAACTGAAAAACCGTTCAACATGAACAACATGTGTACCCGCAAACAGCAAAAAACAATCCCGAAGGACAACAGGGCGGGTGCTGGGTCTCCCAATAAGAGCTAGAAGAAAAGGAATTTACGGTAAGTAACAAAATTCCCTTCTTCTTCAGCGCTCTATTGGGAGACCCAGACGATTGGGACGTCCAAAAGCTGTCCCTGGGTGGGTAAAGAAATACCTCATGTTAGAGCTGCAAAACAGCCCCCCCCTACGGGGATGTCACTGCCGCCTGCAGGACTCTTCTACCTAAGCTGGCATCCGCCGAAGCATAGGTATGCACCTGATAATGCTTGGTGAACGTGTGCAGACTCGACCAGGTAGCTGCCTGGCACACCTGTTGAGCCGAAGCCTGGTGCCGTAATGCCCAGGACGCACCTACGGCTCTGGTTGAGTGGGCTTTTAGCCCTGAAGGAACCGGAAGCCCAGCAGAACGGTAGGCCTCTATAATTGGTTCTTTGATCCATCGAGCCAAGGTGGCTTTAGAAGCCTGCAACCCCTTGCGCGGACCGGCGACAAGGACAAAAAGTGCATCGGAACGGCGCATGGGCGCCGTGCGGGAAATGTAGATCCTGAGTGCTCTCACCAGATCTAGCAAACGCAAGTCCCTTTCATACCGGTGAACCGGATGAGGATAAAAGGAAGGCAATGATATATCCTGATTAAGATGAAACGAGGATACGACCTTAGGGAGAAACTCCGGAATGGGGCGCAGCACAACCTTGTCCTGGTGGAACACCAAGAAGGGAGCCTTGGATGACAGAGCAGCCAGCTCAGACACTCGCCGAAGCGATGTGATCGCAACAAGAAACGCCACTTTCTGTGACAGGCGAGAAAAAGAAACTTCTTTGAGAGGCTCGAAGGGCGGCTTCTGGAGAGCCACTAGTACCCTGTTCAGATCCCATGGATCCAACGGCCGCTTGTACGGGGGCACAATATGACAGACCCCCTGCAGGAACGTGCGCACCTTAGGAAGACGTGCTAGACGCTTCTGAAAAAACACGGATAGTGCCGAGACTTGCCCTTTAAGGGAGCCGAGCGACAAGCCCTTTTCCAACCCTGATTGCAGGAAAGATAGAAAAGTGGGCAATGCAAATGGCCAGGGAGACACTCCCTGAGCAGAGCACCAGGTTAAGAAAATCTTCCACGTTCTGTGGTAGATCTTAGCAGAAGTTGACTTCCTAGCTTGTCTCATTGTGGCTACCACTCCCTGGGATAATCCTGTTGACGATAGGATCCAGGACTCAATGGCCACACAGTCAGGTTCAGGGCCGCAGAATTCTGATGGAAAAACGGCCCTTGAGACAGCAGGTCTGGACGGTCTGGAAGCGACCACGGTCGGCCGACCGTGAGATGCCACAGATCCGGATACCACGATCTCCTCGGCCAGTCTGGGGCGACGAGTATGATGCGGCTGCAATCGGATCTGATCTTGCGTAGTACTCTGGGCAAGAGTGCCAGAGGCGAGAATACATATGGGAGGCGGAAGTGCGACCAATCTTGCACCAAGGCGTCTGCCGCCAGCGCTCTTTGATCTCGCGACCGCGCCATGAATGCCGGGACCTTGTTGTTGTGCCGAGACGCCATTAGGTCGACGTCCGGCACTCCCCATCGGCGACAGATTTCCTGAAACACGTCCGGGTGAAGGGACCATTCCCCTGCGTCCATGCCCTGGCGACTGAGGAAGTCTGCTTCCCAGTTTTCTACGCCCGGGATGTGAACCGCGGATATGGTGGATGCTGTGTCCTCCACCCAATTCAGAATGCGCCGGACTTCCTGAAAGGCTTGCCGGCTGCGCGTCCCTCCTTGGTGGTTGATGTATGCCACCGCTGTGGAGTTGTCCAATTGGATTCGGATCTGCTTTCCTTCCAGCCACTGTTGGAAGGCCAGTAGGGCAAGATACACTGCCCTGATTTCCAGAACATTGATCTGAAGGGTGGACTCCTGCTGAGTCCACGTCCCCTGAGCCCTGTGGTGTAGAAACACTGCTCCCCACCCCGACAGACTCGCATCTGTCGTGACTACTGCCCAGGATGGGGGCAGGAAGGATCTTCCCTGAGACAATGAGGTGGGAAGGAGCCACCATTGCAGAGAGTCCTTGGCCGTCTGGGAAAGAGAGACTTTCCTGTCTAGGGAAGTCGTCTTCCCGTCCCATTGGCGGAGAATGTCCCATTGAAGTGGACGCAGATGAAACTGCGCAAAGGGAACTGCTTCCATGGCTGCCACCATCTTCCCTAGGAAGTGCATGAGGCGCCGTAAGGGGTGCGACTGGCCCTGAAGGAGCGATTGCACCCCTGTCTGTAGGGACCGCTGCTTGTTTAGCGGAAGCTTCACTCTCGCTGCTCGAGTATGAAACTCCATGCCAAGATACGTTAGTGACTGTGTCGGTGACAGATTTGACTTTGGAAAGTTGATGATCCATCCAAAAGTCTGGAGAGTCTCCAGCGTAGCCTGTAGACTGAGTTGGCATGCCTCTTGAGAGGGTGCCTTGACAAGTAGATCGTCTAGGTAAGGGATCACCGAGTGTCCCTGAGAGTGCAAGACTGCTACCACCGCCGCCATGACCTTGGTGAAGACCCGTGGGGCTGTCGCCAGACCAAATGGCAGAGCTACGAACTGAAAATGGTCGTCTCCTATCACAAAACGTAGAAAACGTTGATGTTCTGTAGCAATTGGCACGTGGAGATAAGCATCCTTGATGTCTATTGAGGCAAGGAAGTCTCCTTGAGACATTGAGGCAATGACAGAACGGAGGGTTTCCATCCGGAACCTCCTGGCGTGCACATGTTTGTTGAGCAGTTTTAGGTCCAGAACAGGACGGAATGAGCCGTCCTTTTTTGGCACCACAAAGAGATTGGAGTAAAACCCTCTCCCTTGTTCCTGAAACGGTACAGGAACCACTACTCCCTCCGCTCTTAGGGAGTCCACCGCCTGCCGCAGGACATCTACACGGTCTGGGTGTGGGGAGGTTCTGAAGAACCGAGCTGGAGGACGAGAACTGAACTCGATTCTGTACCCGCGCGACAAAATGTCCGTCACCCACCGGTCTTTGACCTGTGACATCCAAGTGTCGTAAAAGCGGGAGAGCCTGCCCCCGACCGGAGATGCGGAGGGAGGGGACTGGAAGTCATGAGGTAGCCGCTTTGGAAGCGGTTCCTCCATTTGCTTTCTTGGGGCGTGAATGAGCCCTCCAGGAATCTGAGTTTCTTTGCGTCCTCTGAGTCCCTTTGGACGAGGAGAATTGTGTTTTGCCCGAACCTCGAAAGGACTGAAACTTCTGCTGCCACTTTCTCTGCTGAGGTTTGCTTGATCTGGGCTGGGGTAAAGAGGAGTCTTTACCCTTGGACTGTTTAATGATGTCAGCCAATGGCTCGCCAAACAGTCTTTCTCTAGACAAAGGCAAGCTGGTTAAACATTTTTTGGAACCAGCATCTGCTTTCCAGTCCTTTAACCACAATGCCCTGCGCAAAACTACCGAATTGGCAGACGCCATTGAGGTGCGGCTGGTAGATTCTAGGACCGCATTGATAGCGTAAGACGCAAACGCGGACATCTGCGAGGTAAGGGACGCCACTTGCGGCACCGCTGGATGTAAGATAGCATCCACTTTCGCTAAACCAGCTGAAATAGCTTGTAGCGCCCATACGGCTGCGAATGCTGGAGCAAACGACGCGCCGATAGCTTCATAGACAGATTTTAACCAAAGGTCCATCTGTCTGTCATTGGCATCCTTAAGTGAAGCGCCATCCTCCACTGCAACTATGGATCTAGCTGCAAGTTTGGAAATCGGGGGATCCACCTTTGGACACTGGGTCCAGCGCTTGACCACCTCAGGGGGGAAAGGATAACGTGTATCCTTAGAACGTTTAGAGAAACGCTTTTCTGGATGAGCATCGTGTTTCTGGATTGATTCTCTGAAGTCAGAGTGATCCAACAGAGCACTTAATTTACGCTTGGGATAGAGGAAACGAAATTTCTCCTGCTCTGCCGCTGCCTCTTCTGCTGAAGGGGTTGGGGGAGAAATATCTAACAGCCTATTGATGGCTGAGATAAGATCGTTTACCATGGCGTCCCCATCCGGGGTATCCAGATTGAGAGGGGTTCCAGGATTCGACTCCTGATCACTCTCTTCAGACACATCACAGGGAGACTGATTGCGCTGAGACCCTGAGCAGTGTGATGACGTTGAGGGTCTTTCCCAGCGAGCCCGCTTGGGGTGGCTGGGGCAATCATCTGAGTCATCATACTCATCCTGAGAGGCCGGGGACCCCCTTGCAGTCTGGATTAAATCCAACTGCGGAGGGTTAGAGGACATAGACCTCGCCGTGTCCATAGACTGAGCCCCAGGCATGGATTGCAAAGTTTCCAGGATTTTTGCCATAGTCACCGACATATTAACCGCAAAAACTGCAAAGTCTGTCCCTGACACCGGGGCAGGACTTACAGGCGTCTCAGCCTGGGTCACTATCTCTCCTGACTCCGGCTGGCGAAGCAGCACCGGATCTGAGCATTGCACACAATGGGGGTCTTTGGAACCTGCTGGTAGAGCAGTCCCACAAGCAGCACACACAGTGCACACAGCCCTAGCCTTGGCAGCTTTGCGTCTTGTGGATGACATGCTGCTGCTTCCTCAGAGCGATCTGGGGTATTCAGCCAGGAAGCGACCTCACAGTGCAAGAAATCAATAAATCTCTATGTCCAGTGACACAATACACTAACAAACACTGAGGCACTAGAGGGGCCAGCTGAAAAGCCGCTTACCGCCCGCTAAAGAGCGGGTGTGTGGTCTTCCAAAGCCCCTCAGTCTAGGTCTCCCAGAGCCTTGCGTCCTTCTTCCAGCCAGCCATGCATGTAATGGCTGCCGGCGTCCTGAGGGAAGAAGGGGGGCGGGCCCTGGGCGTTCCTGACCAAGAGCGGGAAGCCTGCTCCCTCTGTGCCTAGTGAGAGGGCTGGAGCATGTAAATCAGGCTCCAGCCCTCGTCGCTGCCGTGAAACAGCGTCTCTCCCCTACCCTGATTGACAGGGTGGGGGCGGGAACGATCGGAGCTGCCGGCGTCCTAGGCCCAAAAGCCGGGGACTAGAGTTATAAACGCCGCCGCCGTAAAAGCGCGGTCGGCGTATCCCCGGCGCACCACAAGTCACAGCAGCGCCGCCCGGTCCAGTGAGGGTCGGCGCTGCGTTCCCAGAACACAAAGTCCCCCAGATGACTGTAGGAACACCAGCTCAGTGTACGGTCCCCGGCGCACTACAACACCCAGCCAGCCCGGAGTGTGTCTGTGCCTGCCGGGGACACAGAGTACCTGTAAGATGCAGGGCCCGGTCCCTGATGGTACTCCTGCTCCGTATCCATCAGGTTCTGATGGGTCTGTGGATGGAGCCCGGCGACAGAGCTTTGAGGCCGGCAGGATCCCACTTCCACAGAACCCCCAAGGGGATGTGGAAGGAAAAACAGCATGTCAGGCTCCAGCCCTGTACCAGCAATAGGTACCTCAACCTTACAACACCATCCAGGGGTGAGAAGGGAGCATGCTGGGAACACTATATGTGTCCTCTTTTCTTCCATCCGAACTAGTCAGCAGCTACTGCTGACTAAAATCTGTGGAGCTATGCATGGAATGTCTGACCTCCTTCGCACACAAAGCTAAAACTGGAGTACCCGTGATACCACGGGGGGGTATAGCCAGAGAGGGAGGGGCCTTGCACTTTTAGTGTAGTGCTTTGTGTGGCCTCCAGAGGGCAGTAGCTATACCCCAATCGTCTGGGTCTCCCAATAGAGCGCTGAAGAAAAGGGAATCAAATATTGTGCCATGCTGATTCACTAAGAGATTACATAGAAAAAAGCAGGATAAGAAAAAACGGAGAATATAATAAGCTAGTCTCAATGGTATGGTCATATAACGGGAGCAGATACAATGCTGTATAGTAACACTCACCAAAAAAGGCTCAAATACAACTAGTGGAAATCCTAGAAGAAATGAAAAAGCTGCCCGTCCGGGTCTGCGGTGTGTGTGATCTGACAGCCCGATACCCAGGTTTAAATAGACCGCTTAATTAACACATGGGTCAAAACGGAACGTCACTTCCGGTCCGCAAGTCGGAAGTGACGATCCTGGTAGGCAATATGTAAAGCCGGCTGGTTGGCAAGCGCGCGCATGCAAAAACTGCCTAAACCGCTATATCTCACTAAAGAGCACATCCAATCAGCTGGACAAACGTGACGATCTTGAATGACAAAAAAACATGGGTTGGATAACACATAAACACAAACCCTAAGGTATGCTATGAAATGGAGAACCAGAGCAACAAACAGAATCTCCTAATTATGTAGTTACTATAATATAGAAATAAGGACATCACTGTCCATTATAACCATGGAAAGTGATGTGTCAACTTGTTTAAATGAATCAGATCCCAGGTACGACGAACACTATTGTAGTTAACATTTCTTCTAGGAATTTGTTACCAGATCAAATTAATCTTCTTCAGAAAGGTTTATCATTTTGTCCTTCTTATAAATTTAATACCTTTCAGTTACAAATGGACTTACTAAGATTTTATCGAAATCTACGTATTAAAGCACATTTTTCTTCAACACCTGTAACAGGTTTGAGACTGTTGATATAGCCTACTCCTATCGCTCCTATCAATATCAAAGAATTGGGCCTTAAAACCAAGAATACGTTCATGCCTCCCAAAAATAACCCTCCAGTAGAGACATTCATAGTTTTACTAGAAAATGACATTGCCTCATTTTGCAAGGATTTGTCTAATAAATCATTTCACTGTCCTTCCAACTTTTCCAATAATGATAAAGTAGCTTTGACTTCTCTTATGGAGGACAAGGAAATTATCATAAAACAAGCGGATAAGGGCGGAGCCCTGGTTGTCATGGACAGATCAATGTATTTACAAGAAATACGGAGACAGTTGGGGGACAGTAATGTTTATGGGATATTGTCATGTAATCCAACTAATAGGATACGGGAGAGGATTAGATCTGTTTCCAGCCATTATCTACAAAAGGAAGTTATTGATCAGAAAACATTTGACTTCTTACAGAAACAAAATCCTATTATCCCTGTTTTTTATGTTCTCCCTAAAATCCATAAGACACTGGTAAATCCCCCTGGTAGACCGATAGTGGCTGGCACAGATTCTATCCTCTCACCTTTGGCTATCTTACTTGAGAAGATCATTACTCCTCTAACTAAACATGTTTCTTCTTTCCTTCTGGACACAGGCCAGATTTTAGAAGTGATCAGAGATTTGGATACCATTACGTCTAATGCTTTTCTTGTGACTTGGGATGTGACAAGTCTATACACGTCTATTGTACATCAGAAGGGCATGTCAGCAGTACATGAGTTGTTGTTACAGCATGATTTCTCGAGTGATACACGTGATTGCTGTCTGGATTTGTTACAGATCGTAGTCACTGAAAATTTCTTTTTGTTTCAGGACACTTTTTACATACAAAGACAGGGGACCGCAATGGGGTCCAACGTGGCGCCCCATATGCAAATATGTATGTCTCATTTTGAGGATAGATTCATATATCCACATGAGGGATTTCAAGCCCATTGTATTTGTTGGAAGAGAGTTATTGATGACGTCTTTTGCATATGGGATGGCCCGTTGGACTCCATTATGGAGTTTCATAATCATATCAACAGCATTTGGCCTGAACTCCACTTTGTCATACATCATGATTTACATCATATCAATTTTTTAGATGTCACAATTACGAAATTGGATGATGGGCATTTCCAAACTGATCTGTATACAAATTCCACTGACAGGAATAACTTACTTTCATATGACAGTTGTCATCCCAAAGCCATGAGAAATTCTATACCTAAGTCTCAGTTCCTTAGGGTACACAGGATAGTTAATTAGCAGGAGACCAAAAATACCAGATTACAGGAAATGAGAACCAATTTTCTGGCCAGGGGTTATCCAAATGAGGTTTTGAATAGTGCTAGCACCAATACTGAATCTTCAATTGACAGGACTAAAGACAAACGTCTAGCTTTTGTACATACGTATCACCCCTTTTCCTACATAATCCACAAGTTTAGCCATTGGAATATCTTACGCAAAGGATATCCGGAGGTAGAAGAATTTAAATCACCTTTTCTTCCTTGTTTTAGACGACCGTCTAACCTCAGTAATAAATTAGTGAGGGCTGATCTGGGCACCAGTTTGACTGGACCCGTTCAAACCCACTTACTCAGAGATGAGGCTTATTTCCATGTTTAAGTTGTCCTCAATGTAGCAATGTGTTAAAAGGTGATAAGGTCTTGCATCCCTACAGCGGTCGGGGTTACCCCATTTGATGCTTCTTTACTTGTGAAGCATCTTTTGTGGTGTACGTTATTAAGTGCCCCTGTGGCCTACTATATATAGGTGAGACAACTCAGTCTGTTAAAGAACGTATATCACAACATAAATCCACCATTAGGTGTGAAAGATTGACATTACCACTCCCGTTTCATTTTCACAAAGAGGGACATAGTGTTAGTCAATTAAGATTCCAAGTTTTGGAACAGGTCTTACCACATAGAAGAGGAGGAGATAGAGTTAAAACCCTAAAACAAAGGGAAGAGTATTGGATTTTTACCCTCCAAACTTTGGAGCCCAAGGGCCTTAATCGTGATTTCGATACCTCTAGTTTTTTATAGCTTTTGTATATTTAATTTTTTATTTCCCTTTACAGAAGAGTTGATCACTGACTTGATGATGGCCGGTCTATTTAGGTATCTCTCTCTAACCCCTCCCTTTTTTTATAAAACGTTTTTTGGTTTTCTCTCTCCCTTTCAGGTTTTGAATTTTTTCCCCTTCCCCTTCTTCCCCTTCTCCCCTTTCCTCCCCCTCCCCCCCCCCACTTTTCCCCTTCCCCTCCTTTCCCTACCCTATATTGTAGTTCATAATTTGATGATAATAGCTTTCATCTATATCTTTAAAATAATTATTTCTTGACTTTAATTATATACACCTTCCCTGAATCCTCTTCCTGTTATTCATTTTCTACTTATTTTTATTTTATTTTTCCTGAGATATTTATTTTTTCATATCTATTTATATATTTTTGTATACTATAGACAGTATTATTTTCAATATTTGTTACATGTATATTCATTCATTTAAACAAGTTGAAACATCACTTTCCGTGGTTACAACGGACAGTGATGTCCTTATTTCTATATTATAGTAACTACATAATTAGGGGATTCTGTTTGTTGCTCTGGTTATCCATTTCATAGCATACCTTAGGGTTTGTGTTTATGTGTTATCCAGCCCATGTTTTTTTGTCATTCCAGATCTTCACGTTTGTCCAGCTGATTGGATGTGCTCTAAGTGAGATATAGCGGTTTAGGCAGTTTTTGCATGCGCGCGCTTGCCAACCAGCCGGCTTTACATATTGCCAACCAGGATCGTCACTTCCGATTTGCGGACCGGAAGTGACGTTCCGTTTTGACCCATGTGTTAATTAAGCGGTCTATTTAAACCTGGGTATCGGGCTGTCAGATCACACACACCGCAGACCCGGATGGGCAGCTTTTTCCTTTCTTCTAGGATTTCCACTAGTTGTATTTGAGCCTTTTTTGGTGAGTGTTACTATACAGCATTGTATCTGCTCCCATTATATGACCATACCATACTAGCTTATTATTTTCTCCTTTTTTTCTTATCCTGCTTTTTTCTATGTAATCTCTTAGTGAATCAGCATGGCACAATATTTGATTCCCTTTTTTCTGTGTTTTTCTCTACTATGTATTTATATACTATATCTCCTTTCCTTATTTTTAGGAGGATATTGCATCTGCTAGTGAAGTGGCTCAACTGACAGATTATTTATTTTGATTTTCTCTTTTTTTCTATGTTTTTTGACATTTTATATGTCATTTGCATGGTTAATGCATTACTGCTAAATTGATGAGATTATTCTGCCTTTCTTTGACACCATGATTGTATCATGTCATTATATATGTCTTTGTCTATCTAAAAGATTTTTTCTCTGTAATTTTTCTGTTATAGTGTTATCTGACGAAGGTCGGAAGACCGAAACGTCATTGATAAAAATTGACACAAAATTGCGTTTTTGACAAAATACAAATAAAAATAAAAAATAATTTCATTTCATACTTTGAGTGCTGGATTTTTTGATATTTTTGACAAGGGGTGGGACCCTATCCAAGCACCAGCGCATGAGGAGTGCCACACTTCTATATCTACATATATATATATATATATATATATATATATATATATATATATATATATATATATATATACACACATGAACACATACACACACACACATGCGTTTTTTCAAGAATGGTGGTGAGTGTGGAGGGCTTGAGGGGTGCAGTCGGAGCTGGGGTGGGGTGTAATATCCATGGATACGGCATAAATGGTTGAAATCGGAAGACCTCTAAAAAACGAGATCAGACGTGATGGATTTGAGGTGCAGATGCTCCAGCACACATTTGTAATTTATTGTACATTTGAAGAGATCAATTTTCTTAGGATATAAAAAAATGGCCTCCAGTCCTTGTTTCTTTCCTGGGAAACTGGGTAAAAAATCAGTAGGGGGGGGCACCAAAGGGCAGTTTTGCACAGGGTGCCATTCAGTCTAAGGCCAGCCCTGCCTGTGTGTATGACGTGTCCACGTCATACACACTCGCCGGCACGCAGGTCCTGCGCCTGCGCTTGCGCAGAACCTCAGTGCCGGCGAGTGTGTATGACGTGGATGCGTCATCCACACAGGCTTCAGAAGACAGAGGGGCAAGATGGCCGAAAGAGGAGGCGCCGGTCCCGGAGAACAACGCCGCCCATCTGGCCAAGCAGCACCGGAGCAACTGGTTTAGGTGAGTACCGTATTATAAAGTGTTTCTTATGTTTTACACAGTGGCCTGGGCTCTTATATACAGCATGTTAGAATGCTGTATATAAGAGCCCACTGGTTTCTGCAGCTTATAGACCATAAAACCGGTTCCCTTTAATGCGCTGCGGCTTATAATCCGGTGCGCCTTATATATGAATCTAGACACCTTTGCCGGCGCTCATTGCTAATGCGGCTTATAATCCGGTGCGCCCTATCATCCGAAAAATACGGTACTTAAGTTTCTGGTCCTTCATGATCAGTCAGTGACACCAGCTGGATTTCTCAGTGCATGTTTAGTTGCAGGCATTATGATGTGTTGTTGATATGATGGACCAGTACCATGATGATTAACACTGTTGCTTTGCAGTGCTGGGGTCCTAGATTCAAATCCCACCAAGAATGACGTCTGGAAGGAGTTAGTATGTTTTCCCTGTGTTTGTGTGGCTTTCCTGTAGGTACTCTAGTTTCTCCCAAAGACATACTGATAGGGAATTCTGATTGTGAGCCCCAATGGGGAGAGTGATGATAATAACTTTAAAGTGTTGTGAAATATGATGGTTCTATGTAAGCAAAGCATAATAAATAAATGAGTGTAATGTCTCGTCCCCTTGAGGAACTTAACACTGGATTGCTTCTTAAGATATGGTGGTTATTGACAAGTCTATAATTTGAACAATTTGGTATTATTTTTATATTTATTTTCTTAACCACTATGTAAAAATGTAGATGATTAACGCCATCCTGACATGTCTGGTGCAGGTGTATAAAGCAAACTGCCTGGCTTTTCTTAAGGCCCGTTTCACACGTCAAACACGTACGTAAAATACGTACATGTCCCTCCGTGTTCCGTGATTCACGGCACACGTGGGTTGTCCATGTGCAATCCGTGATCCGTGATTGCATATGGACATTACTCACCTGCCTTCGCTCCTGCTGTCCATGGTGCTGAACTCCTCGGCTCTGCAGCGTCTGCCCAACGCTCTGAGCACCTACTTCCTGGTCGGCTATTCCTGCTCTCATGAATATTCATGAGCCAGGCAGGAGCTGCCGAGAGCGGAGGCTGCACAGCAAATCGCAGGCAAGGTAAGTTGAAAATATTTAATATTTAATATGTCCGTGATTTTCTGGTACATGTTTCACGGATCACACACGGATCACACCATAGTGTCCATATGTGTCCTAAAAATACACATATGCATGTTTTTCTCACTGTCTGACATGAAATCAGATTGAACCAGATTAAACCTTAATTTAGGTCAATTAGGATTACCAAAATTATTTAGATTTGCCAAATGTCAGAATAATGAGAGACGCAAATCAAAAAAGGTCCGTGGAGCCTCTGTTAGGAGTCTCGACACAGAAAATAGCCAGATATCCCTCTGGGAAGGACCTAGCCAAGGAGTGGCTCTTTTTAAGGACACCATCTTAACCATATTAAGTGGCCCTTTTAGTCAATATCCAACTCTTTGATGAGTTTAAGGATATGACAAGGGAATAATGATAGAGAGAGAGAGAATGTTTTAAGGCATTTTTATTACTTTCTGCAAAGTCAAAAGTTTACATACACTAAAGGCCCCATTACACGCAACGACATCGCTAATGAGATATCGCTGGGGTCACAGAATTTGTGACGCACATCCGGCCTTGTTAGCAACGTCGTTGTGTGTGACACTTACGAGTGACCGCTAACAATCCCAAATACTCACCAAATCGTTGATTGTTTACACGTCGTTCATTTTCAAAATATCGTTGCTCGTTTGGGACGCAGGTTGTTCGTTGTTCCGGAGGCAGCACACATCGCTACGTGTGACACCCCGGGAACGACAAACAACAGCGTTCCTGCGTCCTCCGGCAACGAGGTGGGAGTGACAATCATGCGGCTGCTCTTCGCCTCTCCTCTTCTATTGGTGGCCTGCTGTGTGACGTCGCTGTGACGCCCCCTTAAAAAAGAGGTTGTTTGCTGGCCCCAGTGATGTTTTTAGAAAGGTAAGTTTGTGTGACGCTTACCTGCGATATTGTTCGCCACGGGCAGCGATTTGCACGTGATGCACAATCGACGGGGGCGGGTGCTATCGCTAGTGACATCGCTAGCGATGTCGCAGCGTGTAAAGCGGCCTTAAGAGTACTATGCCTTTAAACAATATGGGACAGGCCATATGATGATGTCATGTCCTTGGAGGCTTCTGATAGGTTTATTGGCAACATCTGAGTTAATTAGAGACACACCTGTGGATGTATTTTAATGCACACCTGAATCACACTACTTTGTGTAGTATCATGAGAAAGTCAAAAGAAATCAGCCAAGATCTCAGGAAGAGAATTGTGGACTTGCACAAGTCTGGTTCATCCTTTCCAGATACCTTAAGGTGCCTCGTTCGCCTGTACCAACATGATATGTAAGTACAAACAAGATGGGAAAATCCAGCCATTATACCACTCACGGGTTCTGTGTACCAGAGATTAACGTGCTTTGGTCAGACATGTGCATATCAACACAAGAACAAAAGCAAAAGACCTGGTGAAGATATTGGCAGAAGTTGGTAAGATTATGTCATTATCCACAGTGAAACGAGTACTGTAGCAACATGGGCTAAAAGACCACTCTGCCAGGAAGAAGTCATTACTCCAAAAGAAACATTAAAAGCCAGATTAATGTTTGCAAATGCACACATCAACAAAGACTTTAATTTTTGGAGACATGTCCTGTGGTCTGACAAAACTAAAATTGAACTGTTTGGCCATAATGACCATCATTATGTTTGGAAGAAAAAGGGAGAAGCTGTGAAGCCTAAGAACACTATCCCAACTGTGAAACACCGTGGTGGTAGCATCATGTTGTGCGGTTGTTTTGCTGCAGGAGGAACTGGTACACTTCACAAAATAGATGGCATCATGAGGAAAAAGGTTTATATGGCAATAGTGAAGTAACATCAACCAGGAACTTAAAGCTTGGGTGGAAAGGACTCTTCCAAATGGACAATGACCTTTATCATACTGCAAAATTAGTTACAAAGTGGCTTAAAGGTGGTGTCACACATAGCGACGATGACAACGACGTCGCTGCTAAGTCATCATTTTCTGTGACGTAGCAGCGACGTCCCGTCGCTGTCGCTGTGTATGGCAATCAGCAACGACCTGGCCCCTGCTGTGAGGTCGCCGGTCGTTGCTGAATGTCCTGCTTCATTTTTTGGATGTTGCTCTTGCTGTGAAGCATACATTGCTGTGTGTGACAGCGAGAGAGCGACGAACTGAAGCGAGCAGGGAGCAGGGAGTTGGCGTCTGGCAGCCTGCGGTAAGCTGTAACCACGGTAAACATCGGGTAACCAAGAAGCCCTTTCCTTGGTTACCCGATATTTACCTTAGTTACTAGCATCCACCGCTCTCACGCTGCCAGTGCCGGCTCCCTGCTCCCTGCATACTTAGCTGGAGTACATATCGTGTAATTAACCCAATGTGTACTCTGGCTAGGAGTGCAGGGAGCCAGTGCTAAGCGGTGTGCTCTCACGCTGCTAGTGCCGGCTCCCTGCTCCCTGCACACGTAGCTGGAGTACACATCGGGTAATTAACCCGATGTGTACCCTGGCTAGGAGTGCAGGGAACAAGGAGCTGGCACTGGCAGTGTGAGAGCGGCGGACGCTAGTAACTAAGGTACATATCGGGTAACCAAGAGAAGTGCTTTCCTTGGTTACCCGATATTTACCTTAGTTACGCTTCCACGCATCGCTGCTAGCTGGGGGCTGCTCACTGGTCGCTGGTGATATCTGCCGTTTTGACAGCTCACCAGCAACCATGTAACGATGCAGCAGCTATCCTGATAAGGTCAGATCGCTGGTCGTGATCGCTGCTGCATCGCTACGTGTGACACCACCTTTAGGATAAAAAAAAGTGAATGTTTTGGAGTGGGCATCACAAAGTCCTGATCTCAGTCCTATTGAAAATATATGGGCAAAGCTGAAAAGGCAGGTGCGAGCAAGGTGACCTACAAACATGACTCAGTTACACCAGTTCTGTGAGGAGGAATGGGCCCAAATTTCTACCAACTATTGTGAGAAGCTTGTAAAAGGATTTCCAAAACGTTTGACTCAAGTCATACAGTTTAAAGGGAACCTGTCAGCAGAAATTTTGCAATAAACCTAAAAGGTTCCCCCTCTGCAGCTCCTGGGCTGCATTCTAGCAAGGTTCCTGTTGCTATTGTGCCCCCTTTGAGACCAAAATAAATACTTTATAAAGTCTTACCTTTTTGTATGCAAATCTTTTTTATGTACACGGGGGCGGGCTCTCTTGCGTCCGTTAGTCGCCCTCCTGCCGCTTTACGCCGTCCCCCATCGCTCATTTCCATAAGTGAGGATGCCGCCTAGTGCTCCCGATGTCTCGCGCATGCGCAGTGCCACTCTCGCGGGACTGAGCACTGTGCACAGTGTGACCGCTGGTGACATGATTGCGCAGACGTGAGATTATGGGCGGCGCTGTGATTGTCATCAGCAAGTACCCACCCATAATCTCATGCCCGCGCTTTCCCCTCTGCCTCCACAGTACATTGGGGGAAAAAAAAAACGTTTAGTGCTTTTCACTTTGCAGAAGACAATGTGTGCCTTTGTTTGTTTTTACAGTTTTTTTTTTTACTGTGTACGTCGGTAAGCTCCTCTCCGCGTCTCCTCTCGATCGGTGCTGTGCTGCTCCGCTCCTCCCATCTATTTCCTGCTCCAGCGAAAGATGGATAAGAGGGGACGTGGGTTCATCTGGCCAGCGCTTGCGCAGAACGGTGGAGGCAGAGGGGAAAGCGCGGGCATGAGATTATGGGCGGGTACTTGCTGATGACAAATCACAGCGCCGCCCATAATCTCACGCCGGCGCAATCACGTCACCAGCGATCACACTGTGCACAGTGCTCAGTCCCGCGAGAGTGGCACGGCGCATGCGCAAGACCTCGGGAGCACTGGGCGGCGTCCTCAGTTATGGAAATGAGCGATGGGGGACGGCGTAACGACTAACGGACGCAAGACAGCCCGCCCCCGTGACTATATAAAAAGATTTGCATACAAAAAGGTAAGACTTTATAAAGTATTTATTTTGGTCTTAAAGGGGGCACAATAGCAACAGAAACCTTGCTAGAATGCAGCCCAGGAGCTGCAGAGGGGGAATCTTTTAGGTTTATTGCAAAATTTCTGCTGACAGGTTCCCTTTAAGGGCATTGATACCAAATACTAATGAAATGTATGTAAACTTTTCACTTTGCAGAAAGTAATAAAAGTAATATTTATTCGGTTATACAGAGCTATGAATTCCACAGCGCTATACATATATCAGCATCACTGTCCCATTGGGGCTGACTATTTAAACCCCTATCAGTATATCTTTAGAATGGGAGAGGAAACCCACAAAAACACTTGGAGAACATAAAAACTCCCATATACAGTTAGGTCCAGAAATATTTGGACAGTGACACAATTTTCGTGAGTTGGGCTCTGCATGCCACCACATTGGATTTGAAATGAAATCTCTACAAACAGAATTCAAGTGCAGATTGTAACGTTTAATTTGAAGGTTTGAACAAAAATATCTGATAGAAATTGTAGGAATTGTACACATTTCTTTACAAACACTCCACATTTTAGGAGGTCAAAAGTAATTGGACAAATAAACCAAACCCAAACAAAATATTTTTATTTTCAATATTTTGTTACGAATCCTTTGGAGGCAATCACTGCCTTAAGTCTGGAACCCATGGACATCACCAAACGCTGGGTTTCCTCCTTCTTAATGCTTTGCCAGGCCTTTACAGCCGCAGCCTTCAGGTCTTGCTTGTTTGTGGGTCTTTCCGTCTTAAGTCTGGATTTGAGCAAGTGAAATGCATGCTCAATTGGGTTAAGATCTGGTGATTGACTTGGTCATTGCAGAAGGTTCCACTTTTTTGCACTCATGAACTCCTGGGTAGCTTTGGCTGTATGCTTGGGGTCATTGTCCATCTGTACTATGAAGCGCCGTCCGATCAACTTTGCAGCATTTGGCTGAATCTGGGCTGAAAGTATATCCCGGTACACTTCAGAATTCATCCGGCTACTCTTGTCTGCTGTTATGTCATCAATAAACATAAGTGACCCAGTGCCATTGAAAGCCATGCATGCCCATGCCATCACGTTGCCTCCACCATGTTTTACAGAGGATGTGGTATGCCTTGGATCATGTGCCATTCCCTTTCTTCTCCAAACTTTTTTCTTCCCATCATTCTGGTACAGGTTGATCTTTGTCTCATCTGTCCATAGAATACTTTTCCAGAACTGAGCTGGCTTCATGAGGTGTTTTTCAGCAAATTTAACTCTGGCCTGTCTATTTTTGGAATTGATGAATGGTTTGCATCTAGATGTGAACCCTTTGTATTTACTTTCATGGAGTCTTCTCTTTACTGTTGACTTAGAGACAGATACACCTACTTCACTGAGAGTGTTCTGGACTTCAGTTCATGTTGTGAACGGGTTCTTCTTCACCAAAGAAAGTATGCGGCGATCATCCACCACTGTTGTCATCCGTGGACGCCCAGGCCTTTTTGAGTTCCCAAGCTCACCAGTCAATTCCTTTTTTCTCAGAATGTACCCAACTGTTGATTTTGCTACTCCAAGCATGTCTGCTATCTCTCTGATGGATTTTTTCTTTTATTTCAGCCTCAGGATGTTCTGCTTCACCTCAATTGAGAGTTCCTTAGACCGCATGTTGTCTGGTCACAGCAACAACTTCCAAATGCAAAACCACACACCTGTAATCAACCCCAGACCTTTTAACTACTTCATTGATTACAGGTTAACGAGGGAGATGCCTTCAGAGTTAATTGCAGCCCTTAGAGTCCCTTGTCCAATTACTTTTGGTCCCTAGAAAAAGAGGAGGCTATGCATTACAGAGCTATGATTCCTAAACCCTTTCTCCGATTTGGATGTGAAAACTCTCATATTGCAGCTGGGAGTGTGCACTTTCAGCCCATATTATATATATAATTGTATTTCTGAACATGTTTTTGTAAACAGCTAAAATAACAAAACTTGTGTCACTGTACAAATATTTCTGGCCCTGACTGTATTACACTCACAGAAAGACAAAAGTTTTATCATAGAATGCCAGAATATTAGACAGCTTCATTGACATAAAAATGAAGAAGTTATCTTTTTAACATGGCAAGTTGTTTTTTTAACCCCTTCACGACCGGCTGATTTTTCCCTTTCTGTTTTTTTTTCGCCTTCCATTTCCAAGAGCCGTAATTTTTTTATTTTTCAGTCAATCTGGTCATGTGAGGGCTCATTTTTTTGCGGAACAAGCTGTACTTTTAAATGAAACCATGAGTTTTACCATATAGTGTACTGGAAAATGGCAAAAAAAATGCCAAATGCGGAAAAGTTGCAAAAAAACTTTGATTGCACCATTGTTTTTTAGATGTTTTACTTACTGTGCTCACTATATGGTAACAATGATGTGTCAATGTGATGCCTCAGTTTGTTGTGAGTTCATAAACACCAAACATGAACAGGTTTACTTTTATCTAAGGGGTTAAAAAATTCAGACATATGTCCAAAAAAAGTGGTGTACGTTTTGCGCCATTTTTCGCGACCTATAGCGTTTTCATTTTTCGGGATCTATGGCTCAGTGATGACTTATTTTTTTTGCGTCTCAGGCTGACATTTTTAACGGTACAATTTTTTCACCGATGCTACGTTTTGATCACCTGTTATTGCATTTTGCGCAAAATCTGCGGCGACCAAAAAATGTAATTTTGCCTTTTGAAATTTTTTTCCCGCTACGCCATTTACCAATCAGATTGATTGATTTTATATTTTGATAGATCGGGCGTTTCTGAATGCGACGATAAGAAATGAGTGTATATTTTTCATTTTTTTAACCCTTTTATTTTCAATGAGGCGAATGAAGGGTGATTTGAACTTTTAGGTTTTCTTTTTTTTTAATTTTTCAAAACTTTTTTTAAACTTTTTGTTTTAGTTTAGTAGTACCCCTAGGGGATTATAAGGATCGGCAGTCTGATCGCTCATTCATTTATCTCAACTAGAGCAGCACCGCTCGGACCAGGAGAAATGATCATCTCTTGTAAGCTGCAGTACTTGGCTGCTTCTTACAAGACTTTAGTCATGTGAGCTACAAGAGTCATCACATGACCCTGTGCTACCATGACAACCATCGGATCCACGTGATCACTTCACGTGACTTCCGGTGGCGGCCTGTGAGTACAGATCTACCGCGATCGCCATTAATATGGTGCTGTCACATCTTGACAGCGCCATTTAAGGGGTTAACAGGTACGGGTGGATAGCAATTTCACTCGTACCTGTGAGGCACACATATCAGCTGTACAAATCCGCTGACATGTTCATGGATCCTCACCTGCAACCAGCAGCAGTAGGTGGGGATTAACACTATGTCCGCAGGGATGTAATATTACTGCTTGCGGTCATTAAGGGGTTAAACCAGTAAATATGTAGTCCTAGTCATAGTGATCTCAAGAATTGAGCAACAGTGGTGGAAATGCATGTTATTTTTCTTCATTATTTCATCTCACATACATTTTTCTAGTGTATTTTAAAAATGTAAAAATATTTAAAAATATAATTCATAATTTAAATTCATCCCTCAAAAAGCAAACCCTCAAACAGGTAAAAACAGCCGTGAAAAAAAGTGAAAAATGGTTCTTTACAGAAGGGGAGGAAAAAAAATGAAAGAGCAAATGTGAAAATTAGCCACAGTAGCAAGGGTTTCCATATAGTTAAGATAATTTAGACTTTGACTAAAAAAAGATTGACATATAGTGCATTAAAACCTTGATATCTCCATTTTTATTAGCTCCAAACTATTTAAAATAAATATCCATGATAAAAAGTAGAAATTCATACATGTGTAACCGGCTTTCGCTAGGCTTTTCACAAGTCATAGCATTAATCCAGGCATCACTGAGTGACCTTTCTACTTATTTTAGGTAGTGTTTGTTGAAGATAGTGATGAAGTCTCTGGAGAGCGTCCTGATGTTTTCCACTAGACCTGTCTCACCTCACGCACAGGCAGAAGTGCAGAGGTGAAAGGATTTAGATATCAGTAGCACAGAGGCAAAAACACAGATGTGTTGGACATCATTTTTGTACTATTTTGAAGATGTAATGCACATGACACGTAAAAACTAAAGCTGCTGACAATTACTGCATGTGTTTTCTTTTTCTGCAGCAATCCATAGGTAGAAGAGCATGTTATAATTACAGCATTTTCTATTCACTGTAGGGACTGTTAGGCTATGCCCGCCCGCAGAGTTTTTGGTGCAGAAATTTTCTTCAACAAAATCTGCACCTTGTGACAGAAAAAAATGCACTAAAAAGTACGTGTTTATTGGTGCATTTTGATGCCTTTTTTGGTGAATTTTTCAGCCATGCTTTTTTTTTAGTGAAGTCAATGGCTGTAAGGGCTACAAAACGCAGGGCAAAATGCACCAAACCTTTCTACAATAAGGCTATGTCCGCATGTTGCTTTTTACCTGCTTTTTACCTGCTTTTTTGCTGCTTTTTCAACTGCAGAGTTTAATGCCAAAATGGATGTGTTCTGCTTTTCAAGCAAAGTCTATGGGAATTTGGGTTTCTTGTCCGCACTATGCAGTTCAAACTGCAGCTTTTTTGTTGCAGAACTTTGGTCAAAAACTCAGCTTTGCCGTGCAAAACCCAAATGGCAAAAACAATTGACATGTCAATTGTTTTTGCCATTTGGGTTTTGCACTGCAAAGCTGAGTTTTTGACCAAAGTTCTGCAACAAAAAGGCTGCAGTTTGAACTGCATAGTGCGGACAAGAAACCCAAATTCCCATAGACTTTGCTTGAAAAGCAGAACACATCCATTTTGGCATTAAACGCTGCAGTTGAAAAAGCAGCAAAAAAGCAGGTAAAAAGCAATGTGCGGACATAGCCTAAGACTATTTTAGTTTTACTAATTAAAAAACTACCGCGCTAACTGGATGAGTGGGAAAAGGGAGTGAATGGGTAGACCTACATTTTAGGTATACAAATATGGAGAGACACAACAGGGAATAAGTAAAATGTATACTGATTTATTGTATAATAATTTAAGATAAAACACAAGGTTTAAAAATTATAGATAAAAACAAAACAAAAAACCTCTGCGTGGCGGTATTGTTGAGAGGGTCCTGCTATCCCTGAGGAAGAAGGATTGCAATCCTTTGAAACGCGTCAGATTTAGTATTCTTGTATCTGTGCACACTTGCTAAACCTCCCATTATACACAGTGACGTCACCCATCCCTGAGCTTGCGGTAGTTGGACGGGAGAGTTTCCGTCCAGGACCTCCCACCCACTTCCGCCCGGCGGCCTGTTACACCATACTCCACGCAGCTCCCAGCGGCATTCCTGATGGACCAGCTTCCACGGACATCCTAGCCAGCTAGGTAAGACAATTACTGCCCCTAGCAAGCCGCCTGCTGACAGCCTGACTGTGACATTTTTTCACTACACCGCAGCTGACTCCTACAGCCAGCTATCTGACCTCGCTATCTTTGACTACGATCACCCACTATTTACTATTACCTAACGCAACTACCAGTCAGGTTGCAGCAGGTTGAGCTTCTACATTCTCATCAGGCAGCCTGAATTTTCAACAGCTGAACTCAGTGCTCATTGACGGGTAATTTTTTTAATCCTCACCTGGTTACATTTACAGCAATATTCTAGGCATATTAACTCTTGCCACTCAATTCTAACATATATGTAACCACTGTCAGTTACAGGTTAACCCCCGAGCTCCTACATCCTCACCATTTAGCCTACATTTTCTACAGCTGAACTCGGTGCTAACGGACAGGTAATTTTGAAATTGCTACCTAGTTTTATTGTCAGGTAACTTCGAATTCATCACCTAGTTTCCCATTCCTTGTGGGAACGCTAGTGTCCATCTTTATAACTATTTTAGTTTTACACTTGATGATGCACCAATGATACAATATAGAAGAAGACCAAAAGGAAAATATAAAATACAATCATATAAAGTAAATTCTACTACTCGTGTTGCACCAGCTATAGTGACAATATTATGCTAAAGTAACTATTGAGAAGTCCAGTGGTTAGTCTGCATGGATGGCAAGAAAAGGTTTGCAAGGAAGCAACATCACTCAAACACATCAATTCAAAAACCTCAGTACAATGTAAGTTTGGTAGTATAAGTCTGGGTAGGACTACATTTTCTATTTTTTTTTTTTTTTACTTGAATCAGCACTCCTCCCATATGGCAAAGGCGAATTTAATTAGCAGGAGACTGCAAGGAGCGGTTCTGCCTTTTTGCTCTCAGTTCACATACTGAAAGCTTGTGGAAGGTGAGTTGGCCATCTCCTTTCACAGGGTACTTGGGCTGTGTGACTGCCATTGCTGTGATGGTTTTCAGTTTTTGAGGCAGTGGTGCCTGGAACCATGGGGCTCAGCTTTGCAGCATAGGTATTGTGAGGCACCAGGTCATCTGCCCTGCTGGTGCACTGCCGCTGCATTGGCGGTTAGCACATGGCACCACACCTTTAAGGCTTCAAATAAGTTAGGGACCCTGTAAGGATGCCACTGGCTATGTGGTAAATGGCCGGTATGTGTTGCAGAGGCGGAAATCCTCTGTGATCTGAACCCGGAATGTTTTTTCTGGGACTTGTAGTTCTATGAGGTTTGATGTTTACATTCAGGGCTGGGTTCATGGGATGGTCAGAAGTGATGGGCGGGACAGAAAGCCATGGAACCCATAGGGTGGAGGGGCGACATGACTAGAGGGAAGGGAAGGAGTGATGGGGTTAATAAGAACAGGAATGTTCGTATATAGTGCAGAGAAAGGGATTGGTGGGTAGGAGGAGTTTCTCTGGAGGAAGAGGTGGGACAGATGAGGGGTGTAAGTATAGGAAATTTGGCTTACCCCCTTCTCTTGATTTCCGGATATGGAGCAATCCGGACATGCGACGGGGCTGCTGTCCGGGACCGGCGGATTCACCATGGCAGTGCACGGGCCCCTGGCAGCGCGGTCCCACGTCTTGGCTGCCGGGGGTTAACCCGTCGGCACTTTCCCCTCGCTCCCCTGTCAGCAGCGGGCGGCGTCCCCCCCCCTCCTTCATTTCAGGTACTTGCCGTGTGCGGGGGGAGCGAGGAGGAGAAGTGAGAGCCCCTTCAGGGACCCTCCGCGGCAGTGGCGTGGACGGCGGCGATGCTCTGCTGCTGCTCCAGCTGCGGGACGAATCTCCGTCCGGCCGCGGCAGCCGGGAGGGGGGCGTGGCTAGTCTGCGGCCTACTTCCGGTTTCGAGCCGCGGCCTGGATTGCGGGATGCGGCAGCTCCCGGACGGGGAGAGCGCCCGGCTCGGACGGAGGCCAGCTTTACCCCCCGCGGACGGTGAGGGGGGCCGCGGAGCTGCAGTTAGTGGTGGGTCCGGCACCAGGGCAGGCGAGCCTGGTGCGACGGGTGCCCAGGAGGCGGCGGTGAGTGGGGGTGACGGCAGGGGCCCTGCAGTTCCTGCCCGGTCACCCAGAGCAGGGTGCAGCTCCCGGCCACGGCGGTCTCCCCCAGAAGGGGGAGGGCCCAGCAGACAGAGGCTTTCGTGGGCCCAGGAGGGCTGGATGCGGCGGCTCCAGGCCAGGAGAGCGCCCGGCGAGGACAGATGCCAGCGTTACACCCCCCCCCCCCCGTGGATGGCGGGGGGAGGGGGGCTGGGGGGCTGCAGTCAGCAGGGGGTCCGGCACCAGGGCAGGCGAGCCTGGTGCAATGGGTGCCCGGGAGGCGTCGGTACGTGGGGGTGACGGAGGGGGCCCTGCAGTCCCTGCCTGGTCACCCAGATCAGGCATGCAGCTCCCGGCAGCGGCGGTCTCGGGTCAGGCCACAGGTACCCCCCCATCCTTGCAGGCAGCAGGGGGGGGAGTCGGTCCAGAAGAGGAGGCCCGCGGTGGCAGCCCGTGGGACGTGACGGTTTCCAGGGTTGTCGCCGCGGGACAGAAGATGGAGCTTGGAGGATGGTACCCACGCGGCATACCAGGAGGACGGCCGTGGTGGTGGCAGCGCTGCGGCGGCGTCTGCGTTACATGAGCCAGAGGCGGTCGGCTCCAGCGAGCAGGAGGAGGAAGCGGCGACGGAAGATTCGGATGTCCGGATGGCGGAGGATGGCGTGACTTTATTCCAGGATACGCCGGGTCGCGGTCGGGTGAGACGGCCGTGGATTCGGCAGGGTTGGGGCACAGTTGGTGGGGGGGCGGCTGCGGACACGGCAGCGCCAAGGGGGTCTGTGATTTCGACCAGGTATGGGGTTTTACTGCAGGGGATGGTGTATACGGTTGCGGAGTGTGCGCATGCGCCGCCGGCGGCATGGACGGGATCGGTGGTAGTAGGCGTAGGTACGGCAGGCAGAGTGAAGGTGCATGTGGCGGCAGGGGAGCGTTTTCGGGCAGAGGCGGCAAGGGCTGTAACAGAGTAAGTGGTGAGGAAAGAAGAGGGGGATGAGGCGGTGCGTCTGAATGACAGTGGCCAAGTGAGAGGCATGGGTGTTTCGAAGGCCCGCTGGGGGTCTCACCTGCTGGAGGATGTGAGGGATAAGATTTGAATGGGGAGAGTGCAGAAATACTTTCTCTGCTCCCCCTGGAACAGCTTCACCTGGATAAGGTCAAACCGAGTGACTCCAGGAAGGAGGAGTAGAGGGGGGGGTAGCGCCATTATAGGCACTCCCCTCGTACATTTGCAACGTGGCTGCGGGCATTTGCGTTTTGGTGTGTGTATATCGGGATAAGGAATTGGGTACTTGTTCGGCATGGTTTGGTTATATGGATGCATTTGGGTAGGCTTGTTCGGTTATATGGTGGTTTAGCCTGGCTTTTGTACGCCGAGTAATTTCGGCAGGGAAAGGGGTTGCGTGTGAGTATGCGGTAGGATCATACGGGCATATCCTTATGGATGCGGTTGATGGCGGCTCCTAGTCAGCCCTTCCGGGGGGCAGTTGGTTGTTCGGGACTTGGAATCCCAGCGAACCGGACGATGGGGGTTTGTTGGGGGGCAGTAGATTGGCGGGCAGTGCAGATTTGGCGCAGCCGGTGGTCTTAAGCATAAGTGTTCGGGCTGGGGACAGAGACATAGTAATTCCCGCGATTTGGCATTCTGTTGGTGTTGGTGGATCTTCGCCTCCTTATTGGAATTGGCGCTTGGCTAGGGGACGCCCGGATGTTGTTAGTGGAAAGTTTGGTAAGAAAGTGGCTTTGGGCAGGATGGGTGGCCATTCAGGGTCCCTCCTTCTCATGATTGGGTTTCTGTTGGGGGTAGTGCCAAAAAAGGAGCTGAATATATTTCGGCTTGTTCAAAAACGTATCTTATCCGGAGGAGTCATTGGTGTATGCCTGCTTTGCTCCAGAATTGTCGGCGGTTTATTATGTGTCGTTTGACGAAGTGTGGGGATTTGGTAAACGCGGTGAGCCGTGGAGCATTGATGGTGAACGCGGATGTGGCGCGACATTTCGGTTGTTACTGGTACACCCTGCCAGCCAGCAGTTCTGGTGCTGCTGTGGGGATGGGAGTTCTTACGTTGATCGGTGTTTGCTGACGGGTTGTTCCATTTCGTGTTCCTATTTGAGGCGATTATTTCTTCGTGGAGTGGGTGGTGCGTGGTGTGTCCAAGCTTACATCACTCATTCATTATAGGATGATTCTCTTTTGCATTGGGTCGGCGGGTCCGATGATTTGTGTGGGTTGTTGTTTCATTGCAGCAGGTGGCGGATACCCCTTTTGGCGTTCTGTTGGCGCAGGAAGGGACTGGAGGTCCAGTGTCAGTGATGCGGTTGGTGGGGGATAGAGATTGATGTTATGGCTATGGAGTGTGGGCCTCGTGGGTAATGGTGTGGTCCTATGGGCTGCGATAGAGGCAGTTAGATCGGCTAGGACGGTGCGGTTTAAGGTGGTGCAGTCTTTGCTGGGGGCAGTTGAACTGCGGGTGCAGAGTTACGCTGATGGGGTGTGTGTTTGCGGGACAGCTGTCGACGGCCATGCCAAGGGTGCAGCCATCGGCTCATTATATGGGGGAGCACGAGGGAGATCAAGGATGATCTGATGGTGTAGGATGTTTTCTTAGGGCGATTCAATGGTCGCACGTTGTGGCTAGGTAAGGTGGTACTTGATGGAACGTTGCAGCTGTACTAGGATGCAGCGGGACCGGTTGGTTGGTTTGCCATGGTGGGTATTGCCTCCAATTGGTGGTGGTGGTCGAGTTGTGGGAGTGATCAGTTTTTTCTGAGAGGAATGTGGGCTGTCATAGTGACTATCAGTGCTGGTGGCTTCGATTACTGGTTTGTTGGCTAATTCTGGGCCAAGGGTGGTGTATTTGCGGCATTTGGTTCTCAAATGTATGCGATAAAAAAAAGAAATTATTACAGGTGTGGCATAACCTGTGCCAGGGGTCAACAAAAGGGTAGCTGTGGCTTTGTTTTGTTTCGGTTCCGCAGGTCTCGGGAGTTGAAGCCGGGGGCGGACGAGGTTGGAACGGGGTGGCCAGGAGGGCTTGTAGACTCTGGTGATGTGTGTTTTGGGAGCTGGTTCAGGACCTCAGTGACTGAGTTCACTTGGTGTTGATATACCGAAGTGTGGGCGGCATGGATAACGTTGTTGGGACCAGGTTTTGGGAGGGGCCCGGTGGTGTGTTTGGTGGTATTGTTGGCAGCGGTAAGTAACACATTTTCAGGTTGGTCGGTTGGCATCAGCAGTGGTCCATGGAGTGTTGGCTGTGGCTTTTGGTTGAAGTCTAGGGGTGAGAGGGATGTTTTTGCAGGATTTTCGGCTGCGGCAAGGCCTTGAAGGGTTTTCGCAGGGGTGTGAGTGAGCCGGATGCAAGGGTCCGATCTCCTTTGTGGTGTTACAGCATTTTGGGGAGTGATTTGTGGTTGTTATGTTCATCTGATCGTGAGCGGGTCTGTGTTTCCTTTTGCCCAAAACAGTTGGTGTTAGCCTTGTATGGGGCATTGCAAATCGGGGGTTGGTCGGCCCATTTACGGTTAGGGGCGGTGATTTGATGTTGGAAGTGGGGCCTGCGGTGGGGCAGGGGGTTGAGCGCTGACTTTGTCACGCACAAACAACGGATCAGGCAGGTTGTGAAGGTTGGTGATGTGGTACGCGGTCCTGGGTGCGGAATCATGTCGGGTGGCCGCCCAGGCCGGTTGTTGTGGCATGTGGATGGTTCCCCCCCCTGTTTTGTTACGGTGCCAGGTTTTGGCAGTGCTGGAGACTTGCTTGAAAGGGGCGGGGGGTGGGCGCTCGGAGTACTACGAGTCGCATTCCTTCTGGAGTGGGGTTGCCACGGAGGCCCCTCGGTGTGGTCTCGGGAAAGTGTTTGTGAGCTGTATTGGGAGGGAGGAGCCCTCTTGTTTTCGTCGTTACGTTCGGCCTCAGTTGTTATCGTGTTAAGGCCAACGGGGGGTTTTTTGAGTCTTTTTGGAAGTGGAGCATGTTTGGTTAGCATATCCGGTTGGTGTTTTATCTGTGGGGTTTATAACCTGTGGGGTGGTGGTGCGTGTGTGCCTCATTTGGTTCTTCGGGCACTAGTTTGTCGGGGGGTTCGGCGGGCTGAGGCTCGCCCGAATTTTTGCCAGCTGGGTCTGGACGGGGCTGATAGTGCTGGTCCTATATGTGGGAGGCAGCGATTTGGTGGCCCGGGCATCTCGGGAGTTAATTAAGAAGATTAAAAAAAAAAAAAAATGTTTTACTTATATTGGTTTGTTGCATCTGTGGAAGATATACCCCGGCTACATCGTGGGTGGTTTGATAGTGTGACCAAGTGGACTGGAGGGGGCTCGTTCGGTAGCTGCTCTCACTCGAGCCTATGGGGTTGCGGCACTGTGAGTTGGTGTCGCTGATTTGGTGGTTTCGGTGATGCAATGGGGGTGCATTTTAATAATATTGGTGCTGTTTGTGGCGCTGGGATTGCGTAGAGGTGTGGCACAAGTTTTGGTGTGTGGCGGGTCCAGGCCACATAAGGAGTCACGTGCCCTGTCCTGTGGCGGGGGGTAGGTCTGGTCCAGAGGCGGTTGAAGGCAATGGTAACTGGACTGAGGGACACCATCTTGGTATGGTGGCTCCGGGTTCCAGGATGTTGCAGACACGGGGTTCTGCAAAGTTGGGGGTATTAATCCGTTGGTGATTAATACCTCATCTCTGGGTCGGTGTGTTGCGGCCAGTCAATAGAATAGACCTGGCTCACTCGGAGGGGCGGGTGCTCTGGAATAATAAGTCCAGCAATACAATAAAGTCTATCCGGCACACCACAATGTAATGGAAGAGTCCTTGATATGGCTTGAAAAATATGTTTTATTGTGTATTTACAAAAAATAGTCCGTCCGACGTTTCGATCCACCTGGATCTTTTACAGGGACATTAGGACTAGTGAAAGAGAAAATTATACATAAAAAATTAGAATACAAATGAAAAAACAGTAAAACACTGTTATGCTTTCAAATAATATAATACATCATACATGTAGGGGAAATGGCGGAAACCGCAAAGATCACAAAACAACATATACATAGATTTCATAGGCACCAATAGGGGGAACATAAAAAAATAATAATAACTCCATTAGGCTAAGTGACAATCTGTTGAGACATGAAGACAATCATTAGAGAAGTGACAATACTTAATATTTGGACACGTACCTATGTGTCAAGAGAGCTGTCAAATTACATCAGTGTGAATAGGAGACAAAAACTGATCGTCAAAACTAATGGAAAGACTGCGCACGCGGTCTATGGTAAAAGGAGATAAGAAAGACAATTATCCATGGATTGTATGAATAGAACAGAATTTAGTAAAAAGTCTGATTATCCAAGTCCAAGCAAGAATTGAAAAGGGGAGGCGTACCTTGTAGGTAAACCTGTGTGTATGATGCTATGCAAAATGCCCATCAATGACGTGCCGTGAATAGGTATGTAACAGAGTAAGTCTCCTACAGGAGTCAAATGGTGAAAAACATGAAAAAAGAGAATTATGATATAATCTGTGCTCATATAGGGCGCTAATGTACATAGGTAGTTAGATTAGATAAATAAATGTATAGGGTACCGGCCAAGGCCCTTATATATATGAACGTACCACAGTAGGAAAACTGATTAGTGATGGTCAGTCAAAATCGGATAGAGTGTCCGATCACCTGGGTGAAAGGTCACGTCACGAGGTAATTTCAGGTTATCTGTTGATGGTACATATGACAAAAAAATGAGGCCATGAAAAGAGAAAAAAGAAAAAGGAAAAAAGGGGGGGAGCAATGGAAGTAAGAGGGGAGAGGAAAGAAGAGAAAAAGGAGTGTACCTACCCGTGTGGCAGGGTTGGTAGAGGTAATAGTAAAAGGGGGAACAACTGATCATATGTACCTGGTCTCGCTGAATCTGACCAGGTCAGTATGTTAGAGTGTACCGCTGTAAATAGGTTGTGGTGCGGGGTGATAAACTTCACCTGATGTGTCTTGTTTAGGTCAGGGGGATTTCAAGCAGGAAAAAGCGAAAATCCTGTGTGGATAGAACAGGTATATATCAATCACAGCCACACATCAGGTGGATGTGGGGAAATCCAGAAAGCTATACAAGTTATAAGGATATAATGCACCACTATACCTTCCTATGAGGGGGAAATCACTCAAAAGGCAGATTTATACATAGAAGTGTATCAGAGAGCATCAGAGGAGTACGTGGTGGGTCTGCAGATAAGGTGTCCTGCTTAATGTATGTTAATCCAATCAACGCAGGAATGCTGTGTAAATAAAGAAATTCCATAGTATAATGGTATATATCAATCACATTAGTATATGAGGGTAAATGCAAAAGGAGATGAACAGACAAGGAAATACAGAGATATACCTTCCAATGAGGAGGAGATGGCAGAGCAGCCGAATGAATTAATGTAAGGAAGCCTGTAATTAAAATGCAAGGGATTTAGGAAATGGCCAGGCCTGGATGAGAAGAGGTAAAAGGGATAAAAAAGTGCCATTTAGGTCGTACCTGCGGTTAGTTGGTAAGGGGGTCCCCTGTAGTGGCGTCAGCGGTGTGCATAGGTGGCTGTGGGCTCTTTTATGTGTGGCCGGTTATCACAGCTGCGTCCACTTCCTGTTTAGGAGTGGAACGCAGTGAGGCTGATGAACCGCACGCCCGCGCATGCGCATTAGCGTCAAATCTCGCGCATGCGCAGAGCGGGTGAAAATCAGCGTGTGCCTATGGAGCGAGGTGTTGTTTGTAAACAACCGCTGACAGCTAAGGCGGTGGATGGGATAAATAGACATTAAAGGTTATAATGGGATTGGGCATGTGTGTGTGTAATGGATTGTTTGATTATGTTAACGTGGGTGGAGCAAAGCATGAAAGGGGACATATAATGGTGATTTAAGAAGATATGATAATCATGAAGATAAGAGCATAGAGATTATGGGGAATTTAAGGGAAAGGAAGAAAGGAAAAGGAGGAGCATACAAAGGTTATAGAGGAAGGTAGTGTATGTCTAATGTGGGCTGTTATAGTGCTAAAATGGGGTGATACAGACACTAGGGAAGAAAAGGGATTGTAAGCAGGAGAAGAGGTGGGATAGAAAGATAGAAACGAAGGAGAAAGGAAGAAAGACAGAACTGTGAAAAACTTTATAGGTGTGGGATATGGCGGATACTGAAGGGTAATGTAATATCAGTGAAACATGCCAAAGACACATGCTCATGCGGCGTGAGTGAAACATGCTAGGCAAGAATATAGTGTTAGTGCATTCCTAATATATAGTGTTGGTGCATTCCCAATATGAAGAAATATAGTGTTGGTGCATACCTAATACAAACCTAAGACAGTGCTGGCAAGTGAAAGTGTAGGGTGCGTGACTTCTAAGGTGAAACAGTGGGTCATGGTCGGGTGCGGCAGGCGTTTCACGTGACTAAGGGAACCTGGAGGTGAAGAAAAGAGAAGAAGGGTTAGACATGGAAATCAGACATAATCAGACATAATCTGCGTAACAATTCATGTACCATCAATAATGATTATTATAAAACGAAAGAAAAAGACAAAATAGGAGACCCTTGCAAAGTAGAGTCAAGTATATACTTCATACTCGCGATTCAGACCCTTAGGTTCAAGCGTGCCCAAGGTGTAAATCCAGAAGGACTCCCTTTCCTTGAGTTTTCTTATTCTGTCACCACCTCTGCGTATGGGTGGGATATGCTCGATTACCTGAAATCTCAGTTGGGCCACTGTGTGATTGTGTGACACAAAATGATGTGGAACGGGTAAAAGGATCTGTTGACACCGTATTGTAGATTTGTGTTTTACTTGCGCGAGATTTGACGCTAATGCGCATGCGCGGGCGTGCGGTTCATCAGCCTCACTGCGTTCCACTCCTAAACAGGAAGTGGACGCAGCTGTGATAACCGGCCACACATAAAAGAGCCCACAGCCACCTATGCACACCGCTGACGCCACTACAGGGGACCCCCTTACCAACTAACCGCAGGTACGACCTAAATGGCACTTTTTTATCCCTTTTACCTCTTCTCATCCAGGCCTGGCCATTTCCTAAATCCCTTGCATTTTAATTACAGGCTTCCTTACATTAATTCATTCGGCTGCTCTGCCATCTCCTCCTCATTGGAAGGTATATCTCTGTATTTCCTTGTCTGTTCATCTCCTTTTGCATTTACCCTCATATACTAATGTGATTGATATATACCATTATACTATGGAATTTCTTTATTTACACAGCATTCCTGCGTTGATTGGATTAACATACATTAAGCAGGATACCTCATCTGCAGACCCACCACGTACTCCTCTGATGCTCTTTGATACACCTCTATGTATAAATCTGCCTTTTGAGTGATTTCCCCCTCATAGGAAGGTATATTGGTGCATTATATCCTTATAACTTGTATAGCTTTCTGGATTTCCCCACATCCACCTGATGTGTGGCTGTGATTGATATATACCTGTTCTATCCACACAGGATTTTCGCTTTTTCCTGCTTGAAATCCCCCTGACCTAAACAAGACACATCAGGTGAAGTTTATCACCCCGCACCACAACCTATTTACAGCGGTACACTCTAACATACTGACCTGGTCAGATTCAGCGAGACCAGGTACATATGATCAGTTGTTCCCCCTTTTACTATTACCTCTACCAACCCTGCCACACGGGTAGGTACACTCCTTTTTCTCTTCTTTCCTCTCCCCTCTTACTTCCATTGCTCCCCCCCTTTTTTCCTTTTTCTTTTTTCTCTTTTCATGGCCTCATTTTTTTGTCATATGTGCCATCAACAGATAACCTGAAATTACCTCGTGACGTGACCTTTCACCCAGGTGATCGGACACTCTATCCGATTTTGACTGACCATCACTAATCAGTTTTCCTACTGTGGTACGTTCATATATATAAGGGCCTTGGCCGGTACCCTATACATTTATTTATCTAATCTAACTACCTATGTACATTAGCGCCCTATATGAGCACAGATTATATCATAATTCTCTTTTTTCATGTTTTTCACCATTTGACTCCTGTAGGAGACTTACTCTGTTACATACCTATTCACGGCACGTCATTGATGGGCATTTTGCATAGCATCATACACACAGGTTTACCTACAAGGTACGCCTCCCCTTTTCAATTCTTGCTTGGACTTGGATAATCAGACTTTTTACTAAATTCTGTTCTATTCATACAATCCATGGATAATTGTCTTTCTTATCTCCTTTTACCATAGACCGCGTGCGCAGTCTTTCCATTAGTTTTGACGATCAGTTTTTGTCTCCTATTCACACTGATGTAATTTGACAGCTCTCTTGACACATAGGTATGTGTCCAAATATTAAGTATTGTCACTTCTCTAATGATTGTCTTCATGTCTCAACAGATTGTCACTTAGCCTAATGGAGTTATTATTATTTTTTTATGTTCCCCCTATTGGTGCCTATGAAATCTATGTATATGTTGTTTTGTGATCTTTGCGGTTTCCGCCATTTCCCCTACATGTATGATGTATTATATTATTTGAAAGCATAACAGTGTTTTACTGTTTTTTCATTTGTATTCTAATTTTTTATGTATAATTTTCTCTTTCACTAGTCCTAATGTCCCTGTAAAAGATCCAGGTGGATCGAAACGTCGGACGGACTATTTTTTGTAAATACACAATAAAACATATTTTTCAAGCCATATCAAGGACTCTTCCATTACATTGTGGTGTGCCGGATAGACTTTATTGTATTGGTGTGTTGCGGCCAGGCATATTGGTGTGAGAAGTTGTTCCTGGACTGGGCCTACTCAGGGTTATATATTTAATGTATTGATTACTGCGTTACCTATTATTTGTTGGGGTCGCCCGTTGGACGGCGCCCCTTTGTGTTTAGAATGTAAATAATAGGTAATAAAGGCTGCTGTGGCCAATTTGAACCAAGTCACATGCAGTCTGTGTATTATTTACAGATGGTATTGGTGGGTAACACACACAGCACGACTGGAGAATCCTTCCTCAATGGTCAAGAAAGCCATGGAACCCATAGGGTGGAGGGGCGACATGACTAGAGGGAAGGGAAGGAGTGATGGGGTTAATAAGAACAGGAATGTTTGTATATAGTGCAGAGAAAGGGATTAGTGGGTAGGAGGAGTTTCTCTGGAGGAAGAGGTGGGACAGATGAGGGGTGTAAGTATAGGAAATTTGGCTTACCCCCTTCTCTTGATTTCCGGATATGGAGCGATCCCCGCCCACCCTCCCTTATGTTTAGTATGGTGGAATATTTGCCTGGGTTGTTTTCTTTGTCACAGCAGCGGGGGGTAGGTCTGGTCCAGAGGCGGTTGAAGGCAATGGTAACTGGACTGAGGGACACCATCTTGGTATGGTGGCTCCGGGTTCCGGGATGTTGCAGACACGGGGTTCTGCAAAGTTGGGGGTATTAATCCGTTGGTGATTAATACCTCATCTCTGTTGCGGCCAGGGATATTGGTGTGAGAAGTTGTTCCTGGACTGGGCCTACTCAGGGTTATATATTTAATGTATTGATTACTGCGTTACCTATTATTTGTTGGGGTCGCCCGTTGGACGGCGCCCCCTTGTGTTTAGAATGTAAATAATAGGTAATAAAGGCTGCTGTGGCCAATTTGAACCAAGTCACATGCAGTCCGTGTATTATTTACAGATGGTATTGGTGGGTAACACACACAGCACGACTGGAGAATCCTTCCTCAATGGTCATGACTATTCACATACTTCCCATACGTAGGTGTGTCTCATGGGATTTATTGGATCTGTCGTTTGTCATATGATCGCTGTGAGTAGGTGGGAGTCATCTTGCTTAAAGCACATTATCAGGAGATCATGTGCATGCTGAGACAGCAAAGGGCTCTGAGAGTCCAGGGAGCTGCAGAGTCTACTGGGGCTCTGGACTGACAGCAGTTGCCGTCGAACAGAGCTGGTCCGATGACCTGGTTAGTGAGCCCAGTAAGAGAGTCTCCCTGGAGGTCGAGCCTGGATGAAGGCAGACGTAGAAACCTACAAAGCGACTGACTGGTAACACCCCGAGGAAAGGGGATGTGGACTGGCTGATGCCAGAGAATGAACTGTATGGACACTCTGCGATTTAAACCGACAGTGAGACATTGTCCTGTGGGAGAGTGGCTGTGGCCTGTTACACTGCGTAGTTTATGAGGATGTAAATAAATCACCTGGATTGTTTAAGTGACAAAGTGCTCGTGTGTGTCTTGATCCCGCTGCCGGACTTGTGCCTCAATATGTTTAGGGCCCAGGTCATTACAGACCCACTCAGAGGTTCACTGTGACATGGCATTGGGCTTCATAAAGTCTGATCAGAATGTTAAACCATGTAAATTTTTGCCTAGCGGCATTAGATCAAAGTATGATTTTTAGATGTGCAGTTCATGTCTTTTTCTCCAGCTATGTTGCACTACATTTTGTGTGCACCACAATTTTTTTATTAATTTATTTAATTTACTATTGATTGTATTTCATTATTTATTTCAATGTAGAATATAGAGAGTAATTACAGGTGGTCATCAGATGCAATTCGACTAGGGGGACATGGCCAGCTGTACATGGAGGATGATGTGTGATGCGCTCACACTCGTCCAACTCAGCTTGTTAGGAGCACAATAAGGCTATGCTATAAACAGCCTTTAACTACTTGCTGTCATGAGGTGTGACGGGATCACTAGAAACAGGGGAGCGTAAACTGGCCCTCAGGCTGACCCTGAACCCAAAGATGCATCTAAAGGTGACAATATTTGGCCCGCCTTCCTAACTCTAGCTCCTGAACAACCCTGGTCTTTTGGCCCTACTACCCCCACCCTGGAGAGGGCTGGGACAGGAGTAATTAATCCTACACAAATAGACCGGGGGGAAACCAAAACTCAAACTCACAGCAATCACTCACAGAGGTATAGACAATATATGATCAGGAGGAAACTAAAGGAAGGAAAGAAATAATCGAACATCAAGAGTATTTCCAGAACACACCAAACAGCACACAGACATTCACCAGCAACAGGATAATAAAGCACAAGGACCAGGATTGCATAAAGCTATCATCGACATGGGAGACCAGACTCCGACATGTTAACATGGGTGGACACAACTGTGATAGGTTTCCTGCAACATGTGACTCAAGCATTAATCCACAGACTAGGAGAAATTAACTCCTGCAAGCACGATTACTAACAAGAGAGCGGCTAGTTGACACCCGAGCCTGGCTGTGCAACTCAAAAGCAGCATCATGTGGAGTGACTGTCTCTACTGTATGAACAGCATCAAAGTAGTCTGGACACTCGGCAAGTTTTGAAGCATACACCGTGTGACAGTACCCCTCCCTCTACGAAGAGCCTCTGGACCCTCAAGACCAGGTCTCTCCAGATGACGGCCATAGAATTCCCAAACCAGGCACTCTGCGTGAACACCAGCAGCAGGCACCCAAGTCCTTTCCTCAGGATCATAACCCTGCCAATGAACCAGGTACTGTAGGGAGCAATGGATGAGCCTGTTGCGGGTGGGGGCCGCTGCCGCTCTGGGGTGGCTCGGG
The DNA here is from genome assembly GCF_048569485.1 of Anomaloglossus baeobatrachus. Taxonomy (NCBI): domain Eukaryota; kingdom Metazoa; phylum Chordata; class Amphibia; order Anura; family Aromobatidae; genus Anomaloglossus; species Anomaloglossus baeobatrachus. Next base: position 317,057,653 of record NC_134358.1, on the reverse strand, counting down.
TCCAGGTTACTGCTGCGGCTTGAGTAGTGACCGTACCCGGACTCGCAAGGCCGTCCGTCCTCACAACCGTCGTAAAGGGGGTATTTACAGGGGATTTTGTCTGTGACACCACCCGTGGGTCGCGGTGAGGGATGGTGACACCACCACTGCCTGGTGATGGGGCGCCCTGGGCTGGTGGAACGGGGCAGCTAGATGAAATTCTCTCCAAGGGTAGGGGAGGTGTAGTCCTGGGGCCCTGTGTCGGTACACGGGAGTGATAGCTGCTGGAGGTGGCGCGCCGGGTTGGAACGGGGGATCAATGGTGTACTCACAGTTCAGTAATTCCACACAAGTCCAATAGTAAACCAAGTTTCCAGTGACTGGCTGCCGTTGGAGGATGTATTCGGGTCCCACACCCTGGTTAGTGAACAGGTGTCCCTTCCTCCTGCACGTTATGTTTGTCTCTCCTGTTGGACGACTTCGCATTGAACGGAGAAGTCCACTCCCGGTTCTGTATGTATTTGGGAGCTGTGGCCCGCGAAATCTGACCTGTGAGATCTCTGTGGGTTCTGGCGGACACCCTATCCCCCATGTTGGGCTTCCGTTTCGCTCTCTGGGCTTCGGGAGAACAAGGTCTGAAACCTTGTCCTCTGCTGGTGAATTAACAAGGGGCATGCAACCTTCCCCGTCTTAGGGTTCAGGCACCCCGACTGTGCACGGCCTCTGGACCGGATTCCCGTTGTCGGCACCGGCGGGCTACAACCATGCCCCGGTCCATTTTAGGTCTCCCGTGACCGGATCTCCGTCGCCTGTGGCCCTGTTCACTGTCTGCCACCTAGCCAGGTAGTCCAGGGGCCCCTACCCCTGACTCCACTGCTGTCAGCTCTCCACTTAAACTTCCACTTCCAACTCCTCCACTTAACTAACTCTCGTGTTCCCACCTCTGACACTTCAGGACCCCTAGGTGGGCATTCTCATTCGCCTGATCCCGCCCACTGGTGTGCCCTTATTATCATGAGGGGGTGGCTAGGCTTTATGGTTGTGTGTTGTACCTGAGTGTGGGTTTTAGTGGTGACAAGGAGGATGGACACTTTTGTGACTACCTAGTTTTGCCAGGGCGTCACAAGCCAAGAATCAACACCTCTCAATACCTGGAACTCCAAAGGACCATCAGCCAAGAATGGAGATGGAGGAATGGCAAGAAGAGAACCCCAAACCACCAATTTTTTTAACAGAGACTTGTGGAAGATATTGTGGATCTTATATGATAATGGTAAGGTGTCACGCTTGCTCGGTATAGCAAGCATGGCGATGTGGATTCAGACATACATGAGGCTAAAGCACAACAAAAAACACAATAAAAAAGAGTCACTGGGGATACAAAAACAATTGGAAGCCTTGGAACTAGTGAGATAGGTAGGTGGGCACATCCTAGCCTCACCTGCAACTGTCTCTTCTCTCCTCACCAGTCTAGGTATTGCTACATATTACAGTATGCTCCTAATTAGCCAGTGAAATACATTTCTAGGTATTGCTACGTATTACTGCCGGCTCAAAATTAGCCAGTGAAACACATTTCTAGGTATTGCTACGTATTACGACATGCTCCCAATTAGACAGTGAAACACATTCCTATATATTGCTATGTATTACGGCAGGGGTGGGAAACCTTTTTACTGCTGGGGGCCATTTGTAAATTTCTACCAACCTTTGGGGGCTGCACAAAATTATCAATGTGAAAATTAACCGGCTATATTTGATCAAGCAATTAATTAACTCACCCCTACTGTGGTGGCCAGAGCTGCTTCTCTTTAGTGCGGCTATTGATTTTCAATTATATTGATCACGTAACATTGCTTTTCACAACTGCTTTTTCAGGTTTGTCTCTGTCTAGAGCGCAGTTAACTCTTTATGATAATCAGATTCGTAAATCATATATATCACATAACAGGCGCTGGGAATGCTGTATATACAGCACATAGGAGACATTGGGACTGCTGTATAGACATCACAGGAGACATTGGGGACACATGCATCACACGAGGGGCTGGGCACATGTATATGAACCAGCCCTTCCTGTGATGTATATGATCCAACCCCTCCTGTGATATATATACCCCTAGCTCCTCCTGTGATGTGTATGCCCCCAGCTTCTGCACTGTGATGTATATGCCTCAGCATCTTCAATGTGATGTATATGGTTCCAGCCCCTCCTGTGCTGTATATGCCCCAACTTCTCCTTTGATGTTTATTCCCCCAGTGTTTCTAATGTGATGCATTTGCACCAGAATCTCCATCATGATGTTTATGCCCAAGCCCCTCCTGTGATGTGTATGCCCCAGCCCCTCCTGTGATGTGTGTGCCCCAGTCCCTCCTGTGATGTGTATGCCCCAGCCCCTCCTGTGATGTGTATGCCCCAGCCCCTCCTGTGATGTGTATGCCCCAGCCCCTCCTGTGATGTATATGCCCAAGCCCCTCCTGTGATGTGTATGCCCCAGTCCCTCCTGTGATGTGTATGCCCCAATCCCTCCTGTGATGTATATGCCCCCAGCCCCTCCTGTGATGTGTATGCTCCAGTGTCCCCTGTGATGTATATGCTCCAGCCCTTCATGTGATGTATATATCACAGGAGGGGTTGGGGCATACATATCACAGGAGATGCTGGGGGCATACACATCACAAGAGATGCTGGGGACATACACATCACAGGAGACGCTAGGACATATACATCACAGGAGGGGCTTAGGACATATACATTACTGGAGGGGCTGAGGGGATTCACACCACAGGTAGGGCTGGGGCATAGACATCACTGGGAGACATATATATGGCTGAGGGGCACAGACACCACTTTGGAGCACAGAAAGCACTGTTGGGGCACAAACATCACTGGGGAGCAGGCATCACTAGGTATTGCTACATATTACAGCATTCTCCCATTTAGCCACTGAAACACATTTCTAGGTACTGCTACGTATTACGGCATGCTCCCAATTAGCCAGTGAAACACATTTCTAGGTATTGCTATGTATTACGTCAGAGGTGGGGAACCTGTTTAACTCTTCATGTTTTGTGCACTTACGTGTATGAAGTAATACAAGAACTCTTTCGCAAACCTGTGTCCCTGTCTTTCCCTTGTACTCTTGCACTAGACTCTATACAAACAATATTTAACACCTTACAGGATGTTAATTTTTGATTATATTGATCACGTAATATTGCTTTTCACAACTGCTTTTCCAGGTTTGTCTCTGTCTGGAGTGCAGTCAACTCTTTGTGATAATTAGATTGGCAAATCATATATATCCCATAACAGACGATGGAGCTGAGGGCATATACATTACTGAATTGACTGAGGGCATACACATCACAGGAGGGTCTGGGGCACAGACATCACTGGGAGGCATATATATGGCTGAGGGGCACAAACATCACTGGGGAGCAGGAATCACTAGGGGGCACGGACAGGACTGGGGGAGCACAGACAGCACTGGAAGAGCACAGACATCACTAGGGGGGCACGAACATCACTGGAGGTTACGTACATCACTGGGGGGCATGGACATCAATGAGGGCATAGACAGCATGAGAGGGGCTCAGATATCAAGGCAGGAGCACAGACAGCACTAGGGGGCACGGACAGCATTGGTGGCACGGACAGCATTAGGGGCATTGGGGAAACGGGATAACATTTGATGAGCAAAGACATCACTAGGGGAGCACAGACATCACTAGGGGGAAACTTTGGGGCAAGAAGAGTATTTCTGGAGCAAAAACATCACTAAGGGGACACGAACAACCCAAGGAAAAATGGACATCACTGGAGGGCACAGCACTGGAGGGTGGTACACATCACTGTTGAGGGCACACAGCACTGGGGGTTGTTGGGAGACAGCACTGGGGGAGAAAGCACACATCACTATGGGGGACACACAGCACTGGGGGTGGAACACAAAGCAAAGGGGAGCACACAGCACTGGGGAGGGGGCACACAGCACTATGGGCGGCCCACAGCATTATGGATGGCACACACAGCACTGGGGGAGGAGGCACACAGCACTATGGGTTGCACATAGCACAGGGCACACAGTACTGGAGGGCGGGCACACAGCACCGGAAGTTGTCAAGCTGCTGCTGCTCATCTTCTTTGGGAAAAGAGCATATAGTGCTATCCCCACCCACAAAGTAAGTCCAGAGCCAGGGTGAGGACCAAATGGTACGTTCCCGCAGCGCACAGTAGTGAAGATGGAGTCACACATCGCATCAACCAGCATGGCCACACACTCTCCTGACAGGAACATCTCAGCTGCATAGAAATACATGCAGCTGACCCGCTCCTGTCAGAAGAGTGTGTGGCCCTGTCGGCTGATGCGATGCGAGACTCGCGCAAATCACTCTCAAGTGTGACTCCAGAATGTGCATCCTCGCAGCGCACATGGGGATTTAAAGCGCAGGCAGCCGGCAAGATGCGATGGCCGGGCCGAGCACTGCGGCCCCAGGAATCTGTCCAGGGGACACAGAAAGCTTCCTCGTGGGCTGGAGGATCCCCACCCCTGTATTACAGCATGCTCCCAATAATTAGCCAGTGAAACACAACTCTAGATATTGTTAGTTAGTTAGTACTACTTGTTGTAAATTTTCTGATGAACTAGCTAAAAAGGTCTTGCCACTTTTTATTGCCTGCTCAAAATTTCGCAGTCAACCACATATTTAGGTATTGTTAGTTAGTATTGCCTGCTGTGAATTTGCTAGTGAACTAGTTAAGAAAGTCCTGCCACTTTTCAATGTCTGCTCAAAATTATGCAGTGAGCCCCATTTCTAGTCGTTGGTACTTTTAGTGCCTGCACAATATTGCCAGCTCAGGCAGGAAATAAATTATTTATCTTTTGTGTCAAGTGTCTGACTGGTATAGCTGTAGGGTTGTGAAACATCTGTTTGAAAGGGGAAGGGTACATCAACCATGAGTGGTAATTCATGACGAGGTTGTGGTGGAAGAGTGAATAGGCAAGGTGTTGTAGGTGTATGTGTGGAAAGTTCTGTTATTCAAAGCTCCAGTGAGCAAACACTGGATCATCCTGTCCCAAGAAAAATGAGAACTTCCGTTGCTAGACAGTCTACACCTCTAGATTTCTTTGGCAGCTGCACATCATTTCAACATCCAAATGAGGCTGATAAACATCATGTGCTAGAGTAAATGGCAAGCGCTGGATCATTTGACCTCTCCTCTTCTTCCTGCACTTCAACATCCCGCACAGTTCATTCCTCAGAGGTGTCACCCCAGTTACACTTGTTTCCCCCGCATCACAAATCTCCAACCGGCAAACTGACTGTGGGCAAGTCTGCACAGATATTCCTATATTGTATCCCATGGGCATCAGAGTTCTGCTCCAAAGATTCCCAGACTCAAAAGGAGAAAAGCATCTGCATCCAAGCAGGATCCTGACCCTTGTCAACTGACGTTAACCCCCGGCAGTGGAGGTTATGATGATGAGATTCAAATATCTAAAGGCCCTGTCACACACAAAGATAAATCTTTGACAGATCTGTGGTTGCAGTGAAATCATGGACATATTTTTCCATTTGTACACAGCCACAAACCTGGCACTGATTGTCCACAATTTCACTGCAACCACAGATCTGCCTCAGATTTATCTCGGTGTGTAACAGGGCCTTAAGGCATACTGTTGTGATGTGATGTCAGGAAGAGTAAGAGGGGGACAACATAAAGCCTGATGATGAAGTTGTAGATTCCACTTGGTGTGAACCCAGAGGCATGCAGCTGTGCAGCTTAGCAGATAAGGAGGATGAGGGGGAGAAGGAAGCTGAGGAGGTTATGTTGGCAATTCTCATACAAACACATAGTGATACAACCTTGAGAAGCACTGCATTCTCAGCCAAAACTCTGGCTGTGGCCAACAGCAGTCTCACATTTGCAGTTTACAGGAAGGGTTGCCTAGCCTGGGTCTTTTTTGAGACTACAAAGGATGACCCAACTTTCATTATCTTCCAATCTTGTAAACAATAAATTAGTAGAGGCAAAATTTCAACTAATTGGACTACTACATGCATGAACCAGCACATGTGCTAGCAACATGCATTACTTTGGGAATCTTACTGCGCTAAAATGTGGACTACCAGGCCTACCCAACCACTGACTGCCAAATCAACCACATCTTCTGCTTCTTCCTCCTCCTGTGCCACTGTCGAAACTATTCTCATGCAGGTCTCTGACTGCAGAACTTCCACTTGTTTACCTGCTACAGTCAGGATGAGTGAGAACCCGTCAACTGTTACGGAAATGACCATGCCTGGTGTTTTTCACCGATGTAAAACAAGGAGGCCACATCCTGTGTGTTGCATGGACCATACCTTTCTGCTGTTCAAATGCTCTATGGGGAAATGATAGTACTGTCCTGCTGTCTGCCTGGATGGTTTTTAATCCCAATACTCCAAGATGGGTTTCCAAATCATCTTTTGTCTGTATTGACAGAGTTCAGGGAGCAAGAGGCCTACGCCTTTCACTCATGCATCTCGACTTTTAAAATTAAAATGCCAGCCCACATACTGTGTGTTGCATGGACCATACTTCCCTGGTGTGCAAACACACTATGATTAAATGTGATGTGGGGGTAGCAATTGATGTTACTCTCCTGCACTCTGCATGAATAGTTTTAAAACTCCAAGATGGATAATGCAGTCACACAGCGGCAGAGTTGTGGACCACTATCCAGGCCTAGTTTGATCAATGGCTGTCTCCGCTGAACCTGGAGCCAGGGAAGGACATGTGCGTTAACAGTGCAAATCTTGTGGCGGCACTACACCTGGCGATATCACATGTGCATTTTATGGGTCAACCAGGCTGTACAGAAATTTTTACGGCACTATGCCAGCCTGGATGCGCTGCTACTTTTTAAAATGAAAATGCCAGCCGACATCCTGTGTGTTGCATAGACCATAATTCCCTGTTGTGAAAGTACACTATGGGGAAATGGCTGGAGGGGGCAATTTATGCCACTTTCCTGCTGTCTGCCTCAATGTTTTTTAAATATCAAGACTCCAAGTTGTGTCTTGTCTGTAGAGCCAGGGTTCTGGGAGCAAGAAGGCTATGCCTGTCACTCATGCAGCTTTTGATTTTTCAAATTAAAATGCCAGCCCGCATCCTGTGTGTTGCATGGACCCCATATTTCCTTACTGTGCAAAGCTACTATGGGGAAAATATTATTATTACTATTGTTATTATTTATTATTATAGCGCCATTTATTCCATAGCACTTTACACGTGAAAGGGATAAACATAATAGGGATAAGTACAATAATCATAAACAATACAAAACACAGACTGGTACAGGAGGAGAGAGGTCCCTGCCCGCGAGGGCTCACAGTTTATAAGGGATGGGTGAAGATACAGTAGGTGAGGGTAGGGATGGTCGTGCGGCGCTGTATCAGACAGAGGGTTATGGCAGGTTGTAGGCTTGTCGGAAGAGGTGCTCTTCATTTTCCTTTTGAAGCTTGTCAAGGTAGGCGAGAGTCTAATATGTTGTGGCAGGGCATTCCAGAGTATGGGGGAGACCCGCGAGAAATCTTGAATGCGATAGTGGGAAGAGGAGATGAGAGGGGAGTAGAGAAGGAGATCTTGTGAGGATTGAAGGTTACGTGCAGATAAGTACCAGGAGACTAGGTCACAGATATAGGGAGGAGAAAGGTTGTGGATGGCTTTGTAGGTCATGGTTAGGGTTTTGAACTGGAGTCGTTGGGCAATGGGAAGCCAGTGAAGGTATTGGCAGAGAGGACAGGTCGGGGAATAGCGGGGCGACAGGTGGATTAGTTGGGCAGCATAGTTTAGAATAGATTGTAGGGGTGCAAGACTGTTAGAAGGAAGGCCACGGAGCAGGAGGTTGCAATAATCGAGGCGAGAGATAATAAGGGCATGAACTAGGGTTTTTGCAGTTTCTTGGGAAAGGAATGTACGGATTTGTGAAATATTTTTGAGTAGGAGGCGGCAGGAGGTGAAGAGGGCTTGCATGTGTGGCTTGAAAGACAGATCAGAGGCTAGAGTTACTCCCATGCAGCGAGCACATGGGACTGGGGAAAGTGAGCAGCCATTGACATTGATGGATATGTTAGGTGGGGGGGTTGAGTGAGGAGGAGGAAAGATGATGAATTCTGTCCATGTTTAGTTTTAGGAATCGAGCAGAGAAAAAGGATGAAATAGCAGACATACATTGTGGGATTCTGGTTAGTAGGGAGGTGATGTCAGGTCCAGAGAGGTAGATCTGCGTATCATCAGCGTAGAAGTGATACTAAAAGCCGTGGGACTATATGAGCAGTCCCAGGCCAAAGGTGTAGATGGAGAACAGCATGGGTCCTAGAACTGAACCTTGAGGGACACCAACAGATAGGGGGCGAGATGAGGAAGTGGTGTGAGAGTGGGAGACGCTGAAAGTTTGATCGGTTAAGTATGAGGAGATCCAGGATAGGGCCAAGTCTGTGATCAGAATAAGGAGCCAGCACAAATTCTAAACTGTACTTAATAAATGGAGATTTTTGGCAAAATATTGCAATACTTTGAGCTACCCCGCCACTCCACGGCAAATCTCAAGGGGCAGTCCTACACTAATATTTTATTTATCTAAAGGGTGCCATGCGGCCTCACACATTAAAAGCAGGACTATTTAAAACAGCACCTACCTGATGCTTTGCAATCCCGTACCTGTGACTGACATCACAGCTGTGGGCGGGACAGGCCCAGGCAAGTGCTGCTAGAATTAAATAGCCTATGGACAGGGCTGATGGCTGTGTGTGAACAGTCACCACTTGCCAAAAATCAGACAGCTAGAATGACCAAAAAAGGGTGCACGGCTTGGTGGAGGCTAACCACCGGCCAATGAAAAAATCAGAATAAGGAGCCAGCACAAATTCTAAACTGTACTTATTAATAAAGGGAGATTTTTGGCAAAATATTGCAATACTTTGAGCTACCCCGCCACTCCACGGCAAATCTCAAGGGGCAGTCCTACACTAATATTTTATTTATCTAAAGGGTGCCATGCGGCCTCACACATTAAAAGCAGGACTATTTAAAACAGCACCTACCTGATGCTTTGCAATCCCGTACCTGTGACTGACATCACAGCTGTGGGCGGGACAGGCCCAGGCAAGTGCTGCTAGAATTAAATAGCCTATGGACAGGGCTGATGGCTGTGTGTGAACAGTCACCACTTGCCAAAAATCAGACAGCTAGAATGACCAAAAAAGGGTGCACGGCTTGGTGGAGGCTAACCACCGGCCAATGAAAAAATTTTCCGCGGAGTGGCGGGGTAGCTCAAAGTATTGCAATATTTTGCCAAAAATCTCCATTTATTAATAAGTACAGTTTAGAATTTGTGCTGGCTCCGTATTCTGATTTTTTCATTGGCAGGCGGTTAGCCTCCACCAAGCCGTGCACCCTTTTTGGTCATTCTAGCTGTCTGGTTTTTGGCAAGTGGTGACTGTTCACACACAGCCATCAGCCCTGTCCACAGGCTATATAATTCAAGCAGCACTTGCCTGGGCCTGTCCCGACAACAACTGTGATGTCAGTCACAGGTACGGGATTGCATAGCATCAGGTAGGTGCTGTTTTAAATAGTCCTGCTTTTAATGTGTGAGGCCGCATGGCACCCTTCAGATAAATAAAATATTAGTGTAGGACTGCCCCTTGAGATTTGCCGTGGAGTGGCGGGGTAGCTCAAAGTATTGCAATATTTTGCCAAAAATCTCCATTTATTAATAAGTACAGTTTAGAATTTGTGCTGGCTCTGTATTCTGATTTTTTCATTGGCAGGTGGTTAGCCTCCACCAAGCCGTGCACCCTTTTTGGTCATTCTAGCTGTCTGGTTTTTGGCAAGTGGTGACTGTTCACACACAGCCATCAGCCCTGTCCACAGGCTATATAATTCAAGCAGCACTTGCCTGGGCCTGTCCCGCCCACAGCTGTGATGTCAGTCACAGGTACGGGATTGCAAAGCATCAGGTAGGTGCTGTTTTAAATAGTCCTGCTTTTAATGTGTGAGGCCGCATGGCACCCTTCAGATAAATAAAATATTAGTGTAGGACTGCCCCTTGAGATTTGCCGTGGAGTGGCGGGGTAGCTCAAAGTATTGCAATATTTTGCCAAAAATCTCCATTTATTAATAAGTACAGTTTAGAATTTGTGCTGGCTCCGTATTCTGATTTTTTCATTGGCAGGTGGTTAGCCTCCACCAAGCCGTGCACCCTTTTTTGGTCATTCTAGCTGTCTGGTTTTTGGCAAGTGGTGACTGTTCACACACAGCCATCAGCCCTGTCCACAGGCTATATAATTCAAGCAGCACTTGCCTGGGCCTGTCCCGCCCACAGCTGTGATGTCAGTCACAGGTACGGGATTGCAAAGCATCAGGTAGGTGCTGTTTTAAATAGTCCTGCTTTTAATGTGTGAGGCCGCATGGCACCCTTCAGATAAATAAAATATTAGTGTAGGACTGCCCCTTGAGATTTGCCGTGGAGTGGCGGGGTAGCTCAAAGTATTGCAATAATTTGCCAAAAATCTCCATTTATTAATAAGTACAGTTTAGAATTTGTGCTGGCTCCGTATTCTGACCAAGTCTGTGATGCCCAGAGATGAGAGAATTTGTAGTAGAAAGGAATGGTCTAAGGCAGAGGACAGGTCCAGGAGGAGGAGGACAGAGTAGTGTCGCTTGGCTTTGGCGGTTATTAATGACTTTTATTAGGGCAGTTTCAGTGGAATGATGCGGTCAGAAGCCAGATTGTAAACAGTCAAAAAAGAGAGCAGGAAGAGAGGTGTGAGGACAGTTCAAGATGGACATGCTGTTCCAGTAGTTTTGAGGCATAGGGGAAAAGTGATATGGGGTGATAGTTTGACACAGAGAAAGGGTCAAGGGAGGACTTTTTGAGGATGGGTGTAATGGAGGCAAGTTTAAAGCATGAAGGGAATACACCAGTTTTTAGTGCTAGGTTAAAGAGATGGGTTAGGGTTGGGATGAAGACAGTGGTGAGATTGGGGATGAGGTGGGATGGGAGTGGATCAAGCTGGCAGGTTGTGAGATGTGATCTTGAGAGTAGAGTGGAAAGATGATCTTCTGTCATGGTTGAGAAGATGGATTTTGAGGAAGAAGGCTGAATAGTTGTGAGAAGGGGCTGTGCTGATTGTGGGCCAGAGCTTGAAATGGAGGAAAGGAGGGCAATTGATGCCACTGTCCTCTTGTTGTGCTGTATGCCTGCAATGTTTTTAAATGTCCAGACTCCAAGGTGGTTCTCCAAACTGTGTCTTGTCTGTAGTGCCAGAGTTCTGGGAGAAAGAGTCCTACTCATGTCACTCATGCATCTCTTGATTTTTAAAGTATCTAGAGCTCAATATCAATGCCATAAGGGGGGGATTGGACCCTTTTGCATTTTGGTCTTTAAAAATGGAAGAGTGGCCTGAGCTCGCCAGTCACACTTTGAAAGTTTTGGCCTGCCCAGCAGCCAGCTTTTTCTCAGAACGTGTCTACAGCACTGCTGGCGGTGTATTGACAAATAAGCGCATAACTTTCATAAAGATGAAGATGTCCAATGACTTTGCCACTCCTGTCCCAGCCTGTGCAGACTAAGCGATTGTCTAGTACCAGCACTCTGGAAGCAAAAGGCTTATGCCTGTCTATGACCTTGCCATCTCTGATGAAGGTAGATATCTTGGTTCAGGCCATGTTACAGGGCTTCCATGTTGCTTTCTTGGACTATTTGTAGTTTGTGCAATTGTTGCCACTTTTCCTGTTACGTGACCTTACATTTTGGAAATGTGGAGACTCCAAGTAGGGTCTCCAAATTGTCTCTAGCTAGTAGTGCCAGGTTTCTGGGAGCAAGAGGCCTATGCTTATCTGTAATTTTGCTGTCTCTGGTGAAGGTAAAAATGTTGGTTCAGGCCTTGTTACAGGGTCAGTCCTAAGCATCTATGTTGCTTTGCTGCACTATTTGTAGTCTGTGCTAATTGTTGCTACTCTTCCTGTTGTCTGACCTTAATTTTTGGAAATGTGGAGCCTCCAAGTAGGGTCTCCAAGTTTTCTTTTGTCTGTAGTGCCAGGGCTCCGGGAGCAAGAGGGCTACTACCTATCATCTTGCTGTCTCTGGTGATGGTAGGGATACTGGGTCAGGCTTTGTTACAGGGCTGGGCTCATGTATTCATGTTGAGGAGTTCCACTATTTTTTGTCTGTGTCAATTGTTGATGCTTTTCCTGTTGTCTGATCTTAATTTTTGGAAATGTGGAGACTCCAAGTAGGGTCATCAAATTGTCTTTTGTCTGTAGTGCCACGGTTCTTGGAGCAAGAGACCTATGCCTGTCACTCATGCATCTCTTGATTTTTAAAATAAAAGTGCCAGGCCACATCCTGTGTGTAAGTCAATGCAATGAGGCAGTGCTTAAATTAATATGTATTAGAGAATGCAGTCACACAGATGCAGAGTTGTGGACTACTATCCAGGCCGAGCTTGATCAATGGCTGCCTCCACTAAACCTGGAGCCAGGGAAGACCGTGAGCGATAACGGTGCAAACCTGGTGACAGAACTACGCCTGGGTGACATCACATGTGCATTGCATGGCTCATGTCCTCAACCTGGCTGTACAGAAATTTCTAAGGCACTATTCCCGGCCTGGATGCACTGCTGCAGAAGGCAAAGGTCGCTGTGTGCTCACTTGTTAAAATGGAAATGCCAGGCCACATCCTGTGTTGCATGGGCCCTAACCCCCTGCTTTTCAAACGTACTATGGGGAAACGGGGGCAATTGATGCCACTCTCCTGCTGTCTGCCTGAAATGTTTTTAAATATTAAGACTCCAAGATGGGTCTCCAACTTGTGTCTTGTCTGTGCTGGCAGGTGTATGGGAGCATCACCAGACCTTCATCTGTCTCTCATCCACCTCTATATTTCAATAGTCCATGAAGCTAATGGCTATGCCAAAACAGTGGTGCTGCACTTTTTGCAAGCTTTTTGACCCTCTTAAAGGTGTTTTCCCTGTCTTAGATTTGGCCTCCCATTGAATCCAATGAGGTTCGTTGAACAGTTCGGCGAACATAGCATTTGTTCGCGAAGGCTCGGCGATCCAAACTTTGAAAAGTTCGCTCATCTCTTGCAAGGTCTCTGCAGAGACCGCAGAGAGAGACGTGTTCAGACAATTATCAAAACAGTAATTTCCCCACTCTACAATTTTCCTACAGCATTATGTTTCATCAACCAGGGTAGAAGGCCTTCCAAGACATAGCAGGAAATTACTTAATGCATTGGTTCTACTCTAAGCGCCGCTTTACATGCTGCGATATCGCGACCGATATCGCTAGCGTGTGTACCCGCCCCCATTGGTTATGCGACACGGGCAAATCGCTGCTCATGGCGCACAACATCGCACGGACATGTCATACTACTTACCTATCTAGCGATGTCGCTGTGACTGGCGAACCGCATCCTTTCTAAGGGGGCAGTTCGTTCAGCGTCACAGCGACGTCACAGCAGCGTCACTAAACCGCTGCCTAATTGAAGCGGAGGGGCGGAGATGAGCGGGACATAACATCCCGCCCACCTTTTTCCTTCCTTACTGCCGGCAGGCGCAGGTAAGGTGAGGTTCCTCGTTCCTGTGGTGTCACACAGCGATGTGTGCTGCCGCAGCAACGAGGAACTACATCGCTAGCTGCAGCGATAATCGAAAATAGGAGGGCATGTCAACGATTAGCGATTTTGAATGTTTTTGCGACAATTCAAAATCGCTCATAGGTGTCACACGCAACGACATCGCTAAAGCGGCCGGATGTGCGTCACAAATTCCAAGACCCCAACGAGATCGCTTGAGTGATGTCGCAGCGTGTAAAGCGGCCTTTAGTTTTATATCATGTACCATCTGTGTCAGGCATCCCTGAGCAAGCGGAGCTGAGTCAATGGCATAGATAGAGATGGGCTTAGCCAATGAATTACAGGTACGCCCATGAGTTCTTAGAAACAGGACATCTACCATGCTGACTACTGCTCCACTGTCCAAAAACACAGAAATTTTCCCAGTCCTATTCTCTAACACCACCTCTTCTGTCAGAACAAAAAGAGAATTATATATGGAAGACAAACACATACTCTGATTATCCATCCCAACACCACCAAGGTTAAGCGAAGTTTCATATGATCCTTTTGCTTAGGAATTGAGGGACAGACTCCAATAAAATGACCCTCTTTACCACAAAAAAATACCCCACCCTTCTTTTTGCAGATTTTAGTGGGAACATGCAAGTAGTGGCTCCCCCTAGGTGCATGGGCTCCTCCAAACCCATGAGTGATGGTTCACCCCCAAATCGCTCCCGAGACAATGGTGTACTGCCCCGAGTAAATATCTCTAGGGAGAATGGTTTAACTAGTCTATCTCAGAGACTTCTGTACACACGTATAGCCATGGACTTGGCAGCCTCCAAGGACTCAGGAGTTTCGGAAATCATCAAGGCATCTTTCAATTTTTCTGAAAGGCCTTGACAGAATTGGCTTCTGAGAGCTGAGTCATTAAATTTAGTGTTGGTTGCCCATCTACGAAATTCTGAACAGGTCTCCGCTGACTTATCCCCCGCTGATGGCGACCCAGGCTGGACTCAGCAAAGTAGACTCAGTTAGGATCATCTTAAGGCCACTTTACATGCTGCGACATCGCTAGAAATGTCGCTAGTGATAGCACTCGCCCCCGTCGCTGCCCGTGGTGAACAATATCGCAGGTACACGTCACACAAACTTACCTTCCAAACGACATCACTGTGGCCGGCGAACAACCTCTTTTTTAAGGGGGTGGCTCGTGCGGCGTCACAACGACTTCACACAGCAGGCCACCAATAGAAACGGAGGGCCGGAGAGCAGCTGTATGAACGTCACTCCCACCTCGTTGCCGGAGGATGCAGGAAGGCTGTTGTTCGTCGTTCCCAGGGTGTCACACGTAGCGATGTGTGCTGCCTCAGGAATGACGAACAACCTGCGTACCAAACGAGCAACGATATTTTGAAAATGAACGACGTGTCAACAATCAACGATTTGGTGAGCATTTGTGATAGTTAGCCGTCGCTCGTAAGTGTCACACGCAACAACATCGCTAACGAGGCCGGATGTGCGTCACGAATTCCGTGACCCCAGCGATTTCTCATTAGCGATGTCATTGTGTGTAACGGGGCCTATAGATGAGACCCAAGGCCTCAAAATATTCATTCACTAACCAGAGCCATGTCGCAAAGAGAGAGCCCAGGATTGTGGATCTCCTGGCAATAGTGAGATCACAATCCCCACCCACTGTTCCTCATCTCCAAAGGGGTAAAGCCAAAGCCTAAATTACAGTTTACAAGCTTCCTTAAAAAAAACTGTCTTGTCTCAACCCCTTGCAAACTTATCTGGGAGAGCAACTTTGGGCTGCAGCTGGACCTGCCTACATGCAGAATCCCCAATATTAGGAGTCTCCAACCGCTGCTGCTGTAAGGTAACTTAAGGTTTGCAAACACCAGAGACAAGCCCTGCTGCTACAGAGCCAAGACAGCAACAGGATCCATGGGGAAAAAAAAAATTAAAAAAAAAATCCCTATTTTAAAAAAACAAAAAGAAAACAAAACAAAACATGTCAATTTTTTTTGTTCTGCTGGTGATAGTCACGCTATGTACTGGTAAGTACCAAGGAATGGTGAAAGGGAAAGGAAAGGAAAGGAAACCCTGTATCTAGGGAAGAGTAAGATGGTGATCCTTGACCAAACTTACCGCTGGTCCCTTGGGTCCCTCAGCACCCTACATAGGTTGATACTTGACCCTAGGTATCCCTAGTGCTGGGTCCTAAATAGGAAATGGATGTGATGAGCTCTTCTACAACCCAACTAAACACTATAGAAGACACAAGGAGGATACATAGGGGAAAGTGCATGAACTATTTTTCCACAGAGGACTGAAGTAGAGGTTCAGCAAAGTTGCAGCAACAATGAGTACAAGCCTCCTGCTTGTAACCAGAGCTGAGTGAACTGAATTATATCAGGGGGAAGAGCAAAAACCGGGACGGCACCACCCAAAAAGGGGATCTCCTAGGTACACAGTACAACGTGGCAGAAAACAGAAACGATGTACCTAATAGATGGGATCACCACATATGACATATCAAAAAATCATCAATATTTTATTATAAATAGAACACACATGGAAACACATGACATATAGTACAAAAATACAAATATACAAACAAATACACAAAAACAAATACAGACATCTAAAATCAATTAAAAGCACTGATGCACTTGAGTGATACCCACATTAAAAAATATTTTTGGTCCAAAACCAATGAACTATGGTCAATATTCACAGGCCCTGTAATAACCCTATATTTATGCCACAAAGAGGAAATTCCACGAATTAAGTTAGGGGCCTGCGTCTGGGATCCCACAGGTATTCATATAAAATTAACTGGCTGACCCATGGCAAAGTGAACAGCCAAGATATATGGATGAGATTAGGTTGGAAAATTCACAAAAATCCAAACAGAAAACCCAGCAGGCATTCCAGCATGTTTCAAGCAGTCAAGCATCCGGGCTAAAGTAGAAAAAGGAAGCCCAGGGAGCAACTGAGGAAAATCCCACAAGTAAACATACCAAACCTTGGCAAGGCACAGCAAGGTAAAAAAATGTTAAAGAATCATCCAGGGCAGGGCTGGAGGGGGTAATGGACCAAATATGGGTGACCCCACGCGTATCGCTACCTCTTGGTAGCTTTCTCAAGGGTAGACATGAACACCACTAAAACATATGTGTGTACTATTTAAAGGTGAAGTAATAAATAGATAATATATAATCACCTGTGTGAGCAACAAAGAACAGGACCCAGCATGCAGTCTGGAAGCAACAGGAAGTAGACCAGCGTTGCCATAGATACCAACAATGCTAAAACATTAGGGCTGTGTAGCTAGCGGCCGCACAGGAAGCCCAAATGTTGTCAGGGCAACCAAACGGTGTTGTCCCTTGTGCACCTTTGGTAGTAGATATAGAGTTGGAACGACTGGATGTTTCGTGGTCAAGAATTTTTTTTCTTTTGTTGAGATTATGCCTTGGTCGAATGAGATTCTAAGCAGGTCATCAAGCTTCCTCTTGAAAAATTCCGTTGGATCTGACGGAAGAATTCGATAACACAGAGCATTGTTTACTTGCCTCTTAGCTTCTCTCATATACATGTCAAAAGGCCACAAGACAATATTTCCCCCTTTGTCCGCTTCCTTAATGATAAAATCCTTGTTTTCTTTTAGGCATTTCAGGGCAAGCAGTTCTTCTCTAGATGAATTATTGGCCCTATTACCGTCTAATTTTAGATTTTTTATATCGACACACGTTTTATCAAAAAAGATTTGTACCGCTGGACAGATATTAAAAGGGGGAGTGGCCTGCAATAAGAGACGACCCGAGAATGGAGTTCTGGTGCCCACTGGCCTTTCGTTCTCACTCACCAATTCCAAGAGGTCCTGAAAGAACAATCTGTCCTCCGGAGGCAATTCATCCACGAGTGTGGGCCTACTATATAAAAACCTGAACACCAATTGCCTACAAAACAAATACAAATCTTTAGTTCGGACAAACTTATCGAGTCTGTTCATGGGGGAGAAGGAAAGTCCCTGTGTCAGAAGCTTAATCTCCATCTCAGATAGCTCATAAGAGGAAAAGTGACCTGCAAATTACCTTTTCCTGTGGGGGTGGTTAATATTTCTTTTTCTTGTTTTTGTTTTTCACTTTTGAGTCACCCAATTGTTCCCTTGTATGATCCTGTCAAACTTAATAAATGAATAAGGTCATGTGAGACCTGGCATGCTGCTCAATTAACATTGCTCATCTCTGTGTTTTTGAGTCTTGACATATATACAGACTATATACTTTTCCTGTTAGCACTGTGTGCGCAAGGGTCTCCATGCCTGCGTGTTTTTGAGTCTGGGTGGAGCTGTGTTCCACAGCTCCTGCTCACCATTGAGAGCCTCTCCTGGTTGCCAGCGCTGAAGAGCGCTCCCCGCACCTTCCATGCATGCGTTGGCCTTGGGCTTTAACGCATGCGTGGTTTGATGCTGGCTTTGGGCGGAGCTATGACGTACAGCCTCCACCTATCAACAAGTTATTCAGCGCTGTGTCAGTACTGACCAGCGTCTCCCCTGTAATCTGCGCATGCATTGGCTATTTAGCTTCAACGCATGCGTGTTACATGTTTAGGAGTCATGACTCCAATCACAGCAGTGTCTGATGCCGTTTGGTTGCCCTGACAACATTTGGGCTTCCTGTGCGGCCGCTAGCTACACAGCCCTAATGTTTTAGCATTGTTGGTATCTATGGCAACGCTGGTCTACTTCCTGTTGCTTCCAGACTGCACGCTGGGTCCTGTTCTTTGTTGCTCACACAGGTGATTTTATATTATCTATTTATTACTTCACCTTTAAATAGTACACACATATGTTTTAGTGGTGTTCATGTCTACCCTTGAGAAAGCTACCAAGAGGTAGCGATACGCGTGGGGTCACCCATATTTGGTCCATTACCCCCTCCTGCCCTGCCCTGGACGATTCTTTAACATTTTTTTACCTTGCTGTGCCTTGCCAAGGTTTGGTATGTTTACTTGTGGGATTTTCCTCAGTTGCTCCCTGGGCTTCCTTTTTCTACTTTAGCCCGGATGCTTGACTGCTTGAAACATGCTGGAATGCCTGCTGGGTTTTCTGTTTGGGTTTTTGTGAATTTTCCAACCTAATCTCATCCATATATCTTGGCTGTTCACTTTGCCATGGGTCAGCCAGTTAATTTTATATGTATACCTGTGGGATCCCCGGCGCAGGACTCTAACTTAATTCGTGGAATTTCCTCTTTGTGACATAAATATAGGGTTATTACAGGGCCTGTGAATATTGACCATAGTTCATTGGTTTTGGACCAAAAATTTTTTTCAATGTGGGTATCAATCAAGTGCATCAGTGCTTTTAATTGATTTTAGATGTCTGTATTTGTTTTTGTGTATTTGTTTGTATATTTGTATTTTTGCACTATATGTCATGTGTTCCCATGTGTGTTCTATTTATAATAAAATATTGATGATTTTTTAATATGTCATATGTGGTGATCCCATCTATTAGGTACGTCTTTTCTGTTTTCTGTCAACTGAATAATATCACCAGCACAAGTCCCGGGAAGATGGGAGTATTTAAACACAAGCGAAATACTGATAATTAGCAGCAGGACGAAAGCATAGATCCCCTGGGTCCTAAAGGGGAATAGATGAAAATCCAGCAGGAAAGCTACCTAGTACAAAGAATACTAACAGAAGGAACAACAGAAAGTCAGGGAGCATTTTGCACAGCCAAACGCTGTGACCTTCTTTTGCCCGAAACCACATGACTGTTTGTCACTCATGACACACTCGTGATAGGTACTCACATGATGCAGTTTGGCAATTTCATTAGCCAAGAAACTACTCTCGATGAGCTGGATCATGCTGTTTCTCATTTCCTGGGAAATCTTCTTCATGGCTGCTTTTCGATTTGAACCAGTGATCTTTTGCTTAAGAATTAACCTAACAAAATCCTGAAGTATTAGGAAATGTGAGACGTAGTTGTAATTCGTAGTGTACAGAAAGAAAAAAAAATGAAACACAAGGAGCAAAGCAGTAACAATGAAGTAACATGACAAGAATCTGCATAACTAATCATATGCAATTGTGTACTATCAATAGAGGCAGGCCACACCACTGCTATGGGGCCCGTGAGCTGGGGGGGCCCCGTGGCTTCCGCAGTGTGTGCGCTTTCACTTTCATCATTCCCAGCATCATGCCCCCCAGGGCCATCACCAAGCAGCTGATTAAGTCTGCAGGCTGGCCGTCGGCCGCAATACAGAGATGCAGACTCGCCCATACTGTACACTGCGCAGCATCTGCTGAAAAGGAGGGAGTGGCCAGGCAGTATCTTTTTCCAGTCTGAAAGCTGTGAGAGATGCCAGAAAGAGAACAGCCAATAAGGAGAGGGGGTGGAGCTTGTTCAATACAGTGTGGGAGAAAGAAAAAATTTAAAGGAAAACAGTGCTGGAGAAGCAGCAGAGATAAGAGAGAAAAGAGGGAGAAGGAGCAGAGAGCACAATGAGCTGAGCAAACAAGAAGAAGCAGAGATCAGAATGAACAAAAAGAAAAAGCAGAGGACAGTATCTGAACACTGCCAGGAGGACCCACTGGAAGTGCAACTAGGAGGCCAGAGCCACTAACATGATCTCTCACATCACATGAGCAAGTGAGTAAGATAATTGTCTATAAAATGAAGGTAGACTCACACTCAAAGAAGTATTGGACAGTAAGAAATGGAGCCTGAAAGTCAAAAGTTCCAAACATTACCATTTTCTCAGTCACTGTATATCCATTAATACAACCTAGCTGATCGTTGGGGTCTTACTACTGGCAGAATTGGGATTTTTTTATCTCCCATAGAAAATTTTTAGAATCGTTACAAAATGAGTGGCAGGTTGGACATCTGATAACCACACCAATCATTTTTTAAAGGGCTTCTGGTAAAAGCCAAGTACAGTTCTTGGCAGCCACATGGGGAATGAATGGAGTTCCAGGGAAGCATTTTCATGGCTTCTCCATTCTAACAGGGAAATAACTTATAAGTTCGCTGTTTTGCCGCTCTGTATGTGTCCCAGCAGTGGGACCCTCCAATGAACAAGATATCATCTATATTGTGGTAACTTGTTTTCTTTAGACATCCATTTTAACATTTTAATGACAGCTACCTGGGAAAGGTACCATTAATACAATTGCTTGGATAGTATTTAAAAGCCACCACCTTAAGGCCTTGCTCACATGAGTGTATAAAACAGACGAGTGCAATACGAGAAAAATTGCATTGCACTCCAACCAATGTTATTCAATGAGGCAAACCAAATATGCAATTTTTTGTCACCTGTATCTTGGATGTGAATAAACTCGTAGCATGCTGTGTATGGCCACATATATTGTATGAGATTTGTCAATGCATGTCTATGGGTGCAGGAAAAAAACGGATGTCACACGGACCATTCATGTGTAGTCCGTTTTTTACGGTTACATTACCATTCTGTAGCATAGAACACTATAAATAGTCCTGTAAATGACTAGAATAACTGCTGAGAAAAAAATTCATTGCATACAAATGGCATACAGATGTCATATGGGTATAATATGAATGTATGGGGAGAAAATAATTACACCTCGAATAGCACTCACGTGACATATGAAATACCAAACGAATTTCACTAGTTCACTTTTTCTGGATGAGAATGAGGCCGTTTTTTTTATATACGTTTCTCCAGCCTAAGGGATCTCTCACACTGGCATATAATACGGATAAGTGCAATGCGAGAAAAAATCTCACTGCACTCAGACTAATGTTAGTTAATGAGGCAGAGAAGATCTGCGAGTTTTTCCCCAGCTCAAATCGGACTGGTGAAAAAATTGCAGCATGTTGTGACTGCACTCATCTATTGGACACGATTTATCAATGCAAGTCAATGGATGCGAGAAAAAAACAGACGGCACACGGACCATCCGTATACCATCTGTTTTTTTACAGATACGTTACCATTCTGTAGTATAAACACTGTAACTGATCCTGTAAATGATTGTAGAATAAAAGTTGCTGAGAAAACAATGCATGTACAGGATGCTGGGTGAGAAAAAAATTGCACACTCCCATAGCACTCACATGACAAAAGGTCACCCATAGGCATTCCACTCATCCAACTTTTCAAGAGAGGAATCAGACCAGATTTTTACCCTAAATCTGAGTTTTCCAGAATGCAATTTTTGAAGTTGGCAACTTAAATTATTTAGATAAACATATCATAAAGCAATAAATGATTGAGTTACAATTTTCCTTTGTGTCTACAGCATGTCTGTTTGGACTGGCAGTCCATAGCAGCTTTTTCTTTTGACATATTTAATCATGTTGCCTTGGTTATGTTATGCAGACACTCTCGCTAGCAATAAGAATACCTTCACATACATAAGATACCACAGAATTCAACTAAAAATTGCTTGTCCGAAATGTCTTCTGATACAAGATGGTCACGATGGTCTATTCAGTACACTCATTGTCCGATGATATACTTTCTCCTTATGTCATCGGTGTGTCTGCACTCATATAGGAAAAAAGTGACCGGATACAGACACTCGGATAGTAACCTATTCACAATGGGAATCTTGCAGTTAAATTGTTTCTAAAGGTCACATTTGCAATAAGGAAAGAGAAGTAACAGTAATTGGTTGAAAACTCAGTTAATACCTCTAGAGTTTTAAAAGCATTTTCTTGTGCGTCAAACCTCATATTACATAGGTAATTAAAGATTGAATTTGCATTTCACTGACTCTCACATGCCTTCTTTACAGCAAATTGAAAAAACAATAAAAAAAACAACAATGGGCGACCTTTGGAGCTATTTTTTGTGTTAAAAAACTAAAAAAAATATTTTCCCTGATGCTAAAAAATCCTTTTATGCTTAATACTTTTATAAAGGGACTATGTCACCAGGCATATGTTGAAAAAGAGAAACTGATTCCAATGATATACTGTAAATACATCAGTTTTTTTTCCTGACTGTTTTGTCAAATACCTGCGTTTTTGGTCAGGTTTTTAAAGGATGAGCATGTCAATTCTTTGCTGCAGATTTGCTGCATTTTTTTCATTGATACAACCAATTTTGTAGAAAAAAAGCAGCAAATACACACCAAATCTGCAGCAAAAGCGCCACTAAAAACGCATGAAAAACGCACCAAAAACGCAGATGACTCAAAGGAGATTTCCTGCCACAAGATCAGGTTTTGGTCAGGAAAAAAACGTAAGAAAAAGCCCTGTGTGAACATAGCCTGTGTTACGATACTGTTGCATTCTGCTGTGGCAGAGCTGTATCAGTCACCTGATCATGTTGTTTGCATTCCCAGTGGGAAGAGCTTTTTCTTCTATGCCTCATTCTGAGGAGCTCACCACGTTATCAGGACGTCCCCTCCGTCATCACTCTGACAGTTATAGATCTGCTCTGCAGTGTGTTCGGCTGGTTCCTGTAAGTGCTCTAGATTCTGTCCATTACCTCTCCCAACCCTTCTTGACCTTACTGGCCTCCATTCTGTCTGACCTCCCTGTCTCCCAGCTCCTCCGTTTTGTCTTACTTTTTATGCCCCTCTCCTGCATTTTGTCCCATCCCTGTGGCCCCTCCTTCGGCATGCTCTCCCTTTTACTAACCTCTGGCTTGGCCCGGACCCTGACTCCACCTCCTCCCTTGTACTGCGCTCCCTCTCTCGGCTCTGACCCAGCTAGTACGACTCCTCTTAACAACCATTCAGTTGCCTAGGACGCAGGGTGCCTGGACTCCCTCTAGTGGTTATATTCATTACAGACAGCTCAGGTTCCACAGTGGGGGGGATCTCATTACACACACTGTGTGCTGACTCCCCCTAGTGGTGACATCACACTAAGGTTGACTTAAATTTTGGATCTTAGTGGTTTGCTAGAAATTTTTTCATAACTGCTTTAAAAGAATCCCAAAACATTTTTGTCAACAGCTTTCAATTTTGTTCTAGAACACATCATCCTTCATGAGTTTCCAAATATCCGGACCCACAAAATTGCCTTCTTAAGTTTTGCTTTGGACAGTCCTTGAAATTTGGTATACAGGTACTTAAGTCTCTCCTTCTTTCAGTAGAGCTTTTACAAACTGCTTCATCAGTCCAAGTTAAATGTGGAATGGTGGCAGGAGAACCTTAGTGGGCTCGAATAAATTTTCCACAACAGTGTTCTTGAGTTCAAGTTGCAAAGATGCTCTCGTTAGCCAACTTTTTGGCCTTTTTGGCTTTGTTGATGAGGCCTATCTCAGCTGGCCTATTCACACAAAAAGCATGTTTCCTTTGTGTATCCTCCTTGCTACCAAAGAGAAAACGTTTAGATTACTACATATTGACCATCCTTGATCCTCGTAGTTACGTTTCATGAGAATAAAGTCCAAATTCTAATCATTTTTCTTCAAGTGCACAGAATGTCCAACAGGCACCGAAGCACATTTGCTGCAGTAGCACAGCTTTCAGACTTTTATTGGATGAATCAATAAAGAGTCTCCACTCTCTCACATTGTGCTCAGTGTTAAATGTTTCCAATAGCCTAGGAAAATCACTGCAATACACTAGCGCACCGTCTTGAGAACAGTATGGAAGGAATTCCTTTGTCTATTCTTCTGTACCATGAAAAACAGGTACTCGGAGCTAGCAGGTTCTTTTCCTTTACTCTAGAGCCTAAAAGTTCTGCAAAATGTTTAGGAAGGTCCAGGTCCCTAACTAAATCTTTTAATTTAGGCTGTGAAAAAAACTGTGACTAGGGAGAAAATCCTGCTTTTCATATTCTGAATCAGTTTTATCTTCACGTTTCTCTGGAGGTGAAGGGACAGGTATTACTGGACTGTGAGGCAGAGGGCAAATTGCCGACAGTTGATCCTTCTTAATTTTAAGGTTGAATCCCTTCATGTTGCACTATGAAAGTTGCAGTCATCACCATGATTATGCGGTTCCATGTAAATCAAAGGCACACCACAACAAAAGCTCTTTTTCTTCCCTTTACACCACTGTCGTCAGCCTTCTACACAAACAGAACACACTACATGTAGAGCTCAGGACTTGTCCTGGTCACCTAATTTTATACCAAAGTACACATAATACACTTTTCTTTTCTAACAAAGTCTGATTCTTCACTACAAAACAACCACAAATGTAGCAAATGTTGTAGGATGAATTACAACTCCCCTTTATAGCTATTTTAATCCCATTGTTAGAAACAGAAGCTTAATCCACCATAACCTCTAAATATTGAAAGGAATCTTGGTAAGCACAACACCACGCTCTTATGAAATATGTCTAAAAGAAAATTTGTCTTTGCCCCATATCAACCAATCACAGTGCAGCTTTCATTTCTTCTACTGCTTAAGTAAAATGAAAACTATGCTATGACTGGATG
Organism: Anomaloglossus baeobatrachus; assembly: GCF_048569485.1. NCBI lineage: Eukaryota > Metazoa > Chordata > Amphibia > Anura > Aromobatidae > Anomaloglossus > Anomaloglossus baeobatrachus. The sequence continues at coordinate 317,032,644 of NC_134358.1, read as the reverse complement.
TTATGCACAGCACCACACTTTTTGGAAACTGGGTTAAGAAAATCCTTGCCCACAGCAGCCAATCACAGCACAGCATGCATTAATTTCTAACCAATCTAATGACACCAAACCCATCCACTATAAGTCATGCAAAGGGGTCAAAGGTGCAAGAAAAAGTTCAGTGACCAAATGTATGTAAAACTCACCTCTTACTTTTCAAACAATTTTACTCTTGCAAACCTGTGAGGAGCTGCCGGCAAAGCGCAGGAAAGAAGTGACATGTCACTTCTTTTTGCGCAGCGCTTCGGCAGTAGCCGAAGCGCTGCGCTCTTAGACGCCACGTGCGCACGGCCCCTGCACAATCTCCATAGACTGTGCAGGGGCCGCAGGACGCATGCAGTTACGCTGCGCTACAAAGCGCAGCGTAACTGCATGTTTTTACGCAACGTGCGCACATAGCCTTATTGTAGCTTTTCTTAAGTAAGTTTCCTTAAGCTCATTCTTCTCTAAACTTTGGAGCAAGTACATGCTTTTTGTAAAGGAAAAAATAAGTGTTAAAACTGTGAGTGATAAGCTATGTGTAAACCCAAGCTAAACAATTTTTTATTAGCTTTGATTTCTACTTTTTATGTAAAATATTCCCATCTTTATAGATGAATATTGTCAGACAGTGCTGACCTCCATTTTTTTTAAACCTTTAACCCTTTATGACCTTGGCCGTACCGGTATGTCTAAGGTCGTGTCGCTCATTTTAAAGCGGGCTCTCATGTTGAGCATGCATGTTATCCTGCAAATGTCGGCTGATCTGATTTGTACAACACAAGTGTTTAAAAGATTTCAGCTTCAAGTCCTCTAATGGGACTAGTAAAAAAAAAATAAAAAGTGTAAAAAAATCTAAAAAAATATGAAAAACTTAAAAAAAAACATAAGTTTAAATCACCCACCTTTGGCACTGAAAATAAAACAATTTAAAAAAAAAATAAAAAATACACATATTTGATAGCGCCACTTTACTCATAACGAGTACTGTCTAATACTCGCGTATTCATTCTAAATAGCATCTGCAATGCAAGTCAATGGGGAAAACGCACAAAATAGCGAGTAACCTGAATGTTGCACAATTTTCTACTTGCACGAAAAGTACAGCTTTTGGGTTACTCTTTACTTTGCGAGGTTTCCCAATTGACTTGCATTGCACATGCTATTTGGAATGAATATGCGAGTATTAGGGCTCATAAGCACGTTGCGTTCTGGCCAGTGCAGAAATAAATGCACCCTCTAGCAGACTTGACACTGCATGTTGACAAAAAGAATGCATCCAAAACACATGCATTTTGGATGCATTTTTCATGCATTCTACATGCGTTTCGAATGCATTTTTGTCAGTGCGGTCCCCCGTCAATTCCGCTTTGCTACATGCCCACTGACAGCAGACACAGACAGAGTCAGGCAATGAGAATGAACTCGGATGCACTGCACCCGACTTCATTGTCATCCCACGGCTCTGTCTCTGTGTGCTGTCATGAACTCAGATGAACCTCCGAGGTCAGTGCCAGGACACAGGAGTCCGCAGCAGTGACGTCAGAGCTTCACCCGATTTCACTGACATCAGGCATCTCTCTCTCTGTGTTGCAGCCTGATTTGCGGTCACACGTGAAGGACTCACCTGTGATCGCAAATCCCTTGAGTGGCTGCAGTGAGCCACGTGATCAGCTGTGATTTCACTCAGGTTACTCGCGGCCACAGCTGCAGTCCTCAACCTGAGAGCGGTAGCCGTGAGTAACCTCAGTGACAGCATAGCTGATCGCATGACTCACTTCAGTTGCTGCATGGAGCTCATAGGAGCGGCGGTGTTCTACTGCCGCTCCTGTCAGCTTCCGATGTAGCAGGGCTGAAAGCGTCGTGTGACCTTGCATGGATTACGTCGGACCTGGAGGTGTTTTTGAGGGGTTAATATAGTGGTGAAAGAGAGTGTTTGTTTTTTTTGTCTTTCATTACAAATAAAGGATTTTTTCGATGTGTGTGTTTATTTTCTTTATCTTACAGGTTGATCATGGAAGGTATCTCGGGGAGACGCCTGCCATGATAAACCTAGGACTTAGTGGCAGCTTTGGGCTGTTGTCATTAACTCCTTATTACCCCGTTTGCCACCGCACTAGGGCAATTTGGGATGAGCTGGGTAGAGTCCCGGGACTGTCGCATCTAATGGATGCTGGCTGATATTGTTAGGCTGGGGGGCTCCCCATAATGTGGAGCTCCCCATCCTGAGAATACCAGCTTTCAGCCGTGTGGCTTTACCCTGGCTGGTATCCAAATTGGGGGGACCGCATGTCATTTTTTTTTTAATTATTTATTTATTTTTTTTACTGCTCGATATAGACACGCCCACCGGCGGCTGTGATTGGTTGCAGTGAGACTCACTGTCACTCAGCTGTCACTCAGCATGGGGGCGTGTCTGACTGCAACCAATCATAGACGCCGGTGGGCGGAGGAAGCAGGGAATACGAGATGGATTAATGAGTGGCCGGCATTTTCAAAAAAGGAGAAGCCGCCACAGTGAAAACGCCATGCAGCACAGCGCCGGTGATCATGGATCGGTGAGTATGAGAGAGGGGGTGGGAGGGAGAGACCGACATGGACAGAGAGAGAGAGACCGAAAAAACTGCGTTTGTCATGTTAAAAAAACATGCGGATCGCAACAAAAATGCAGTGGAAACGCACTGCTTAGCATTTTGGTAGCGTATTTCTACAACTCGTTAATTTCGATGGGTGTAGAACGCTGCCAAAACGGACAAAAGAAGTGACATGCTGCTTTTTTAAATGCAGAGATTTTGTCAAATTTTTGACAATCAAAACACTGCGTTTAAAAAAGCATCGTGCGCATGGATTTTGCATGATTCTCATAGACTTTGCTGTGGAAGCACAGCGCATGCATTTTGACAATGTGACGCTGCAGCTTAAAACGCTGCAGAAACGAAAAAAACCTCAACGTGCGCATGAGCCCTTAGACAGTACTCATTATGAGTATAGCGAATATGAATAGTTAGGTACTCTCTCAACTCTACTGATCGGTAAAGGGCGTAAAGAGAAAAAAAAACGCGACGTGCGCATGAGCCCTTGGACAGTACTCATTATGAGTATAGCGAATATGAATAGTTAGGTACTCTCTCAACTCTACTGATCGGTAAAGGGCGTAAAGAGAAAAAAATAAACGCAACGTGCGCATGAGCCCTTAGACAGTACTCATTATGAGTATAGCGAATATGAATAGCTAGGTACTCTCTCAACTCTACTGATCGGTAAAGGGCGTAAAGAGAAAAAAAACCCAAACGCCTGAATAATTTCAAAATTACTTTAATTTACAAGCATTTTATAACTATATAGCACAATATGTTAAATAGTACTATACATCACTCCATGTGGCTTGCGGTGCCTGAGTAGGGATCCAGTCCCTAAGTAGAGGAAGACAAAGTTGAGCAGTGAAATAATGAAATTATTTTTGAGACCATCCAGTTGCACAGATTATTAATGTTTCAGTCCTAGACCTCGGACCTTCACAAGAAGGCAAAGGATTTCTGTAGATATGAACTCCCAGGAAGTAAAGCACAGAGAAATAGCGCCATTAGTCGCTCGTGTAGTGGCGGCTAAACTGGCTATTCTACTCCGCTTTGGAGTGCCGAGTCTTTCTCTATATATACAGCACTATATAACAATACCCATTCATGAAGATGGGAATAACACTTTAAGGGGAGATAGTCTTTTAATTATAGCACTTTAATCATTTTGTACCATTCCTCCATTGACGACACAAGAACAATAATAGCACTTGAACAGTTTCTTGAAATGCCAGCTGCAATATCTAAAGGGGATTGGAAATTGTACTCGTTATTTTAAATTCCTCTGTCACAGCTTTATTCACTCTCCGCAGAGATGAACTAGTGGAGCATAAAAAAGGCTCTAAAAGAAATGCTGTGTTTATTAATAGCTGGTAAAACGCTTATAATGCTTTTCTTGTGCTAGAAAGACACTGGCATAAAAACATCTCTGTGTTATGGCTCTTAATGTATAACTTAAAAGCTCTGTGATTCAAACAGAAATACCCAAAATGGAAATTGATTTTCAATATTGGAACTACTGAACTAAAATCTAGGTTACCACATACTTAGTTCTAATATACACTGTGTGCAGAATTATTAGGCAAGTTGTATTTTAGAGGATTTTTTTTATTATTGATCAACAACTATGTTCTCAATCAACCCAAAAGACTCATAAATATCAAAGCTTAATATTTTTGGAAGTTGGAGTGGGGTTTTTTAGATTTGGCTATCTTAGGAGGATATCTGTTTGTGCAGGTAACTATTACTGTGCAGAATTTTAAGGCAACTTAATAAAAACCTGTACCACTGCTTGAAGAAGTTGTCTTCCAGAAATTGGCAGTAGGTGTAGGAGTTGAGCTTCACTCCATTCTCAACCCAAAAAGATCCCACAAGTTCATCTTTGATGATACCAGCCCATACCCGTACCCCACCTCCACCTTGCTGGCGTCGGAGTCGGAGTGGAGGTCTCTGCCCTTTACTGATCCAGCCTTTGGCCCATCCATCTGGCTGGCCCATCAAGAGTCACTCTCATTTCATCAGTCTATAAAACCTTTGAAAAATCAGTCTTAAGACATTTCTTGGCCCAGTCTTGACATTTTATCTTATTTTTCTTGTTCAAAGGTAGTCGTTTTTCAGCCTTCCTTACCTTGGCCATGTCCCTGAGTATGGCACACCTTGTGCTTTTTGATACTCCAGTAACATTGCAGCTCTGAAATATGGCCAAACTGGTAGCAAATGGCATTTTGGCAGCTTCACGCTTGATTTTCCTCAATTCATGGGCAGTTATTTTGCGCCATTTTTGCCCAACACGCTTCTTGCAACCCTGTTGGCTATTTGCCATGAAATGCTTGATTGTTCGGTGATCATGCTTCAAAAGTTTGGGAATTACAAGACTGCTGCATTTCTCTTCAAGACATATCATAATTTTGGACTTTTCAGAGCTCATCAAATCTCTCTTCTGACCCATTTTGCCAAAGGAAAGGAAGTTGCCTAATAATTAAGCACACCTTATATAGGGTGTTGATGTCATTACACCACACCCCTCCTCATTACAGAGATGCACATCACCTGATTTACTTAATTGCTAGTTGGCTCTCAAGCCTTTACAGCTTGGAATAGGACAACATGTATAAAAAGTATCATGTGATCAAAATACTCATTTGTCTAATAATTCTGCACACAGTGGATCAGAAACCCATTTTGATTTTCTTCACATCCTGTTAGAAATGACCTATTTATGTGATCCATGACCTAATAAATGTTTTTATTGTGACATTCTAGAATTTATAACATGTCTACTTTTGCATCATTGCAACTGTGACTGTTTTTTTATGCTTCTATGTGTAATATATTGAGGAATGTATATACGAGGTTCTATTTATTTATGATTTATTTTTTTACATCATTTATTACTGAAGGCACTAACTCAACAGATTATAGTTGTCTCAAACCTTGGCAGTTGTGGTGGTTGTGCTCATGTACAAAACAAATGTGCTAATGCCAGTTCTTTCTGGGCACAGTGACAGTTTTTGTGATCACCATAACATAATAGTACATGAAAATGCACGGATTTTTGATATACTATTATACCAAGTTGTGTGAAGGTGTTCAAAGGAATTTGCAAGCAGGTTTTTGCTATTTATTCTGAGGAGAGCTTGAGGTCGGAGTTGAGACACCGATTTCAGTGATGTGTCAATTAATAGGCTGTGTGCTGTTTCCAACGCAATGAATGTTTTATCATCAGGTGATTATCACTGTCTAAATAACATGGCATGTGAGCCTTGGTCCGATGATGCCCTTGATAAGCAACTTACTGTCAATAGACAATGTACAGGGAGCTGTGGTGTGGGTGTGGTTAACGTCCTGAACCCTTCTACAAGCTACATCTAAGAACTTGTGCGGTGATTGTGTCACAACTGCGGCTAAAGTAAACTAAGTGAAAAAGTGGCATGCAAAATTTTGGGCACCCCTGGTCCAAATTACTATTAGTGTGAACAGTTAAGCAAAGTGGAGATTAAATTATCTCTAAGAAGCATAAAGTTAAAGATCCTTTGTAGTTTATTTAAAAAAAAAAATCATCTTTTACATTTTTGAATTAACAAAAAATGAAAATAAGCAAATGCAAAAGTTTGGGCACCCTGCATGATTACTACCTAGTAGTGCTCCCCTTTGCAGGTATCACAGCTTGTAAACGCTTTTTGTAGACACCCAAGAGTCTTTCAATTCTTGTTTGAGGGATTTTCAACCATTGTCCTTGGAAAAGTCTTCCAGGTACGTGCGATTCCTGAGTCGGCATGCATGCATTGCTCTTTTGAGGAATAGCCACAAATTGTCCATGTTGTTTAGATCAGTGAACTGTGAGGGCCATTGTGCAAAATTCAGCTTGCACATTTTCCAGTAGTCTGCTGTAGATTTTGATGTGTTTTTAGAATCATTATCCATTTGTAGAAGCCTAACTATTCTCATCTTCAGCTTTTTTCACAGCAACATTTCTGTGAGAGCTGCTCATAGGATTAGTAGAGAGACAAATCAGACCCCCCCCCCCCCCCCCCCCGGTTGACTACAAAAGTCCTTCAGGAAGATTTACTAAACTCTGGAGTTGTGGTACATTGTTATTCTGTTTAGATACCCCTGCTCAAATATGTCCTTCATTGAAGAGTCATCAGTTAAAAACCCTCTCCTGTGTCCTCACCAAAGAATTCAGCATCAGAAGTATGCACAAGAAAACCTAAACAAACCTGATACATTTTGGAAACAAGTCCTGTGGATCAATGAGGTTAAAATAGAACTCTTTGGCCTCAATGATCAAAAGTAACTTTGGGTCTTTCAGAGTTCATTTGATCTTCAATTTGCTTAACTGGTCCGAACAACAGTGATTTTGACCAGGGGTGCCCAAACTTTTGCATGCCACTGAGTCATATGAAACAGTTTGGGCACCCCTATTAATGTTAACCTTTTTTCTTTATAATAATTTGGGTTTTTGCAACATCTATTTCAGTTTCATATATCTAATAACTGATGGACTGAGTAATATTTCTGGATTGAAATGAGGTTTATTGTACTAACAGAAAATGTGCAATCAGCATTTAAACAAAATTTGACCGGTGCAAAAGTATGGGCACCGCAACATAAAAGTGACATGAATATTTTTTAGATCCTTCTTTTGCAAAAATAACAGCCTCTAGTCGCTTCCTGTAGCTTTTAATGAATTCCTGGATCCTAGATGAAGGTATATTTGACCATTCCTGTTTACAAAACAATTCCAGTTCAGTTAAGTTTGATGGTCGCCGAGCATGGACAGCACGCTTCAAATCATCCCACAGATGTTCAATGATATTCAGGTCTGGGGACTGGGATGGCCATTCCAGAACATTGTAATTGTTCCTCTGCATGAATGCCTGAGTAGATTTGGAGCGGTGTTTTGGATCATTGTCTTGCTGAAATATCCATCTCCTGCATAACTTCAACTTCGTCACTGATTCTTGCACATTATTGTCAAGAATCTGTTGATACTGAGTTGAATCCATGCGACCCTCAACTATAACAAGATTCCCGGTGGCAGCATTGGCCACACAGCCCCAAAGCATGATGGAACCTCCCCCAAATTTTACTGTAGGTAGCAAGTGCTTTTCTTGGAATGCCGTGTTTTTTTTGCCTCCATGCATAACACCTTTTTGTATGAACAAACAACTCAATCTTTGTTTCATCAGTCCACAGGACCTTCTTCCAAAATGTAACTGGCTTGTCCAAATGTGCTTTTGCATACCTCAGGTGACTCTGTTTGTGGCGTGCTTGCAGAAACGGCTTCTTTCGCATCACTCTTCCATACAGCTTCTCCTTGTGCAACGTGCGCTGTATTGTTGACCGATGCACATTGACACCATCTGCAGCAAGATGAAGATGCAGGTCTTTGGAGGTGGTCTGTGGATTGTCCTTGACTGTTCTCACCATTCTTCTTCTCTGCCTTTCTGATTATTTTTCTTGGCCTGCCACTTCTGGGCTTAACAAGAACTGTACCTGTGTTCTTCCATTTCCTTACTATGTTCCTCATAGTGGAAACTGACAGTTTAAATCTCTGAGACAATTTTTTTGTATCCTTCCCCTGAACAACTATGTTGAATAATCTTTGTTTTCAGATCATTTGAGAGTTGTTTTGAGGAGCCCATGATGCCACTCTTCATAGGAGATTCAAATAGGAGAACAACTTGCAAGTGGCCACCTTAAATACCTTTTCTCATGATTGGATACACCTGCCTATGAAGTTCAAAGCTCAATGAGGTTACAAAACCAATTTAGTGCTTTAGTAAGTCAGTAAAAAGTAGTTAGGACTGTTCAAATCAAGAAATTGATAAGGGTGCCCATACTTTTGCACCGGTCAAATTTAGTTTAAATGCGGATTGCACATTTTCTGTTAGTACAATAAACCTTATTTCAATCCAGAAATATTACTCAGTCCATCAGTTATTAGATATATGAAACTGAAATAGCTGTTGCAAAAACCCAAATTGTTATAAAAAAAAAAAGATTAACATTAATAGGGGTGCCCAAACTTTTCCATATGACTGTATGTGTGAGTGCATGAGATTTCAGAAATCTCAGACTTTGCTGGGACTGTAAAAAGCAGCTTTTTATTAGTATGGATTTGCATAAAATCAAGACAAATCTGCAGCTAAAAAACACAGCAAAAACTTACCAAAAAAGCCCTATGTGTACTTAGCCTTAGGTTGTCTATTTAATTTGAAGCTCCATTTTTTAAATTCCCATTTAGACTACTTTCCTGAAAATCACGGTTTTATTAGCGAAGAGATAGGAGAAAAATGTAATCAGGATATCAAGGAGATGGAAAGACTATATGAAGGTAGATGGAACGTGAACATGATGGGGGACTGCTGCTGGATGCTTCACAGAGAAGATCGACAGGCCTTCTGTAAGAGAAAATGCATCAACAGAAGCTTTGAAAAGAAAAGGAAAAGGCGCAAGAATTAATTTCCAATAAAGTTGCAGAATGAATGTTTAATATGTTTTTATATATAACATTGTGTACATCTTTGACGAGTAATGATTTTTCTTGTTCATCTCACTTATACATAATTCCACTCACATTTTGTGCAACATCCACATGTGATTGTTGAAAAATAGAAAAAAATATAAAAATCAGTCATTGGATTTGAAAAAAAAATCATAAACCAAAAACTTTCCATACCTGTGATACATTCAAGTTATCTTCTATAATGCACACACCGTCCTGGACTGTCTATATAAACAATGCAGGATGGAAATGTAGACGTTAATACAAAAAAAGAAGCTAATTTGTTTTTAAAGAAGAGAGCAATCTAATTTTCTTCTATGTTCTTAAGCTAATTTCAAATATAGCGGGGAAGATAAATGTTTAATACACTGCTAATTTTGCAGGTTTTCCTACCTATATAGAATGGAGGGGTCAGTCATTTTTATAGTAGGTGCATGTCAACTGTGATAGATAGAATCCCCTGAAAAATCCAGGAAATAACATTGTATGATTTTTAAATAATTAATTTACATTGTATTGCATGGAATAAGTATTTGATGCAATTTAAAAACAGAACTTTATATTTGGTACAGAAACCTTTGTTTGCAATTACAGAGGTCAGATGTTCTTGTAGTCTTAACCAAATTTGCATGAAATAAGTATATGATCACCCACAGTACCAACCAGCAAGAATTCTAGCTCTCACAGACCTATGATTTTTTTCTTTAACCCATTTTCCTCCATTTTCTGTTTTCGTGTTTTCGTCCCTTTCTCCCAAGAGTAATAACTTTTTAATTTTTCGGTCAGTATAGCCATATGATGGCTTGTTTTCTTGCGGGACAAGTTGTACGTTTGAATTACATCATTTATTCTGCCCCATATTGTACTGTACAATGGTAAAAAAAAAAAATCAAAGTGCAATGAAGTTGCAAAAAAATGTAACTGCACAATTGGATTTTTGCATTTTTTATTTACCATGTTCACTATGTTACGAATTGGCACTGCTATTGCCGCAAGCAGCCTGCTGCGGTTCCAGTTGCGCCCAGGCACCGGCTGCCGTTTTTGGCTGTGCCTCGAGTCGTCCAGCTAGCTACTTACTCCTCCATGTCTAAGTGTGCAGACTGTGCCGATTAACCCCAGCAAGAGCCTAAGTCCAGTGTTTCGCCTAGTGAGCATGCTCAGCCTGACAGTGCCATTTCTAAGGCTAAGTCCTCGATTCAGGCTACTGAGCATGCTCCTACACTTAGTGCAAAAAGCCTCTTTGCACAGGTACTTCGACTGCGTGCTGTGTCTAAGTCCTGTGTTGTGCCTACTGAGCATGCTCAGGCTGATTTCTGAGACTATTGTTCAGGCTACTGAGCGTGCTCAGGCACTTAGTGCATTGAAGGCGAAGTCTGGGAAGGACTTCACTGGGCATGTCCGTGAGGTGTCAGGCCCTGATAGGCCAGAGGGCATCAGGTGTCCTGATGATGTGGCCACTCCGGACTGGCTCGCGGAGGCCCACCCCTATGACCTGGCACCCCACCATTGGTCGTCAGATGATGACTGGTGAGGTGTTTGGGGCGTGGCTGCCATGATGTCATCAGTGACGTCGCGGTGCCAGATAGGCCGCTGGTGTTGTCACTGATGACAGGTTATAAAAGGGGCTGGAGACAACATGGAGGTGCGCAGTTGTGGCGCCCTGGACAAGCCAGGTCGTCACAAGCACAACACCTACACACCCCACACTCCCGGTCAGGCACACCGAAGTCAGACACAAACCCTTGTTGCCTTTCTCCAGGGGCTGATGTTCACATTAGGGGGTGGGCCAGGCGGTTGGCCCCGCCCACCGAGGAGTTCACAGTCCTGGAGGCGGGAAAAGCAGGAGATGAGTTGAGGAGTGGAGAGAGATAGGTTTTGGAAGTGAAAGTGGAAGGAGGGAAGTGGCAGGAGAGAAGCCTGAAGTTGGTCCGGGTGTGTGGCCCGGACGGATCAGCAAGGTTGGCAGACGGTGGTTACTGTCTGCAGGAGTGGCCTATTGGAGCTAACCGTAAGGACCGTGGACGGGCGGTGGCCCGGCGGTACCGGAACGGTACGCAAAGAGAAGCCAGCACCATCCGGCAGGGGCTTACGGACCCCGGCAAGGTTAGGAGTCGCCGTGAATTTGCCAAATCCGTTAGCGAAGGGAACCTCCTGGGTTTCCCAGCAGCCAAGTCCCAACAGAAGGCAACAGTCCAACCGAGAGAGGGAAACACAGTCACCGCCAAGGCTAAAGTTCCCAGGGCCAGAGCCTGTGGGCAAAAGGGGCTCCTTCAGCACCCATCCAAGCTGGGGAGCGGATTACCGGTGGGAACCCATTGGAACCGTTACACTACATAGGTGCAGGGAAAGCCAGTCACCATCAACCTGCCGGAAGGAGAAACACCGCAGCCGTCTGTGGGACCCGTCCATCCAGCCGTGTGTTTTACCGAGAACTGTGTCCTCATCATTGGCTGAGTGAGTACCACAGTGCCGTGCGGCACAGCGCTGCCCCCGTGACCCTGCACCTCACCAGGCCCAGTAACCCGCATGCCGTCCATCCCTACCCCATCACCAGGCCCCGGGACAACCAACCCCCTACCCACGGTGGGGAGAACTAACAACCAGGCTGCTCCCTGTCATCGTTCCCGGGATCCCTGTCCAGAGCAGTGGTGGTGTCACCAATCTCACCACAACCGTGGGTGGCGTCACGGACAATAACCAAATCCCCACAATCCAATCCCCACCCTTTTCACTCACGGGCGAGGAGCGCCGCTCGAGTCCTCGGGATCCGGCCCACCGCTCGAGCCACCACCGAGCAGCAGCAGCCGCAGCAGCAGCGGCCGGACCCGAGCAGTGGGAGAGCGCAGCGTCCCCTCCTCCGCCCGCGACAACTTGGTGTCACGAATAGGATCTTACCGCTCTGCCGTCTGGTGGAGGTGCGCCTTGTGACCGCCGGAGGTGTCCGGCCAAAAAATTTGAGAAGCCACCATCTTGGGCGCGAAAAATTCACGCTCGAGCGTCTCCTCGAGCAGTGGAGGCGCGAAGGCCAAAACCCCGCCCCTGTAGAGGAGTAGCCTTCGAAGACTGCGGCCCGGGTGAGCTCCCCGCCGGGACCGTTGCGTGGCTGGAACGGGAGCTGGGCCGGTTCTACTTGAAGGTGAGAGCGCAGAGCCTGCAGCAGCTGCTGGACTGGAAGGCGGAGATGCGCAGGATGGTTGCCGTAGAGGGGGCCCATGAGCAAGGGGCCGCTGCGGCAGTGCCGCGTCGCGACCAGTCCACCCAAACCCCAGAACCAGCCCTTATTGCATGGGAGCCGGGGGCCGGTACCGCAGCCGGAGGTACAGAGAGAATGTCGCTGATGGAGGAGGGGGTTCCGACCACGCGGCCCCCGCCACCGTTCTTAACGACCATCAGTGGTTCTGGACTGAACTGCCTGTGGAAGGAGAACCCGATGTACCGACTGGTCCCCGAGTGGGCCGACCCCCTGCGGTGGTAGCCGCTCCAAAGTCAGTGGAGTCCCGTTGCAAGTTGTCCCCGTTGGGACCACCAGTATTATGTGTTGAAAGTACCGTTTAAAAGTTTTAAAAGAATGATAAGAAGTGAGTGATCAACCGAAGTTCACCTGATTTGAAGCCTTGATTTGCACCGGTCGTTGCCGGCAACTGGTCCCCGTTGGGACCCCTTTACCAAATGCGTAGGAACTACTACGGACAAGCCCGAGAACTGGCAGGGCAACCACGAACTTGTGGTCTGTAAATAAAAATGATTTTTTTAAGGCTTTACCGTAACCGCCTCCGGAGAGGCTGATTTGGAGGATGGGCCTGGAGGGAAGAGATGGCCCAGGCCCGCCACTACCGCAACCGGTGGCAATCCTCTGGGGGTTTCAGGGGCTCCCCATGGACGTGGGTCCCCTGAAAAGGACAGAACCCGCTCGGGTAACTTGTGCTGGACTGGGGTCAAGGAGTGCTGCCTGTTTGCTTAGGGGCAGCATCAGGGTCAGGTTACTTGGGTGGGAGAGAGCGGAAGCCGTAACTGTTTTGCAACGTTTAAGTAAGAGTACCTCCCGATGTGGGAAGATGTTATTATATTTGTAACCTGTTTTACCGTTTATCTTTTCCAGTTTGTGAAAATAAAACCGGTGATGGACGGGCAGCCCGTGGACGGTCTGCATTTTACTAAGGGGGAATGTGGCGCCCTGGACAAGCCAGGTCGTCACAAGCACAACACAAACACACCCCACACTCCCAGTCAGGCACACCGAAGTCAGACACAAACCCTTGTTGCCTTCCTCCAGGGGCTGATGTTCACACCAGGGGGTGGGCCAGGCGGTTGGCCCCGCCCACCGAGGAATTCACAGTCCTGGAGGCGGGAAAAGCAGGAGATGAGTTGAGGAGTGGAGAGAGATAGGTTTTGGAAGTGAAAGTGGAAGGAGGGAAGTGACAGGAGAGAAGCCTGAAGTTGGTCCGGGTGTGTGGCCCGGACGGATCAGCAAGGTTGGCAGACGGTGGTGACCGTCTGCAGGAGTGGCCTATTGGAGCTAACCGTAAGGACCGTGGACGGGCGGTGGCCCGGCGGTACCAGAACGGTACGCAAAGAGAAGCCAGCACCATCCGGCAGGGGCTTACGGACCCCGTCAAGGCTAGGAGTCGCCGTGAATTTGCCAAATCCATTAGCGAAGGGAACCTCCTGGGTTTCCCAGCAGCCAAGTCCCGACAGAAGGCAACAGTCCAACCGAGAGAGGGAAACATAGTCACCGCCAAGGCTAAAGTTTCCAGGGCCAGAGCCTGCGGGCAAAAGGGGCTCCTTCAGCACCCATCCAAGCTGGGGAGCGGGTTACCGGTGGGAACCCATTGGAACTGTTACATTACATAGGTGCAAGGAAAGGCAGTCACCATCAACCTGCCGGGAGGAGAAACACCGCAGCCATCTGTGGGACCCATCCATCCAGCCGTGTGTTTTACCGAGAACTGTGTCCTCATCATTTGCTGAGTGAGTACCACAGTGCCGTGCGGCACAGCACTGCCCCCGCGACCCTGCACCTCACCAGGCCCCGTAACCCGCCTGTCATCCATCCCTACCCCATCACCGGGCCCCGGGACAACCAACCCCCTACCTATGGAAGGGAGAACTAACATCCAGGCTGCTCCCTGTCATCGCTCCCGGGATCCCCGTCCAGAGCAGCGGTGGTGTCACCAATCTCACCACAACCGTGGGTGGCGTCACGGACAATAAAAAAATCCCCACAATCCAATCCCCACCCTTTTCACTCACGGGCGAGGAGCGCCGCTCGAGTCCCTGGGATCCGGCCCACCGCTCGAGCTACCACCGAGCAGCAGCAGCCGCAGCAGCGGCCGGACCCGAGCAGTGGGAGAGCGCAGCGTCCCCTCCTCCGCCCGCGACACAGTCTTCACCTATGCTCAGACAGAGCACACCTCCATGTTAGAGCCCATTGTGGCATAAGCTTTTGTTTGGAAGCGGTAGGTAGGGTTAGGCATCCGGTGCTTGTCACACCAAGACACCCGTGGCTCAGCACGTTAGGGTCAGGCGCCAGGCTTCCACCTCTTACCATCCAGTCCTACTAGTGCAGCCCTGTGGAGTTTAACTGGGCTGCGGCTGCTGCGCCACCTTTCCAGTTGTGCCCCCTACGCGCACAGACAGCATACCCCAGGACCCCTGTGGCGTTAACAGGGAGTTCCTGGGCTGGTTGTGTGGACCCTGTTATCCTCTTCGGCTACCCAGTTATCGCTACCGGTGTAACCACCTGGCCTGACGTGTCCTTCACACACGTGGCCAGTCGAGAGGTGACCTGAAACGCTAATCGGGGGACCGCTCAGTCTGACGTGTCCTACACACTTGGCCGACAGGGCGCTTTTGCGGCGGTCTTCCGGTCAACGCTACCTGGTCACCACCTGGCCTGACATGTTCCCTGCACACGTAGTCGGTGTAGCGCCAGGTGCACCGAAACGCTAACCGGGTTGTCGTCCGGTCTGACTTGTCCCTACACACGTGACCAGTTCCCAGGTTTCCTGAGTTATCTCAGAGCCACTCAGCTCTGTATTCTCTGCCTAACCTTTGGGTTGCCAGCAGCTCCTTTTCCATCTGGGAGCACGGTGGACCCCGACTGGCGATTGAGAATACACATCTTTATCCTAATCCACCAGTCCCCCTGTAACACACTATTTGGTAAAACTGGCCTGGCATTATGATTCCCTTGGTCAGTGTGGGTTCGTAGATACCAAACATGTATAGTTTTACTTTTATCTAAGTGGTGAAAAAAAGTTCAGAAATTTGTAAAAAAAAAAATTGCACTTTTGGCCTCAGAACCCATACCATTCTCATTTTCGGAATGTGGGGCTCTGTGATGGCTTATTTTTTTTTTTAGTTTGAGCTGATGTTTTTAATTATATCATTTTTAGATATATGAAACATTTAATAGCCTGTTATTGCATTGTAATGCAATGTTGTGGCAACAAAAAAAACTAAATTCTAGCGCTTTGATTTTTTTTCTTGCTTTTTTGTGCTTCTTGCACAACTCTGCCTCTGAGCACAAGTCAGGGTGGCTCTGCAGGTCGCATGGCCTCTAATAGTTGCCTAGCCTGGTCCTTTTTTGACATCACAAAGGATCACCCAACTCATGTGATCTGTAAGATTTGTCGCCAATCTGTAAGTAGAGGCCAAAAACTCACTAGTTTGACTACTTCGTCCATGAACCGTCACATGAATAACAAGCATAAGTCCCAGTGGGAAGCGCACTGTAATACAATGCGGCCTAGCGAAGCGGGCCAACCACCGTCTGCCCCTTCAAGTGCATCTGCACGCTCTTCATCCGCTATGACTGTGGGGACAGCTGTCACACATGCTTTTCGATGCAGACCTTCCACCTCTTTAACCGCAACAGGCAGTTTGATTGTCAGGTCGTCAGTTGTTTTGGAAGGGGAAACAGGTACTGGTGTAGAGCTCTCTCAGACAAAGAGAGCACCAACTTTGGATGAAGGCAATATCATGTATCCGCCTGCACTTTCCTCACAGACCAGCAGTTTTCCAGGGACACCCTACTCAACGCTGTCTCCGCACAGTAGCCAGATCTCGGTCCCTCAGATGTGGACAATTAAAAGACCATTTCCTCCTAGCCTTGACAAAGCTAAGAGGTTGACTTTCACCCTCTGTAAGCTGTTGGCTACAGAAATGCTGCCTTTCCGCCTAGTGGACACAGAGGATTTTCGAGACCTTATGTCCGTCGCTGTGCCCCAGTACCAGATGCCCAGTCGCCACTACTTCTCCAAGAAAGGCGTGCCTGCACTACACCAGCATGTCGCACACAACATCACCGCTTCCTTGAGAAACTCTGTGTGTGACAGGGTGCATTTCACCCCCGATACTTGGACCAGTAAGCATGGACAGGGGTGTTACATGTCGCTGACTGGGCACTGGGTAACTATGGTGAGAGATGGAGAAGGGTCTGCTGTACAAGTCTTGCCGTCCCCATGAGTTGTGCGTCAATCCTCTGTATGTGTAAGCTCCTCCACTGCTTCTGCCTCCTCAACCTCGTCTGGGTCCTCCACCTCCGCCCAAAGCCTGTCTGGTCAGGCCACCCACTTTGTAATTGCGCACAAGGAATCCCGCACACCTCCTTACTATGCTGGCAGCAGAGCTCAACGGCATCAGGCGGTCTTTACGTTGAAATGTCTGGGAGATAAGAGTCACACAGCTGAGGAGTTGTGGTCAGCTCTGGAGACCGAGTTTAGTAAATGGTTGTCTCCACTCAATCTGCAGCCAGGGAAGGCCGTGTGCGACAATGCTGCAAAACCTAGGTGCGGCCCTACGCCGGGGCAAGGTGACACACTTGCCTTGTATGGCTCACGTGTTGAACATTGTTGTCCAGCAATTTTTAACCCACTATCCCAGCCTAGATGGGCTTCTGCACAGGGCACAGTCACTCTCTGCTCACTTCCGCCATTTAACCGGCGCAGCTGACCGACTTGCATCGATCCAGAAGTCTTTCTGCCTGCCGGTTCACCGCCTGAAATGTGATGTGGTGACACGCTGGAATTCGACTTTCCACATGTTGCAGCGACTGTGGCAGCACCGCCGAACCCTGGTGCAGTACATTATGACTTATAGCCTGGGCCAACGAGATGCAGAGGTGGGGCAGATCACGATGCTGGAGTGGTCTCAGATCAAGGACCTATGCACCCTTCTGCACAGTTTCGACATGGCGACGAATATGTTTAGCGCTGACAATGCCATTATCTGCATGACAATTCCAGTCATTTACATGCTGGAGCACAATCTAAACACTATTCGGAGTCAGGGTGTGGGACAACAGGAAGGGGAGGAAGTACAGGAGGATTCATATGCGGAAGGGATTCCAAGATCTACGAGGTCCAGATGTTTATTAATCCAGAGGGATTAACAAGGACGCATGGTAGCAGCCAAACTGTTGAGGAAGGTGCAGGAGCCCAGGAAGAAATGGAGGACTAAAGGCTGCTTTACACGGTACGACCGATTGTGCGATTTCACAATCGATCGTACCCGCCCCCGTCCTTTTTGCGTCACGGGCAAATCGCTGCCCGTGTCGCACAAAGTTAGTAATCCCCGTCACACATACTTACCTCTCGTGCGACCTCGCTGTGGGCGGCGAACGTCCACTTCCTGGAGTGGGAGGGACGTTCGGCGTCACAGCGACGTCACACGGCCGCCGGCCAATAGAAGCGGAAGGGCGGAGATGAGCGGGACGTAAACATCCCGCCCACCTCCTTCCTTCCACATAGAGCCGGCGGCGGCCGCGGGAGGCAGGTGAGCTGCTCATCGTTTCCGTGGTGTCACACGGAGCGGCGTGTGCTACCACAGAAACGATGGTCAACTAAATTAAACGATATTATGGAACCTAGCGAGCAGTACCCGACTCACGATTTGTGAGCGATACTGCGTCGCTAGGAGGTGTCACACAGGCCGGCATCGCCAGCGATGCTGGATGTGCGTCACAAAAACCGTGACCCCGACGATCTATCGCACGATAGATTGTCTGGTGTAAAGCAGCCTTAACTGGCGATGGGCATTGAAGATTCAGCAGATGAGGGAGACCTTGGTCAAATTTCGGTTGTTCGAGGTTGGGGGGAGGTCTCAGAGGAAGGAAGCACGGTTATCACCTCACCGCCACAAACACAGCAAGGACTTGGTCCGCATGGATGTGCAAGACACATGAGCGCCTTCTTGCTGCACTACCTACAACATGACCCTCGGATTGTCCGAATTAGAAGTAATGATGACTACTGGGTTGCCACACTCTTAGATCCCCGGTACAAGTCCAAATTTGGCGAAATAATTCCAGCCATAGAAAGGGACGCACGTATGCAGGAGTATCAGCAGAAGCTGTTATGCAATCTTAGCTCGGCTTTTACACCAAACACCAGTGGTGCACAGAGTGAATCTCCCAGTTGTATCTTGCCAAGCATGGGACTGTTTCATCATTATCAGTCAAACCGTACCAGCAACACCGTATCTGGTGGTAACAGCAATTTTATGGAATCGTTTCATCATTTTTTTTAGACCATCCTTTGCAAGGCCACAAGAGACAAGAAGTCTGACACATAGTCAACGGCTGGAGAGGATGATACAGGAGTATCTCCAAATGAACATTTATGCTATGACTGTGCAACTGGAGCCTTGCTCATTTTGGGCTTCCAATTTTGAAAAATGGCCTGAGCTCGCCTCTTATGCCTTGGAGATCTTGTCGTGTCCCGCAGCCAGCGTTGTCTCGGAACGTGTCTTCAGTACTGCTGGGTGTGTGCTGACAGATAAGTGCACGCGTCTGTCCAGTGACAATGTGAACAGACTAACGTTCATCAAGATGAGCAAGTTATGGATCCGAAAGGACTTTGCTTCCCCGGTGTCATCCTGGGGAGAGTAAAGGCTGGCGTATTTTTGAATGTGCTTGATGCAAATCAACATGTGAAGTTTGCAACTGGGGCACAAGTGATGCCACTGAAGTGGTGTGTGTGGCCCAATTTTTAGAAAAAAGGGAGACTCTGCTTGGAGTCCCCTTGCTGTTTTTTTAAAAATGATCCAAGATGAACAAGTCATGGTTCAGCAAGGACTTTGCTACCCCGGTGTCATCCTGAGGACAGTTAAGGCTGGCGTATTTTTGAATGTGCTTGATGCAAATCAACATGTGAAGTTTGCAACTGGGGCACAAGTGATGCCACTTAAGTGGTGTCTGTGGCTCAATTTTTGGAAAAAAGGGAGACTCTGCTTGGAGTCCCCTTGCTGTGTTTTACATGATTTTAGAAGGGCATGCCATGCCTATATCTGTGTCTCCTCCTCTTTTTACTCGTCCAGCTCTTTTACTTTCGCATGAGTATTTGTCCTTGTCATTTTTCCATGTGTTTGTGGTGTCTTGTGAGTTGTTCGTCACCTTTTGGACACCTTAGGAGGTGTTTTCTATGTGTTTGTATGTGTTTGTGTTTGCCTGCAATTGTTTTCAATGGGGTTCGAATTGGTTCGTCGAACATTCGTCGATTGTTCGATGAACTTGTCCTCCGTTCGACGACCCGAACCGAACTCGAACTCTAGGGGGGGTGGCTCATCTCTAATTATTAGCACTAAATAAAAAAACCCATATGGCAAATTTAGAATCATATGGCAAATTCATATAAGAACCATGTGGCAAATTTAGAAAATAAATATATGGCAAATCTGGAACAAATAAAGCTGCTTTACACCTTACAATTTCTCGTGTGATCGCATTTCCGATCGCACCCGCCCCCATCGTTTGTGCGATACGGGCAATTTGTTGCCCGTGTCGCACAATGCTGTAACCCCCCGTCACACATACTTACCTCCCGACAGTGTTTATTGAGCAGTAGAATGGAGACCTTGAGAGTGATAAGGTCACCTGGCTGAAGTACACTGGCATGATGGCACCAATTCTATAGCAGTCCTAAAAAGTAGCAACGCAGTGGTAGAGGTGAGAAGTCATAGCATTACAACTGGACCCATATGATTAATTAACAGTAGGATGCCGTGCCACCAAATAAACCCTGATTCTATGGTGGCTTCTGTAATTATGTGAAGATAAGAAAATGCAAAATACCCTTGTACCCTCTGTAAAGAGGAAGCAGGGGAGTGTATGATTTGTTACTCCATATATGTGAAGCTAAACAAATTTAAAAAAGACATTGTTTGTAAGTAGAGTTGAGCGCGGTTCGTGATTCGTGGTTCGCCAGTTCGCGTTTCGAGTGATTTTGGGGGGTGTTCTAGATAGAACTAGAACTCGAGCTTTTTGCTAAAAGTTCGGCAGCTCAAGCTACGTTCGAGAACGGTTCTATCAGCAAAAAGCCTAGCTAATTACTAGCTGGCTTTTCACTGTAATAGTGTAAGTCACTCTGTGATTCACACTATTATCAAATTTCAGGTATAGTGTGCGGAGGGGGGACGGGTTTTAGATCTGTGGTGCTGAGAAAATGCCGATCACAATTTTTTTTTTTCTAAGCGCGCGTGTAGTGGGGCGGGCCAGCATGTCAGCCAATCCCAGACACAAACACGGCTAAGTGGACTTTTTGCCAGACAAGCAAGGGCATGTGTCATAGGCTGTCAATGTCACATGTCCTTGCATTATAAATATGGACATTCTCCCTCAGGACGCCATTATCTGCCTTCTGCGTCTGGGTGACAGTCACCGCTCATGCAGCTCCAGTTGCCGGTCCTGCTGTGTACGCTATACACACAGCGCTCTACAGATTAGGGACAGAAGTTTATTTCAGCCCTTTTCAGGGCTAATTTCATCAGGCTCAGAGCCATAGGTGACAGTCAGGTCCGTGGAAACGCTGTATACAGCTTCAGATAACAGCGTCTGTGTAGCTAAGCTCAGGGAATTCCTTGCTGCATTTCACCATTAGGAGGGATAGAAAGTGAGGCTTCCTTTCCTCTACACTGACCCACAACCCGGCCACTGTACCCTCCTGCACATTTTTGCAAAGCCATTTTAATTGAAAAGAGTGCTGCCAGTTAGTGCCATCCAAAGAGTGGCTGCTGTACTCCATTATTGTGCCACTTGTGCCAAGCAAATCCCACCACCTCTACATTCTCCCCTCCTGCACATTTTTGCAAAGCCATTTTAATTGAAAAGAGAGCTGCCAGTTAGTGCCATCCAAAGAGTGACTGCTGTACTCCATTATTGTGCCACTTGTGCCAAGCAAGTCCCACCCCCTCTG
The DNA here is from genome assembly GCF_048569485.1 of Anomaloglossus baeobatrachus. Taxonomy (NCBI): domain Eukaryota; kingdom Metazoa; phylum Chordata; class Amphibia; order Anura; family Aromobatidae; genus Anomaloglossus; species Anomaloglossus baeobatrachus. The sequence goes on along the minus strand of NC_134358.1, from coordinate 317,011,348 downwards.
CATTCTCCCCTCCTGCACATTTTTGCAAAGCCATTTTAATTGAAAAGAGTGCTGCCAGTTAGTGCCATCTAAATAGTGGCTGCTGTACTCCATTATTGTGCCATTTGTGCCAAGCAAGTCCCACCACCTCTGCATTCTCCCCTCCTGCACATTTTTGCAAAGCCATTTTAATTGAAAAGAGTGCTGCCAGTTAGTGCCATCCAAAGAGTGGCTGCTGTACTGCATTATTGTGCCACTTGTGCCAAGCAAGTCCCACCACCTCTGCATTCTCCCCTCCTGCACATTTTTACAAAGCCATTTTAATTGAAAAGAGTGCTGCCAGTTAGTGCCATCCAAAGAGTGGCTGCTGTACTCCATTATTGTGCCACTTGTGCCAAGCAATTTCCAGCACCTCTGCATTCCACCCTCCTGCTCATTTTTACTAAGCTATTATAATAGCAAACACTGAGGAAACTTAGTGGCATCCAAAAAGTGGCTGTTGGACTCCATTAGTGTCCCACTGGTGCCAAACAAGTCCCACCACCTCTGCATTCAACCCTCATGCACATTTTGCTACGCTATTTTTATACCAAACAGTGCTGAATATTAGTGGCATCCAAAAAGTGTCTGCTATACTCCATTGTTGTCCCACTGGTGCCAAGCTATTTCCAGCACCTCTGCATTACACCCTCATGCACATTTTGCTACGCTATTTTTATAGCAAACTCTGGGAATTCCTTGCTGCATTTCATCATTAGGAGGGATAGAAAGTGAGGCTTCCTTTATTGTCCTGGTACCCACAGAACACGGCCACTGTACCCACCTGCCCACTTTTACCACGCTATTTAATTTGCCCAAAGAGCTGACACTTTTTCTGCCATCCCAAAATTGTCTGGGATACTACCTTAGTGTTCCATTGCTGCCAAGCAAGGTACAAAACATATGCATTCTACACTCCTTTCCATTTCTGGAACGCAATTATTAACTGCAGGTAGTCCAGCCAATCTGTGACGAAAGTGCAGGCGTGGATATAATTTTGCCTTCATCCAATGGTGGTTTTTTCGATGTCTGACAGCTCAGCAATACCATCTGTTTCCACTTCCAAAACAAGTGACGACCTGCCAATCACACTCCCGCTTATGGGTAAAGGGGTGGAAGTTCAGTGTGAAAAAGCATGTGTGACTGCTGTCCCCACAGTCACTGAGGATGAAGAGCACGCAGATGCACTTGATGGGACAGGCGGTGGTTGCACAGCCCCGCTAGGCCGCATTGTAGCACAGTGAAATTCCCATTGCAACTTATGCTTCATTTTAAGTCTTGTACATGGTGGGCTCCCCAGTATGCAGCAAAACTATGCAACAGGAAAAGGACTCTAGGCAGTTGGTTTGATAAATGATTGTTTAACTTTTCCAAAACAAACACTAAGAACCATGCATAAAATTGAAATAATAGAACAATCTATTCAGTTGCTTACTACCTGCTAATCCCTCTGCGTAGCAGCAGTAATTGTGTTTGTGCATGTGTGTGTGTGTGTGTGTGTGCGAACACGACTTACCAGTGGCGCATCACAAGAGCTTCAAAGTTATCTACCTAAACATAGACAAAACACATTACCCCCCCCCCCCCGAATACCCTTGTTAGCTGAAGCCTCACAGATAAGGCAGATGATAACAGTGTGAATGCAAACCACACAGCTCTGCAACACAGTCATGGAAATCTTGAAAAGCAACAGTCAATGCAAACATGTGTCCCTGTCCCTCTATGATTTAAACTGTATGTGACAATTTGACAGTGCAGAGGCAGCAAGTCTTATTGTCTATATAGTCGGCCTACCCAGAACAGATATGTGTTTTGCTAATAAAACAAGGTGTTGTGTGCATGCATTACTGTCTGGGCACAGCCTACCGTACCCGGGTACTATGATGTCCAGTTGCCAGAAATACAGACTTTACGCTCCTCTCACGGTAAACAGTATAGACAGCATCGGAAGAATGTTGGTCTGGGGCACAGGATGCTGCTCACTGGCATTACGGTGCTCCTCACCAAACTCCAACACGACTCCCCTCACAATAGAATGAAGTGTTTCCATGGTGGCTCCTTGCTGTAACACACACCTTTAGCTTTTCCTTCTGTTCATAGACAGCATCTCCAAGTCCACACCCGAAGACCAATTTGCTATTGCTATAGTGACCAAATAGACAAAGGCAGATCCAAAAAAAACAGCAGCCCCTTGTGTGTAGTCTGCAACATGGCATGCAATGAATGGCAAATAAGCATGTTGCATTGACAGTGGCTAAAGCTGAGCAATACACCCTCACGCTATCAATTCATATCCATGTGACACTTCATGGAGAAAGTGCGACAAAGTTGTGAGTTTTTGCCTTCTACTTAGAGATTGTTGACAAATCTTACAGATTACATGACTTGGGTGATCCTTTGCGATGTCCAAAAAGTCCCAGGCTAGGCAAGGCTTACAGCCCATGCAAATGTGGCGCCCCTGACCTGGTCAGGCACCACTGAGTACTGCACCCATGCTGGGGACAGTACAATACAGGTAATCCAGATGGCTGACAGGGGTGTGGAACACAGGCGCATAGTGATCAGGTCTCACGCATGTACCTAAGAGAGGACCCCTGGGGATCCCAGGAGGGGGCAGAGCCTACGCCTTCACTGGAATAGTGGAGGGGGCGAGAGCCTCCATCTCCTCTCAAGGGGTGTGGTGGAGAGTCTGGTTGCTAGGTGGCGTAGGCAGACACAAGTGGGGAAGGAAAGGGAGATAGGAGGAGTTAGTTAGAGCTGGGAGCTCGGACTGAGGAGATGTCAGCAGAAAGAGCAGAGATGGAAAAACCCACCAGTGAGTCGGTTAGAGCAGAACTCCAGAGGGCTCAGTGAGGAGCAGACCTGTGGGGCTGCTGCTGTCTAACAGCGCCCGCGCAGTGGCTACAGACGGGGGAGAACGGTCAACTAGGAGTGCTGCCTGAAAGCCAGCTTCAGCTAGAGAGTGCATGGAGTGGGAAGTAAGGAGACTTCTAGAGAGCACCAGGCCCAACCGGGCGGCAGATCCCGAAGCGAGGATAGATTCACCTTTCCCTGCTAAACCTGCCGGTGTGGGGCTCTTACAGCCCACACCACAACAACCAAAAGCCGCAGCCACGTAACCGCAAGTAGGGCCCATAGGTCACAGGAGGCAAGAGGCTGGAGTGGCCTGGCCCGGGGAACAAGCACACGGCAACACAAGAAGGGGAGAGAGGCTTGGAGCATCTTCCCTGGGTGACCCCCATAGGGACTCAAAGTCGGGGTCACCCCAAACCACCAAGGGCTAAGGAAGGCGAGTTTGTAGTCACCCTCATACAGTCAGCCGGAAGGATACCTGGTTCCCACCTGGTTCATCCCAGCTACGCCCGGGTTACTCACCCTGCCACCTGAAGTGAGTAAAAACCCTGAAAGACACTCTGCCTGTGTGTGGTCATTCTGCGACTTGTGGTACTACAGCTTTACAAAGGGCCCTGGGGCTTGCCTCACTCTCAGGAGGCTACTACACCCGACTGCACCCACCATCAGCCCCAGGCGTCCTCTAACCTGCAGTGGCGGTCCCCTCTGACCGCAAATACTGAGAGTGGCGTCACGATCAAACACTGAAGATTCCCTACCTGTGACCAGATCCAGCTACGTGGAGTCCCTGAAGGTATGCACCGATACAACACCTGCGGGGCTTCACATCTGGCGTCACGAACAGGATAAGGACTAGACCTGTTCAGACAGGTGACCATGTGCCTGGGCGGTCCGCTTGAAAAATTGGAAGCGCCGCCATATTGCCACCATGAAAAGCGCGCTGAAAAACAACAGCAGCCCGCGCTGGAAGAAGTTACCGCCCACGAAGAGGTGTGGCTACCCAGAGATCCCCTGCAGAGTTCTGACCTTGCCAGCTATGAGAGTGGAAGCGTCGAGAAACGGCGGAACAGAAAGGGAGCCACAAGCCTGCTGCTGGGAGAGGAGCTGCTGAAAGAGGCAGAGCAGAAACTGGACAGCTTGTTACAGGAGGCAGCGAAGAGTCCACTGCTGGGAGACCGTGCAGAAGACGGCGCAGAAGAAATGGCGTCTGACCGCAGGAACCCAGAACCAGGCTCCGCTGCCTGGTGGTACCGAGAGCTGGCCCAGTTTTGCAACCGGCTGGAGACCCGGGTCGTGGAGCAGATTCGGGAGGAACGGATGGAACTGCAGGAGATGACCGCGGCGGTTCGGGCCTATGAAGGGAGAGCTGCGCGCCGGGTGTCAGGCGGGACGGCGACGACGCAGACCCCAGTGCTACCAACAACGGGTGAGTCGAATGATGCCCCGGCCCGCGCAAGTGCCCCGACCCCTGCTGCCACGTCCGCGGTCCCTGAAGAGGCGTCCGGTGCGGCGACGCTGAAGCAGGCCGCAGCCACGCCAGGTGCGGCCCTCCAAGCCCCAGCGGCTGCAGCGATGCCCTGCTCGGCCCACCAAGACCCAGTCCCTGCAGCGATGCCCTGCCCGGCCCGCCAGGACCAGGCCGCCGCCATACAGGGCGCGGCCCGCCAAGACCAGGCCGCCGCCATCCTGGGCGCGGCCCGCCAAGACCAGGCCGCCGCCATACAGGGCGCGGCCCGCCAAGCCCAGACTGCTGCAGCGACGTCCAGCCCAGCCTGCACAGAGCCTCCTGCAACAGCGACACTGATCCAGGCCGCCGCCATCCCGGGCGCGGCCCGCCAAGACCAGGCCGCCGCCATACAGGGCGCGGCCCGCCAAGACCAGGCCGCCGCCATGCCAGGCGCGGCCCGCCAAGAAAAGGCTACCTCAGCATTTACCCCGGCCTGTAAGGCCAGAGCAGACACCGCTCCCCGGTCCACAGAGGTTCCTGATAGGCAGCCCACGGTGGGTGAAGACCCTGCATATTGGCAGATGAGGGCTGACCTGGAGGCCAAATTTCCACAATGGTTGGTGAGCCAGTACATACCCCCTCCGCATACCCCAAAGAGTCTCCTGCTAACTACTGCAGCAGCTACACCAAGGAGTCCCTCACCTGGGCCGGCCGAAGAGCAGCCATCCCCGGCACTGCCACAGCTGGAGTGCCAGGAAGAACTAAGGGGGAGAGGAGGCCAGGAAGCAGAAGGGTTGACTCCGACTCCAGTGCCACCAGCAGCAGATGTGTATTCAGAGCCGGAAATGCTGCCATACTCCCGCTGGGACGAGGAGGACCTGACCCCCTCTGCAGAAGAAGAGCTGCCTAAGAGCTTCACCTGGGAGCCCACAGGCATGGACCCAGCCCGCAAGACACGGCGCAGAAGAACACAGTTTGCTCCAGCACCACAGTCTCCTGAACAGAGAGCAGTCACCGCCAGAGACCTAAAGGAGAAGCGTATGTTGAGAGAGTCCAAAGCCCAGGCTAGAGGACCCCTGTGTTATGGCGTAGTGGAAGATTTCAACTTGAAAAGTGGTTATGGCTTCGTTGTAGCACCAGGAATAAAAGAAGGGATATTTGTAAACCGCAGAGATGTGAACGCTCATCTGCCAAGAGGACACCCTTGCAGAAATCTGAAAATGGGAGATTCGGTACAGTTTACCATGCACCAAGGTGAAAGGGGATTGTACGCACTTGATGTAACCTTACGTACCAGCAAACCCTACAGCCATCCCATGCCACAAGAAAGACAAGAAAGACAAGAAAGACAAGAAAGACAAGAAAGACAAGAAAGACAAGAAAGACAAGATAGAGATAAAGAACCAGATGTAGAAACAGATGAAGACCAAGAACGGAAAGATAAAGATCCTACAGATGAAGAAAGAGACAAAGAGCAAGAAAGTCACAGGTGCCAGTGCCCAACGTGCCCTCGCCCTAGTGAAAAAGAGGAGTAAAGTAAAGTACAGAAAAGAAGTACAGAAGTTAAAGTTTTGAAAAGTTTTGTTTGCAACGTTTAAGCATGTGCCCACAAAAACTATTGTGAGAAACCCATAAACCTTAAGGCTATGAACTTGCTATAGCCACAAACTCTCGCAGTGTAAATAGTTACACCAGTGGCACCACCACCAGGGCCAGCCTGTTTAGGGGCTTGGCTCGTCTGCAACCAGGGGGGCCCGTCCGTAGAAAAGGGCCTTGGCTCACCTGCGACCAGAGAGCACGCCTGTTTATGGGGCCTTGGCTCACCACCACAAAGAGGGTACCTGGCCAGCACCAACTGTGGAGGCCGCCTCTGAATCCTGCCAGAAGAGGCTGAAGGCGCGGATCCACCAGGCCAGGTATACCCTGAAAACCACCAGCCCATGAAAGCCGCCTCTACATCCTGCCAGAAGTGGCTGAAGTCGCGGCCAACGTGAAAGGGTTTTGGGTGGGTTAACGGACTTGTGGGTGGAGGGTGGTGATGTCTGATACCTGGTGCTTTTAAATGTTTTACATGTTTTAATGTTTTATGCATTTTAAAATGTTGTCTTGCAGCCCGAGGACGTGCTGGTGATAACTAAGGGGGAATGTGGCGCCCCTGACCTGGTCAGGCACCACTGAGTACTGCACCCATGCTGGGGACAGTACAATACAGGTAATCCAGATGGCTGACAGGGGTGTGGAACACAGGCGCATAGTGATCAGGTCTCACGCATGTACCTAAGAGAGGACCCCTGGGGATCCCAGGAGGGGGCAGAGCCTACGCCTTCACTGGAATAGTGGAGGGGGCGAGAGCCTCCATCTCCTCTCAAGGGGTGTGGTGGAGAGTCTGGTTGCTAGGTGGCGTAGGCAGACACAAGTGGGGAAGGAAAGGGAGATAGGAGGAGTTAGTTAGAGCTGGGAGCTCGGACTGAGGAGATGTCAGCAGAAAGAGCAGAGATGGAAAAACCCACCAGTGAGTCGGTTAGAGCAGAACTCCAGAGGGCTCAGTGAGGAGCAGACCTGTGGGGCTGCTGCTGTCTAACAGCGCCCGCGCAGTGGCTACAGACGGGGGAGAACGGTCAACTAGGAGTGCTGCCTGAAAGCCAGCTTCAGCTAGAGAGTGCATGGAGTGGGAAGTAAGGAGACTTCTAGAGAGCACCAGGCCCAACCGGGCGGCAGATCCCGAAGCGAGGATAGATTCACCTTTCCCTGCTAAACCTGCCGGTGTGGGGCTCTTACAGCCCACACCACAACAACCAAAAGCCGCAGCCACGTAACCGCAAGTAGGGCCCATAGGTCACAGGAGGCAAGAGGCTGGAGTGGCCTGGCCCGGGGAACAAGCACACGGCAACACAAGAAGGGGAGAGAGGCTTGGAGCATCTTCCCTGGGTGACCCCCATAGGGACTCAAAGTCGGGGTCACCCCAAACCACCAAGGGCTAAGGAAGGCGAGTTTGTAGTCACCCTCATACAGTCAGCCGGAAGGATACCTGGTTCCCACCTGGTTCATCCCAGCTACGCCCGGGTTACTCACCCTGCCACCTGAAGTGAGTAAAAACCCTGAAAGACACTCTGCCTGTGTGTGGTCATTCTGCGACTTGTGGTACTACAGCTTTACAAAGGGCCCTGGGGCTTGCCTCACTCTCAGGAGGCTACTACACCCGACTGCACCCACCATCAGCCCCAGGCGTCCTCTAACCTGCAGTGGCGGTCCCCTCTGACCGCAAATACTGAGAGTGGCGTCACGATCAAACACTGAAGATTCCCTACCTGTGACCAGATCCAGCTACGTGGAGTCCCTGAAGGTATGCACCGATACAACACCTGCGGGGCTTCACACAACCTGCATAGCCAACATGACTTATGCTCAGAGGCAGAGTTGTGGCTGAGGATTCAGTTGTTGACATGCTTCCAGTACTTTGTCTCTGTCCAGGAGGACACAACGTAAACTCGTCGTCAGTAGCATCCTCCTCCACCTCCTCTGCTGACGTCATCGACCGGCTGACTTTGGTTTGACAGTAAGTGGGGTCTCCAACCTCATCATCACCCTGTGGTTTTCATTCCCCTCGTCCTGAGTCCTCCGTCACAACCTCTTCCTGCCCTGACCGAATAGCAAAGTTGTCATTACAATCAGGTATCTGAGTCTCCTCATCATGTTCCCCATTGTCTCCACCAGGATGATGTACGCTTTGAAAGTGAGGGTGTACATTATGCTCAGCACCTTCTTCATCTGGGCCTGGATCCGACTCACAAAGCTTCTGGCCATCTGTGCAGATCATTTCCCCTGTCTCCTGGAACTCGCTGCCTCAACACGTCCGATTATCTGCTACACCCACAAGCTTCAAACGGAACCGGAAAAATTATCTGTTCAGAAATGACTATAACCTTCAATGACACCACCACCGTGCATAGCTCCTGCCCAACCTACACCACACCTACTGTCTCCTCCCCAAAATACTTTACAATGTAATCCCGCAAGGGCTGGGCCCTCTTCCCTCTGTACCAGACTGTCTATTGTTACTTGTATATGTATTCTGTATGTAACCCCCTTCTCATGTACAGTACCATGGAATCAATGGTGCTCTATAAATAAATAATAATAATAATAACTTCTTTGTCTGTACTCACTGCAGCTTTGGAGCACACCTCTGATTCCCAGGCTATAGTGTGACTGAACAGCTCTGCAGACGCAACCATCTCTGTTACCCCATACTCAGCAGGGCTGGTGGAAACTTGAGAGCTGTTATGAAGCAAGTGCGATTAGGTTGACACTACGGTGGAATGGAGTATTTGTGATATTGAACTTGAGGTGGAGGAGAGGCCACTTTATGGCGCACTTGAGATCCATTGAAGCAGCTGCTGTTTTGGTGCCTCATCTACATTTGTTAGCGATGGTCGTGTCCGTGAAAAAAAGGATCATATCAGATTATCCACGGGAAGAAGTACACCAGTTATTTTGGCTGTTATTTGTTGTTACGAATCGGTGCCGCCATAAACGCAAGCAACCTGCTGCGGTTCCAGTTGCGCCCAGGCATCAGCTGCCATTTAGGGCTGTGACTCGGGTTGTCCAGCTGGCTGCTTTCTCCTCCACGTCTAAGTGTGGAGATGCGGCTAGTGCGCATGCGTGTGCCGATTTACCCAAGCCGCAGCCTAACTCCAGTGTTTCGCCTAGTGAGTATGCTCAGCTTGACTGTGCCATTCCTGAGGCTAAGTCTTCATTTTCGGCTACAGCGCATGCTCCCACACTTAGTGCGAAAAGCCTCTTTGCACAGGTACTTGGACTTCTGGCTGGGTCTAAGTCCTGTGTTGTGCCTAGACAGCATGCTGAAGCTGATAGTCTTTTTTCGGAGACTGTATTTCATGCTACTGAGCATGCTCAGGCACTTACTGCATCAGAGGCTAGGTCCGGTAATGAACTCTTTGGCCCTGCCCCTTATGTGGGGGTCCATATAGACCACAGGGCATCAGGTGTCCTGACGATGTGGCCAGGCAACTCCCAACTGGCTTGCAGAGGCCCCCCTATGACTTGTCACCTCATTGTTGTTGGTCAGATGATGACTGGTGAGGTGTTTGGGTCAAGGCTGCCATGAGGTCATCATTGAAGTGGCGGTTTCGAATAGGACACTAGTTATGCCACTCATGACGTGTCACTCTGCTTTTGTCTCCAGGAGATGCATTGTGGTCCACCCTGGTTTGGGGCGGACCCAGGTTATAAAAGGGGTTGGAGCCAACAAGGAGGTGCGCAGTCTTCTATTATGCTCCGAAAGAGAACACCTCCATGTGTTGAACCCATTGTGGCTTTAGGCCAGAGGTAGGCAGGGATAGGGCGTCGATGCAGGCCGCCACCACAGTTGGTAATGCAGAACGGTTAAGACCAGCTCCTGTCCTACCAGTCCTGCTAGTGCAGCCCAGTTGCATTAACAAGCCTGCTGCTGCTGATGCGCCTGCTGTCCACAGGTGTGGCCCCTACATACACGGACAGCGTACAAAATGGACCCTGTGTTGTTAACAGGGAGTTCCTGATCTGGGTGGGTGTGTGGACCCTGTGACGCTAACAGGGCTCCCAATCTCCAGATCCGAGTGTCGTCTAACTCGGTTCAGGCTACTATTAGTTTCAGAGTCACCCAGCTCTGTATCCTTCACCTAACCGTCTAGTTGGAAACCTCTCCTTTTCCATTTGGGAGCACGGTGGACACCGACTGGCGATGGGGATATATACCTTTCTTTTTCTTTTCTTCTTAATTTTTTTATATAGCGGTAACATAATATATACCACCTTATCCAAATCTGCCAGTCCCACTATAACAGATGTTGTTTCTTCAGCAAATGTTACTGTTGCTTAACCAACAAACCCATGGACACAAACTTTTTTCCCCTTTCCAACACTCCTGTTCCCCTTTCCACCAGCATCTGTCCTTTTTCAACTCATTTTGTATATGACCAAAAGTGCAACTTTGCAGGGACACCGTACTCAACGCCGTCTGAGCACAGCAGCCAGCCCTCAGTCCCTCAGATGTGGACAAGTAAAAGACCATTTCCTCCTATCCATTACAAAGCGTTGAGATTCACTCTGTGCACCACTGGTGTTTAGTGGAAAAGCAGATCTAAGATTGCATACCACCTTCTGCTGATACTCCTGCATACGTGCGTCCCTTTCTATGGCAGGAATTATTTCGCCAAATTTTGTCTTGTACCGGGGATCTAACAGTGTGGCAACCCAGTAGTCAGCATTACTTCGAATTCGTACAATCTGAGGGTCATGTTGTAGGTAGTGCAGCAAGAAGGCGCTCATGTGTCTTGTGCATCCAGGAGCACCAAGTCCTTGGTGTGTTGGTGGCGGAGAGGAGAAATCATGCTTCCTTCCTCTGCCCTCTCCCCCCAACCTCGCACAACCGAAATGTGAGCAAGCTCTCACTCATCTGCTGAGTCTTCCATGCCCATCGCCAGTTTGTCCTCCATTTCTTCCTGGGCTTCTGCACCTTACTCAACAGTTTTGCTGATACTATGCGCCCTTGATAATCCCTCTCCCCCGCCGTACCATGACTGCCGCCTAGGTGCCGCTGACCGTCTGGACCTTGGAGATCTTGTTATCCCTTCCGCATATGACTCCTCCTGTACTTCCTCCACTTCCACTTGTCCAAACACCTGACTCCAAATAATGCTTACAGTGTGCTCCATCATGTAGATGACCAGAATTGTCACGCTGAGAATGGCATCGCCAGTGCTAGACATCTTCATGACATTTGTAAACTGTGTAAAAGGGTGCATAGGTCCTTGATATGACACCACTCCAGCAGCATGATCTGCACCACCTCTGGATCAAGTTAGTCCAGGGTATATGTCATAACGTATTTCAGCAGGGCTTGGCGGTGCTGCCACAGACGCTGCAGCATGTGCAGATTCAAATTCCTGCGTGTCGGCACATCGCATTTCAGGCGTTGAACCGCCAGACCAAAAGACTTCGGGAGCGATGAAAGTTGTTGAGCTGCTGGGTGCGAACGATGGAAGTGAGCACATAGCGAGCATACCCGCTGCACAAGGTCATGTAGGCCGGGATGGTGGTTTAAAATTGCTGGAGAATCAGATTTAACACGTGAGCCATACAAGGCACGTGTGTCACATTGCCCTCTCACAGCCAGGTTTGCATCATTTCCGCACACCGCTGTTAAGTCACCACCGGATTTGTACTCTGGTCGCCAGGTGACAACGTGTTCCTTTCGTGCATAGTGCTGATGATGGGAGAGGAGTCGATGCCAGCGGCGCAGGTGGACGCAGGTTATGCTCACCCGCTGGGCTGCGTTACCTTGACAGATGCAGAACCACAGGCTGAATGTAGGTGGTGGGTATCTCACAGATGAAGTACCATCATTCAGCTACAACCAATGGGAATACACCACACTGTTTTTTAGGCCCATCCTGTCTGCAGACCACTGCCAGACATAGCTATGAACCTCTGGTTACTGTTACCCCCAGTTCAGTTTTATGATTGCGTGTGCTTGTTACCTGACTACTTTTCCTGCTTGCTGTTTATGTACCTCGTTGGCCGATCCGCATTTCACCTCTGCTTGTTTTCTGATTAAGTCCTGGCCGTCCCATTCTGTTCCTCTTCCTCAATTAATGTTTTGACCCTGCCTGACTACTATTCTCTGCAACTGCAGCCTTCCACAGGTATTGATCAATATGGGCCCTGTGTAATTCCAAATCCCTGTATAGGGGTTAAAGGGTTTCAGGGTTCTGGAGGTCCTGCTTGGTGAGTGGTTTCCCTCTAGCCTATCCTTTACAGCCCATCTGAGTGTGTGGATCAAGGAAGGCGTTATACCGTGCTCTCTGCAGAAGGCCATGTAGGCCAGGATAGTGCTTTAAAAATTGCTGGACAACCTGGTTTAACACGTGAGCCACACAAGGCACGTGTGTCACATTGCCACGGTGAAGGGCCGCACCCATGTTTGCATCATTGTCGCACCCAGCCTTCCCTGGTTGCTGGTTGAGTGGAGACAACCATTGATGAAACTCGGTCTCCAGAGCTAACCGTCCACAACTACTCAGCGGTGTGACTCCGAATAGTGTTTAGAGTGTGCTCCAGCATGTAAATGACTGGAATTGTCATGCTGATAATGGCATTGTCAGCACTAAACATATTCGTCGCCATGTCGAAACTGTGCAGAAGGGTGCATAGGTCCTTGATCTGAGACCACTCCAGCAGCGTGATCTGCCCCACCTCTGCATCTTGTTGGCCCAGGCTATACGTCATAACATATTGCACCAGGGCTCGGCGGTGCTGCCACAGTCGCTGCAACATGTGGAGAGTCGAATTCCAGCGTGTCACCACATCGCATTTCAGGAGGTGAACCGGCAGGCCGAAAGACTTCTGGAGCGATGCAAGTCGGTCAGCTGCGCCGGTTGAATGGCAGAAGTGAGCACAGAGTGACCGTGCCCTGTGCAGAAGCCCATCTAGGCCGGGATAGTGGGTTAAAAATTGCTGGACAACAAGGTTCAACACGTGAGCCATACAAGGCACGTGTTTCACCTTGCCCCGGTGAAGAGCCGCACCCAGGTTTGCAGCATTGTCACACACGGCCTTCCCTGGCTGCAGGTTGAGTGGAGACAACCATTTACTAAACTCGGTCTCCAGAGCTGACCACAACTCCTCAGCTGTGTGACTCTTATCTCCCAGACATTTCAACGTAAAGACCGCCTGATGCCATTGAGCTCTGCTGCCAGCATAGTAAGGAGGTGTGTGGGATTCCTTGTGCGCAGTTACAAGGAAGAGTGGCCTGACCACACAGGGTTTGGGCCGAATTGGAGGACCCAGATGAGGTTGAGGAGGCAGAAGCAGTGTATTAACTTCTACATACAGAGGAAGGATTGACACAACTCGTGGGGACGGCAAGACTTGTACAGCAGACCCTTCTCCATCTCTCCCCATAGTAACCCATTGCCCAGTCAGCAACATGTAATGCCCCTGTCAATGCTTACTGGGCCAAGTATCTGTGGTGAAATGCACCCTGTCACACACGTTTCTCTAAGAAGCAGTGATGTTTTGTGCGACATGCTGGTGTAGCGCGGGCATGCCTTTGTTGGAGAAGGAGTGGCGCCTGGGCATCGGCTCTTGGGGCACTGCAATGGGCATAAGGTCTCGAAAATCCTCGGTTAAAAAGGTTGGAAAGGCAGCATTTCGGTAGCCAACAGTTTGCAAATGCTGAAAGTCAACCTCTAAGCCATGTCATGCCCTTCTAAAAGCGTGTAAAACACAGCGAGGGGACTCCAACCACAGTCTCCCTCGTTTCCACTAATTGAGCCACACAGACCCCACTTGACTGGCATATGTTGACCCCCCATTTTCAAGATGAAAAAGATGCTTTGCATGAAGCACTCTCAAAAATACACGTGCCTTTCGCCTCCCCTGGATGACCCAGGGGAAGAAAAATCCTCTGAGAGCCATGACTTGTTCATCTTGGTTCTTTTTTCAAAAGCGAGGGGACTCCAACCACAGTCTCCCTCATTTCCACTAATTGGGCCACACACCCGCACACACACACGCCCCACTTGACTGTCATCAGTTGACCCCATTTTCAAAATGAAAAAGATGCTTTGCATGAAGCACTCTCAAAAATACACGTGCCTTTCGCCTTCCCTGGATGACCCAGGGGAAGAAAAGTCCTCTGTGAGGCATGACTTGTTCATCTTGGTTCTTTTAGAAACACAGCGAGGGGACTCCAACCACAGTCTCCCTCGTTTCCACTAATTGGGCCACACAGACCCCACTTGACTGTCATCAGTTGACCACCATTTTCAAAATGAAAAAGATGCTTTTCATGAAGCACTCTCAAAGATACACGTGCCTTTCGCCTCCCCTGGATGACCCAGGGGAAGAAAAGTCCTCTGTGAGGCATGACTTGTTCATCTTTGTTCTTTTAGAAACACAGCAAGGGGACTCCAACCACAGTCTCCTTCGTTTCTAGTAATTGGGCCACACACACCCCCCTTGACTGGCATCCGTTGACCCCAATTTTCAAAATAAAAAAGATGCTTTGCATGAAGCACTCTCAAAAATACACGTGCCTTTCGCCTCCCCTGGATGACCCAGGGGAAGAAAAGTCCTCTGTGAGGCATGACTTCCTCATCTTGGTGAACGTTAGCATGTCCACATTGTCAGTGGACAGACGCGTGTGCTTGTCTGTCAGCACACCCCCAGCAGCACTGAAGACAGGTTCCGAGAGAACGCTGGCTGCAAGACACAACAAGATCCCCAAGACGTACGGGGCGAGCTCAGGCAATTTATCCAGATTGGAAGCCTAAAATGAGCAAGGCTCAAGTTGCACAGTAATGGCATCGATGTTCCCTTGCATATACTCATATATCTGTGTCTCCTCCTCTTTTTCCTTGTCCAGCTCTTTTGTTTTCGCATGAGTATATGTCCTTGTCACTTTCCCATGTGTTTGTGTTGTGTTGTGAGTTGTTTGTCACCTTTTGGACACCTTTGAGGGTGTTTTCTAGGTGTTTTTATGTGTTTGTGATTGCCTCCCATTGTATCCTATGGGGTTCGAGTGGTTTGCCGAACCGAACTCGAACGCGACCTCCATTCGGCGAACCAAGCTCGAGCCGAACCGCGAGCGGTTCGCTCATCTCTATTTGTAAGACATGGACTGTGTTCTTTATTATGTGTTTGAAGAGTGACAGTACTGTACTATGTGCATGAGGACAGAAGCTGGAGGCCACAGACCTAGAGGTACCAGTAAGAAAAGAGAACCCACACACAGACACACCACCATTGTCTGCAGCTTGTCGGGGTGAGGAGAGCAAAGCCCTCATCCATGACTACCACCCTGGGCACATTGCAGCTATATGTGTAGAGGTGTCATGAAGTGCTGTATAGGACTGAGAAGGACGTCTATGCCCGTAAAAAAATAAAAATGCCACAAGGAGAGATAGGATGACTGGGTGATAAAGGTACAGATAAGTGAGATAATTATCATTTTTTTTGTTCAGAACCTATATTAATTTCTGAGGCTTATAGAGACACCCAAGAACACGATAAAGAAATATTCGATTTCCATTAAATACTGGTATATACAGTACTGACCTAAAGTTTGGACACACCTTCTCATCTCTAGAACAACTATTAATAGGAGACTTTGTGCAGCAGGCCTTCATGGTAAAATAGTTGCTAGGAAACCAGTGCTAAGGACAGGCAACAAGCAGAAGAGACTTGTTTGGGCTAAAGAACACAAGGAATGGACATTAGACCAGTGGAAATGTGTGCTTTGGTCTGATGAGTCCAAATTTGAGATCCTTGGATCCAACCACCGTTTCTTTGTAGAAAAGGTGAACGGATGGACTCTACACGCCTAGTTCCCACCGTGAAGCATGGAGGAGGAGGTGTGATGGTGTGGGGGTGCTTTGCTGGTGACACTGTTGGAGATTTATTCAAAATTGAAGGCATACTAAACCAGCATGGCTACCACAGCATCTTGCAGGGGCATGCTATTCCATCCGGTTTGCGTTTAGTTGGACCATCATTTATTTTTCAACAGGACAATGACCCCAAACACAACTCCAGGCTGTGTAAGGGCTATTTGACTAAGAAGGAGAGTGATGCTACGCCAGATGACCTGGCCTCCACAGTCACCAGACCTGAACCCAATCGAGATGGTTTGGGGTGAGCTGGACCGCAGAGTGAAGGCAAAAGGGCCAACAAGTGCTAAGCATCTCTGGGAACTCCTTCAAGACTGTTGGAAAACCATTTCTGGTGACTAGCTCTTGAAGCTCATCAAGAGAATGCCAAGAGTGTGCAAAGCAGTAATCAAAGCAAAAGGTGGCTATTTTGAAGAACCTAGTATATAAGACATATTTTTAGTTGTTTCACACTTTTTTAAGTATTTCATTCCACATGTGTTAATTCATAGTTTTGATGTCTTCAATGTGAATCTACAATTTTTAAAGTCATGAAAATAAAGAAAACTCTTTGAATGAGGTGTGTCCAAAGTTTTGGTCTGTACTGTACATCATGAATTGAACTTCCTGCCGAATTGGAGCAGATTGGCAAATTACCAATTTATTCATTTATTAAATAATTTCTGTCATCTGGATGTGACTTGTGGGGATTGATTGACGGGATATGTGGAATGACTTAATCAGTAATGTTTTTGCTATGAAAGAGACATGATCTTACACTGAAAAGATCACAAAACATCCATAAGATAGTTTTATTGTAAACCTGTCATTGGAGAAATATGATTGTATGGTCTACAATTGATGCTATTATTTCTTTTCTCCACTTAAAAGGGCAAGAATAACTGCAGTCAAAAATGCCACCATGACTATAATATATATTTTGGTTTGTTAGTGCTCAACTTTACATATCAATTAGACATTCTTAAAAGTCAGACAACTATTTTATGTGATTTATTTGTTTTGTATCCTTAGAGATGTCAATTAATTTATTTGAATTCTAACAAAAAAAATGAGAATAGTTATTATTTCTCTAAAAATTACCACCATATTTTACTGCCATTAGTGGTGACATGCACTGTAGAATAATGAATAACTACTTGATTAGTCGTGAACATTTATAGTTTGAATTGAAAGCATTGATTATATCCAGATTCTTCCTCTTATACCTTGCCCATGCTCTATCTATGATAGTTGGGTTTACAGATGGATTATTTATGGATTAACTGCCCATAACTGAGCTGCAAACCCCACTTATTTTCATACCAAGTGAACAATAAAGTGAAATTTTGTTTTCCCTTGAATTTTATGGTCCAACTTGCCAGATCACACTGAGGTTTATGAGTAAAACGTAAGTCACTTTTACTTTGTAAGTCTTTGAGGCCTCCTTCTGCCTTTTCATGTACTTACATCATGAAAGCACCTTTTGGTTCACCCATAAACCCCTGTGTGATTTGGCAATTTAGAGTTTCAGTCATGTGAGTGAGAAGAGGAACAGAGCAGTGCTGAAAACAGGGGCAGATAGTGATCAGTAAGCATATGAAACGTACATTGCACAACACGTATTTAAAAAGATTTAGCAAATAAAAACATTTTTGGTATTGCTTCCTTAGGAACGTGTTTTCTAGATCTAGTATAAAAAAAATATAGAATCACTTAATCTGTAGCCAAAAAGTATGGAATTACATTGCAATTTGTATTTATATAACAAATATCACCACACAAGTCTAAAACTACAAATCAGTTTGCAGTTAAAAGCAAGTGCTTACAGACTTTACATAGAATTTTGGGTACATTTACACTGGCTGATTATCAGGAAACAGGCTGCCCATCAACTTAAAGGGAACCTGTCACCATAAAAATAAAGTCCAATCTGCAGGCAGGATGTGATAGAGCTGGGGAAAAAACAGATTGATATAGTTTTCAAAGTAACCTGTGTTTTCATTATTTAAGAGTCTGCTTTTTTTGGGGATTTTTGATCCAATCGGAGGTCCTATCAGTAATTGATAGCGTTCTGTTCCAGGTGTGTTACGCTTGATAGACAGCCCTGTAGTTTCCGGCTATAGAAAGTCGCAGAGTTGGGCTACACAAGCTGCTCTCTGACCTTCCCTCTTTCCCTGCTTGGAGTTTATTCCTTTCTTTTTAGTACTATGTAGATTTACTCACCTTTTCAGCTGTTAATCTTCAGCACTCTGCTTTGTCTCTTTAAATACCCTCATTACACCTTACTCTGTGTTGGTGATAGGTCTAATTCCTTTAACAAGTCTTCAGTGCAAGCAGTTAACTTGTATTCATCTGGAGAAACTTTGTTGTTGCTGCAGTTCCTCTCGCTGGGTCATCTGGAGATAAGTGTCCCGTTACACATAGTGACATTCCAGCAATCCCGCGGGGGGGATGGTCGCTGCTATGTGCCACACATAGCGAGATCGCTAGTGAGATCACAGTTGCGTCACAAAACCTGTGACGTTTCAGCGATCTCGCTAACGACATTGCTATGTGTGACGGGGGCTTTAGTTATTTGTTTGCTTTCCATGTGTGTCTTCCCTGTGTGTTCTTTAGAGCTTAGTGGGGTTGACTAAGCACTTATCCCATCCATTCCCTACCTAGGACCTATGTCAGGGTCATCAAAAGTCAGGTATCCGGGTTGGCACATAGGTACGGAACCTATCTAGGGTGTTGAGGGAAGCCAGTGGCCAGCGGTAGGTTTGGTCAGGGGTCACCCTCTCCCCCTTCCCTAGACCCAGGTACTCCCTTTGTTGTTCACTTGGTACTTCCCCGTACCTAGCATAACTCTTTGTTTGTATAACTGTGCACATAGAGGTAGCTGTCAGTCACTCATAGGAACACCCACTGGACCAAAATCACAGAAATGGCAGAGGTTTAAATAATGAAAACACAGGTTATGCTGAATCTTTTCTCACAAAACTATATGTCAATCTACTCAGCTACTTCTGCTACTGTATATATCATGCTGATTTCAATTTGGACTACATTTTATTGGTGTCAGTTTCCCTTTAAGCTTGTTTAAAATCACCATATCCTGCAACCAACACATTGTCCTGTATAACTGGACACGTGCCACCAAGAACAATTATATTCTATAGGCATTTAACATATTGTATTATCGCTCGGTTTGCATGAAAAGTGTAGTTGGCTTGTCTAAACAGGCTATTAAACAGCAAAGGATCAACATACATGTAGCATATTAGCTAACAATTAACAACCTAGGTCATGGTGGCTAATTGATGCCTTAGAAAACATAACACCAACAAGAGTTGTACGTTTAAATAATGAAAAGGATTATGAAATTCATTTAATCCAATACAGAGTTTGACAAAAAAAAAGTTGATTATTCATATTCAGTGTATAAATATTGCTAAAAACAAAATGGGAAGATATATTAAGGGAAACATGGACAAAACAGAATTCATTATCTTTCCTCCTCCTTACTCAACCCATCCAACAAGCCTATCCATCAAAGTTGATGGCTGCTCACTCTCCCCAGTCTCACAAGCTCATTACCTCAGAGTAACCCTTGACTCTGCTCTATCCTTCAAGCCGCACATCCAAGCCCTTTTCACCTCATGCCGACTACAACTCAAAAATATGTCCCGGATTTGTGCTTTCCTTAACCAAGAATCAGCAAAAACATTGGTGAATGCCCTTATCATCTCCCACCTCGACTACTGCAACCTCCTGCTCTGTGGCCTCCCTTCCAACAGTCTTACACGCCTCCAATCTATCCTAAACTCTGCTGCCCGATTAATCAACCTCTCCCCTCCCTATTCCCTGGCCTCACCACTCTGCCAATTCCTTCACTGGCTTCCCATTGCCCAAAGACTCCAGTTCAAAACATTAACCATGACATACAAAGCCTTCCATAACCTGTCTCCTCCATACATCTGTGATCTAGTCTCCCAGTACCTACCTGCATGCAACCTCAGATCCTCACATGATCTCCTTTTCTACTCCTCTCCTATCTCCTCTTCCCACAATCACATACAAGATTTCTCCTGCGCCTCCCTCATACTCTGGAATGCTCTACCCCAGCATATCAGACTCTCGCCTACTGTAGAAAGCTTCAAAAGGAACCTGAAGACTCACCTCTTCCAACAAACCTACAATAACCCTCAGTCCATTACACCACTGTGCAACCAGCTTTGTCCTCACCTACTGTCCCCTCATCCATCCCCTGTAGACTGTGAACACTCGCGGTCAGGATCCTCTCTCCTCCTATACCAGTCTATTTTTGTAATGTTCATGATTGTTGTACTTGTTTGTTATGTATAGCCTTTTCACTTGTAAAGCACCATGCAATAAATGGCGCTATAATAATAATAAATAATAATAATAATGACGTAGATGTACAGGAAGGAAAACATCAGAATGTCAGGATAAAAAACACTGAGAATTCAGGCTTGAAAAACTTCTTTACACAAACTACGCATATTTTCCCCCCAGATGTGCAGAAACTAGAGTAAATGTTTGTAACATTACCCCAGTCATTTATGATATGGAGTTCTGTGCCAGGGGTGACCTTAATAGTCAATACTCAGGTGTACATAGAAATTTTGACCTTTCCTTACTAAAAATGTATTTTTAGTTCTCAGTATATCATTGAATTTCATCTATTTTCTTGGTTTATTTAAGTGTGTGTTTATTACGTTACCTATTTTGTGTGCTTTCTCTCAGCTTTGTAAAATCATTTTTATTAAAACTTGCAAACATTCCAAAGTTGCAAGATATTTAACTTTGTCATTTTTTAAATGAGATAATGAAATAAAAAGATTCCATGTAGGAAATGTTAGGTCTCAAAAGGATGCTAATCTCACTTGTAGTGAGACAGGATGAATTTAATAAGAATTAAAAATATTGATATATTTATATATTTTTCTATATGCAAAATAAGTAAAAAAGAAAATCAGAATTATAAAAATTGGATACAATAAAGATGATAGTAAAAAATTTTAGACAAGTAAATAGCTTGGGGGAAACAAGGTCCCCTTTTTCAAGCTAGAGTTATATAGTGTGCAGAACTTTTTTTACTTTCATAACTATTCCCCAGGTACATTTGGCAATTGTTTCCTGGAGCCAAGGCAAAATAGCAGATTTCCACATTTTAGATCTCAGATGCCTAACCTGGTTTTTAGAGATGACTGCTGTGGTCACAATTGCCCTACTTCAGTTGCCAGACCTACCTGCTGGTCTGCCCACTCAGAGGGCAGAGTTATTGCGCATTCGGGTTGCATCAATATGCACTATGGTGCCGCGTGTGTGAAAGTGGTGTTTGATGCGGAGACAAGGGACGCTGAAACTTCCACTTGTTTCCCAGCTTGGGAGACATGGCACTTTGTGTCTCAAAGTTACCAGCCAGTGCAGGATACTTGTCTGCTGTTGGCCAGTGGTCTAAATGTGAGGCCCAGTGGCGGACATACCGCTGGTGCAGCTGATGCAACTGCACATGGGCCCAGAGGTGAAGGAGTTCCCCTGCAGGGCAGTTAGTAATGAGGGCAATCTTGCCAGTTGTGTGGAGCCCGAGGCTCTGGGGGGCCCATGGCCAGATTGCCCTCATCGATGATAAGCAGTGCACCAAGCAGTGAGCAGTTATGCTGCTCTGCCGCACAATGTTGGCAGCGGAGCAGTAGGAATCCATTCTCTGTGGCTAGAATGTATTTGCTCCTGAGAGGTGATAATGTCACCGGAAGGGGCGACCTGTACTTGTCCTTTTGATTATGTTGGCAAGACAAGGAAGGAGTTTAGGAGATGGGTAGGTGAGCATTTGGGTGACATCCGTGACAGCCTCTTGGAAAGACATATGAACACAACACATAAGGGTGATTTACATCAGGTATCCTTCTGTATTCTTGAGGTTGTGAGGGCGAATCTGAAAGGAGGTGATCACAATAGATGTATCTTGCAGAAAGAAAGCGAGTAGATTGGACTCCCTAGCCTCTAAGGGGATGAATGAACAGCTCTCCTTTACATGTTTTCTGTAAAATCCTAAGTGTCATAGATATATGTATAAATTAATAAATTGGTCCTGTACTTGCGTATGGCAGTTAAATCCTTTTTTATGGGATTAGAATTGTGGTATCATTGGTATCCCTCTGTCTGGTATAAGTAAAGAAAATAGGAAGGGTTTTTTTTGTAAAAATAATATAAAAATATTCTAAAAAGACCTCCACACAGGTGTTAAGTGTAGGATTTCGGTATTTTTTTTTCTCCTCCCCACCCCCTTTTCTCTATCATTCATAACCCCTTGACCTCTACAGCCCTCCATCATGGGGTGTACATTGTGGTACATCCTTAGTATTTACGGCATGGGCCTGCTGGGCGCATCCTGAAGTGAGCATTCTAATCTAATATAATGGGATGCCTTGCATTGACTGAGCTCCTGAATTGTGCCTGATTTTATAGTGGGGACGCTTGTTATATGTAACGTTTTATCTGGGGCATGCGCATTAGTGGCTTATTCGTTTTTCTGCATTCCACTGTGGAACTCACGCCTTGGGCATGCGCAGTGCATGTACTTCCACCCACTGTATTAAACCATGGGTATCTCTTGCGTTCCGCGGTGGAACGTGGAAGGAATATGAGAATAGAATGGCAGTCATGAGCATTAGTAATTTATCTTCTCTCCTGCGTTCCACTGTGGTACGCATGTTCCGAGCATGCACAATATGCGTAATTCCACCTACATCATCAAATCCCGAATGTATCATGTGTTCCACTGTGGAACACGGGAGTAACATAGGAATGTGCGTCATAGGGAATTTGGCGGACACAATGATGTTTTGAGGTAGGTGGGCATTCAAAACACCTGTTAATTATTTAATTAAATGATATCAAGGTCAGAGGGCACTATGTGGGGTTAAAAGGAGGCCTAATTGACTGTGAAACTCCTTAATATAGATCACCTCTAGCAGCATGTCTGCTGTCTAATGGTTTATCTAGCCACAGTGACCACTAATCAGCTTCCTAATGAACCAAGTTTTGGGGAAATGCGTTGAGGCAAGAGGCTATTGAAGATAAGTAGCATTATCTGGGACTGTCCCTATTGAAATGTGTATTATAATTGAGAATTGTTGTTTTTTATGACCTCCTACATTATTGATAGAGATTTATTGTGAACCCGGCTAATTGCACTTTATCACTTTATTGCTGAGCACTGCACTTTATACCTTTCTTTTTGCAAGGGTTTGCAGGGTAAGGGTAGGGAAAGTCGTCGGTTAGTGGGAGCGCCATATCGTGCATCTGGGTGCAGACCTCCGCTGCCAGGTGAGGCACAGGAAGGAGTGTGTATTGTAGGGATTTTGCTTCCTTCCTCCCTACTGTGCACCTAGTGCATGACACTAAGAATTTGTGGTTTTTGATCATTTTAAGATATTTAATAAAATTTGATATTTTAAGTTAGGGTCCTATGTGATACATTGTTAATACCTGTTAGCTGTTGAAATAACTTGATGTGGTATGCCACGACTTGTTTAAGACTTACCTTTTTAGCGCTGCTTTTTGTTTTGCCTTTTTTGGTGGGAGGCGCATAGGTGAATTGGTGCTGTTATCCAAGTCCCGTCCCAGCAGTTTGTTGCACGACAACGTTCTATTTACCAACGGCGCGCTGCACATTAGGGTGCGGCATTCAAAAACGGATCAGTTGGGATGAGGCACCTGGATAGTGTTGCACCAGGTTAAAGGTCCGATGTGTACACTGAAGATAGTTGCGGATTATATAGCAAAGCATTTCTCGGGCTAGGCGTTTTTAGCTCACATTGACGGGATCCCCTATCACGCTTTCAGTTTAATTCTGCTTTTAAAAAATGCTTGGCGGCAGCGGGTGCACCTCATCAGGATTTTGGTACCCATTCTTTTAGGATTGGGGCAGCTACGGAGGCTTCTAGGGCGGGTTTGGGCAAGTGAAATGTATTGGTAGGTGGAAATCTGATTACTTTGTGGGTTTTGTTCGCCCTGAGCTTTTGACAGTTTCTCTTTAACTGGTCACCACTGGCCTAACATATGGCTGATCGGGCACTCGTAAATCTTCTGGGCCTCGCAGAGAGTTGCGTGCAGGCCAGGTGGGAAGGAGCTAGGTTTTAGAAATGTCGACTTTTCGTGGAGAGGAATCTGAGGCCTCAACTGGACGCAGGTGTTGCTGGAGGCCATGGAAGTTAGCAGAGTTGCTCATCCGCCGACTATTTTGGTAATTCATGTAGGGAGCATTGATCTCTGTTTTCTAAAAATGGCACTTAGACCTGGGAGCATTATGGTTTTTCTTGCCAAAGTCATCATTGTGTGGTCCGAAATGATACCTCTGTTCATTTGGCAGCGCCAGGGATGCATTAGGAATTGAGAGGGCGCACAGTACAGTTAATTGCCATGTGTCATATTTTGTAAGGTCTAATTTAGGTGTGGTGGTGCGCCATACGCAGCTCGGGGGGGATAATCAACATTTAATGGGGCCAGACGGCGTTCACCTCAACTTAATCAGTATAGACATCTTTTTGTCAGGTTTGCAGGACGGGGTCAAGCAGGCTCTCCTTTTGCTACTTGGTGGTTAGGGTATGGCGTAGGGGTACACTAGCCCCTTCGTTTTGGTTATTCAAACTGGTGCCAAGGACAGACGTGCCCTACAGGAGTCTGGAGGGGCAAACCGATTTGGTCTAAGAGATTAAAGTTATTAAAGTTGGAGTTTAAATATAAAGAAACGGGAAAGAACGTTAAATAAAGCTGTGGTCAATCCCATCTTCTAAAGAGAGCTGTTGTGGTGTGCTTTATTTCAGCAGTGGGAGTAAGGGATGTTTTCAGTTATGAGGAGTGGTGGATGGCAGGAGTCTGTATGGACATAAGCCAATTCGGCAACTGGAGCCCAGACTACTGGCCAAGGAGGTGTGTTTTGGTTTCCTTTTGTTTCCCTCCCTTAGGTCTAGAGGGGGTGTGTGAAGGGTTAATAATAAGTTCAATGCAAATATCCCTGCAGGGCTGCTCGGAGCAGGTCCTCCCATGGGAGGTATGTAAATCAGAGTCTAGTGCCCACCTTCTCCCTATTGTACAATCCCAGCCTATAACCATATTTTTCGGATTATAAGAATTTTGGGAAGAAAATGAGGAGTGCGTCTTAAGATCCAAAATTGGCGGGGGGCTGTCTGTGCGGCTCTGTGTGCGGGCAGCCAGGTACATGCGGGTGGCCGGGTGCATGTTGGTGCGTGTGGATGGCCGGCAGGGTGTCTGTCATTGCGTGCGAGCAGTCAGGTGTCTGTCGGTGCCAGCGGCCGGCTGCCTCTCTTTCCCGGCAGCTGCCTGCATCTCTGTCCCAGCGGATGGCTGCCTCTCTGTGCGGGTGGGCGGGCGGCCTGCTAGCTGCCACTCTGGGCAACTGGGCAGGCGGCCGGGTGGCTGTGCGGACTGCGATGGCTGTGCAGAGGATGTCCTAGTCTGTCCGCAGTCCTGGCTTCAAATGATGGCTGCGGGAGACAGCGTGTGTGCAGATGGAAATCTTGGATGAGAGCTCCATCTGCGCATATGCCGCTCTGGGCGCAATTTCTTTGAAGCCCGTAATGCGGACAGACTGGGACACTCACTGCATCAGCCTGTTCCACCACACAACAACCACAGCTTACGCTGCCACTATTGACCTGCCACCGCCGCTGCCACCATTGACCCGCTGCTGCCACCACTGACCTGCCACCGCCGCTGCCACCACTGACCCACCACCACTGCCACCACTTACCCGCTGCCATTTCCAGCAGAGCCTCTGCCTCCTTTGACCCCACTTCACCACTGCTGCCGCCCCCTCCGGTAAGAGAACACCAGAGTATAAGACGGGCCCAATTTTTTTTTCTTTACCTTTTTTTATCTCTAAATTTGGGGTGTGTCTTAAAATCTAGTGCATCTTATAAAACGAAAAAAACAAACAAACCGGTAATTCCCTATAGCAGAATGGGTTCACCCCAGGGGTTTATAGGGTGGGCCCCGCTGACCTACGGCATCGGTTGTACGGAAGCTGCCTTCCCACCCTCCCCTTCCCTTTTTTGTGCTGCTTATGTTTATTGTTATGGTTTACAGTTTTAGTCTGTTGTGTAAGTCACAGCTGGCGGTGATTCAAACTGGTGCCGAGGACGGACATGCCCTCCAGGATTCTGGAGGGGCAAACCATTTCGGCTTAAGAGGTTAAAGTTATTAAAGTTGGAGTTTAAATATAAAGAAACGAGAAGGAAAGTTAAATAATGCTGTGGCTGACCCCATCCACTAAAGAGAGAAGTTGTCGTGTGCTTTATTTTGGTGGTGGGAGTAAGGGAGGTTTTCGATTACGAGGGATGGTGGATGACCTATTTCAGGAAGTTGATAGAAACTGCAGGGAATTGATTGTAGGGACATCATCCTTTGATGTCCCATTTAGGACTCCCTTTAAATGAAACATCACAGGAAGTAAAGAAATAAAAATCCCAAATAGGAATTAGCAGGATTGGGATTAATAAAGCAAATTAAAAAAGTGGGTTAGGGTTTAAAGATCAATATTTACATCACAATTACATCATGGTGACCAGATGTAATTTAAATCTTAAGGAGCTACAGTATATGAACATTTTAAAATATGTAGTCATTTTTCTTTCACAACAATATATACTGGTCTGGTCTTGCTATGTAGTTTCGTGACTGTAGTTTAGACTCCTATGCATAACCTGTCATCAGGACTTCTGTGGAGAAAAAATGCAATTTCCACATATTTTTACAGTCTGAACACTCCAATGATCAGTAAGAAACCCAAATGCCAACTGAGCAGAATTTAAACTCCCAGAAATGGCCTTTCTCAAACAATCAGAAAAACTGTGCGGCTTATAAAGTCGTTTGTTATATTGCTGTGATTTTATTCACAATAGAAAGGTGAGGAAAAGGTCAGCAATAACTCTGTTGTTGCATTTTCGCTCGAAAAAACATAATATTGATCGATAAGAAAATGGAAAAAGCACAACTATTAGCGTCTCACTTGATCTTCTGCGACCTTTACCCTTCTATGTTGATTTTTAAATGTTAACACTGATGTTTCGAAGGTTTGTCCTATTTAGTCGTTATTTAATAAACCTGTGTTTTTTTCTTTACTTCTTATGTATAAACAAGTCACATCCATTTCTCTTATGTTGAACCACTGTCCTTACAGATGAAATATTATGCTGAATGACAATTTTATTTATGACATGGTTAGTTTAAACTAGTGAGGTCAATAGGTGCCTAATAATAAGGCTGGGATTGTTGTTAAATATTTACGAGGGTTGTTCCTTTCCACGAAAATTGTTTTCTTTCCCTTAAAATGATTTTAGCTATATATATATACACGCACACTTATTTTTCATGCATGTGGCTGTTATATATATATATATATATATATATATTTATATATATATATAAAATATACAGTGCACTGCATAAATGAGTATACCGCTTGTAAAAGGTGTTGTGAATTTATACTTTTTATGGCAGTGTTGGCTTTCCTCTTTTTTTCAATTTCCAAAATTTCTTAAAACTAAGTTTTATAGAACATTTTTTTAACCCATAACATGAAATTAAGATTAATAACATAACTTTCATTATAAAATCTTCAGTTTACTCAAATTAGTTGGTGTAAAAAATTACTACATCTAGTATTTTGTATAACCTCCATGATTTTTAAGGACATCACCAAGTCTTCGAGATATGGGATGAATAAATTGCCGAGATATTGCAACATGTATCTTTTTCCATTTTTGAAGAACCTTTTTTGAGCCTGGATGCTGGATGGGAAGTGATGTTCAACTTGTCTCCTCAGAAATCCACATAAGTCTATCAGTTGGGTTCAGATTAGGAGACATTTCTTCTCCAGAAATGCAACAGATGTGTGTTTTGGATCATTGTCTTCTTAGAAAAGTGCAAATCTAGCATAGATACAAAGTATTGATAGCTTCTCTTTCAATAAAGAGCAGTTCATCTGTGAATCAATGATACCATCAATGAAATGTAGCTCCCAGACACCAGCAGCACTCATCCAGCTAGACATAAGGTCTCTTCCCATTTCATATTTCATTGTAGGGCACCATGCATTTTTTTCCTTTGTACTCCTCAGCTTTGTGATGACATACAGTTTTGAAACCAGCAGTTCCAAAAACATTAATCTTGATGTCATCACTTCAAAGTATACAGTCTCAGTAGTCTTCATATTTTTCAGCATGAACCCTGGCAAATTGTAGGTGGGCTTTTTGTTTTCTGCCTTAGGTCAGTGTCCATTTTAGCACATGATTATATATCAGTGTCAAACTTCAGAAATATCCTGTTTGACTCTGACAAATGATCACTGACTCTAACAACTGACTCTGATAACTGCTCACTGACTCTGACAACTGATCACTGACTCTGACAACGGATCACTGACTGACAACTTATTCTGATAACTGATCACTGATTCTGACATCTGACTCTGATAACTGATCACTGACTCTGATAACTAATCACTTACTATGATAACTGATCACTGACTGACAACTTATTCCGATAACTGATCACTGACTGACAACTGACTCTGATAACCGATCACTGACTCTGACAACTGATCACTGACTCTGACAACTGTCTCTGATAACTGATCACTGACTCTGATAACTGACTCTGACAGCTGACAACTGATCACTGACTCTGATAAATGATCACTGACTCTGACAACTGATTACTGACTCTGATAATGATCACTGACTCTGACAACTGACTCTGACAACTGATCACTGACTCTGACCAGTGCCAACTGACAAGTGACATCTGACCAGTGATAACTGATATCTGGCATCTGACCAGTGATAACTGATATCTGGCATCTGATCAGTGACAATTACCTATTACACATAGCATTATCCTTTCAAATTAAAAAAAATGAAAATTCCATCCATTCTGGGGACTTGAATTTATAGCTTTAAGACAAAACAGTTTCTACTGAGCTACTTACTCATTATAGGAATGTCTGCCTAAAGAAACCTTCCCTTGACCCAACCTCTACTATCAGCTATCGCCACATATCACTTCTCCCGTTTGCCTCAAAACTCTTGGAACAACATGTCCATGCTGAACTTTCCTCCCACCTCTCCTCTAACTTTCACTTTGACAACCTACAGTCCAGCTTCCATCCACATCATTCCACTGAAACTGCCCTGACTAAAATCACGAATGACTTACTGCCAAAGCCAACAACCACTTCTCTATACTCCTACTTCTAGACCTGTCCTCAGCCTTTGACACTGTCGACCACTCCCTGCTACTACAGATCCTCTCTTCACTTGGTGTCAGAGACCTCGCCCTCTCTTGGATCTCTTCATACCTCTCCAACCACACTTTTAGTGTCTGCTGCCCGAATGATCCACCTCTCTCCTCAATACCACCCCGCCTCTCCTCTCTGCAAATCCCTCCATTGGCTCCCATTCTTCCATCGTATCCAATTCAAACTACTAACACTGACCTACAAAGCCATCCATAATCTGTCTCCTCCGTATATCTCTGAACTAATCTCACGCTACACTCCAAAACGTAATCTCCGGTCCTCCCAAGATCTCCTGCTCTACTCCTCTCTCATTCGCTTCTCACACAACCGACTCCAAGACATCTCCCGAGCATCCCCAGTCTCCTGGAACTCGCTGCCTCAACACGTCAGATTATCTACTACACTTGCAAACTTCAAACGGAACCTAAAAACTCATCTGTTCAGAAATGCCTATAGTCTTCAATGACCCCACTGCCCCAACACCGTGCGGAGCTGCCGCCCCACCACCGTGCAGAGCCACTGCCCTACCACCATGCGGAGCCGCTGCCCCACCACCGTGCGGAGCCGCCGCCCCACCACCGTGCGGAACTGCCGCCCCACCACCATGCGGAGCTGCCGCCCAACCTACACCCCACCTACTGTCTCCTCCCCAAATTGCTTTAGAATGTAAGCCTGCAAGGGCAGGGCCCTCTTCCCTCTGTACTAGTCTGTCTATTGATACTTGTATATGTATTCTGTATGTAACCCCCTTCTCATGTACAGCACCATGGAATCAATGGTGCTCTATAAATAAATAATAATAATAATAACTTTCAGTGGGATTTGCTCATTTTTGCAAATGGTAATGAATGAAGTTGTTAGTAAAATTATTTTTCTATCTGAGCAGAATAACAAATGTTTGTGGGAGTATTTTGTAGTATGTTATCCCATAGAAAATGTTAATTTTGAAAGGAAACTAAAGGTTTTCTGACAAATATGTTGGGGTGTACTCATTAATGTTTTGCACTGTATGATATATGGACATATATATATATGTGTGTGTGTGTGTGTGTGTATATACAGTACAGACCAAAAGTTTGGACACACTTTTTCATTCAAAGAGTTTTCTTTATTCTCATGACTGAAAATTGTAGATTCACATTGAAGGCATCAAAACTATGGATTAACACATGTGGAATGAAATACTTAACAAAAAAGTGTGAAACAACTGAAAATATGTCTTATATTCTAGGTTCTTCAAAGTAGCCACCTTTTGTTTTGATTACTGCTTTGCACACTCTTGGCATTCTCTTGATGAGCTTCAAGAGGTAGTCACCGGAAATGGTTTTAATTTCATAGGTGTGCCCTGTCAGATTTAATAAGTGGGATTTCTTGCCTTATAAATGGTGTTGGGACAATCAGTTGTGTTGTGAAGAAGTCTGGTGGATACACAGCTGATAGTCCTACTGAATAGACTGTTAGAATTTGTTATATGGCAAGAAAAAAGCAGCTAAGTAAAGAAAAACGAGTGGCCATCATTACTTTAAGAAATGAAGGTCATTCAGTCCGTAAAATTGGGAAAACTTTGAAAGTGTCCCCAAGTGCAGTGGTAAAAACCATCAAACGCTACAAAGAAATGGGCTCACATGAGGACCGCCAGAGTAAAGAAAGACCAAGAGTCACTTCTGCTGTGGAGGATAAGTTTATCCGAGTCACCAGCCGCAGAAATCGCAGGTTAACAGCAGCTCAGATTAAAGACCAGGTCAATGCCACACAGAGTACTAGCAGCAGACACATCTGTAGAACAACTGTTAAGAGGAGACTTTGTGCAGCAGGCCTTCAGTGTAAAATACCTACTAGGAAACTATGTCAAAGGACAGGCAACAAGCAGAAGAGACTTGTTTAGGCTAAAGAACACAAAGACCAGTGGAAATCTGTTCTTTGGTCTGATGAGTCCTAATTTGAGATCTTTGGATCCAACCACTGTGTCTTTGTGCGATGCAGACAAGGTGAATGGATGGACTCTACATGCCTGGTTCCCACCGTGAAGCATGGAGGAGGAGGTGTGATGGTGTGGGGGTGCTTTGTTGGTGACACTGTTGGGAATTTATTCAAAATTAAAGGCATACTGAACCAGCATGGCTACCACAGCATCTTGCAGGGGCATGCTATTCCATCTGTGACGCCCCTGGACTAACAGGTCGTCACAGGGTACTGCACAAGCTGCCCTTCCGTGCAGTATTCCAAGTCCCTCATGGTTCTGGGTCCCTATCTTATGGTGTTTCCCCCAACCGCAAATCAAATCCTAGATACACACTGCACCACACGCACCAGTCACACCAGTGGACAGCTTGAGTGGAATAGAGTCGCCTACCTAGGGGGTCAGGGAGGGGAGGTGAGTAGTGTAGTCAGTCTGTCAGTGAGTGGAGAGTTGGGAATTAGCCCTCGAGCTGTGAGGAGCTAAGAGGAGGTTGGGAGTGGTGGCTCCCAAGAAAAACTGTCTAGGTTGCAGACGGTGGTCTGGACCTAGAGGAGTCGGACCCCTAGCCGCAGAGGATTGCGGATAGGTGCCTGCACCTGCCGAGGAGGATGGTCAGCAGCCTGGTACTTTCACCGGTCCAGAACCAAAGGCACAGTGGGGTACATGGACCCTAGGTCGGGGAGAAGCTTCAGGCAACTTGACAATTCACCTGAGGAAAATGGAGCCTTTATGATCTGTTTCCACTTGCTCCAGAATCGAGGCACTAACAAAACGAGGGGGATAGTGCCTTCCAACCAAAACGGTCCAGAAAATTCCAAGCGTGAGCCCTGAGAGCAGGCTTCCACACTTAGCCACAGTGGAGAGCGAGGCCCGGCAAGTTTCAGACTACTGGGCCACCACGTTTAAGTTAAACTTAGTGCCAGGAGGCAGGTCATGGATCACCAGGCAACACCATATGGGACGGGACCCGGACGTGCTCCCCTCCAGAGGTAGCGATACCCCGAGAATTGGTTTACCCGGTTGTCAGCATCTGCTTATTGACTGAGTGAGTACCTGAGTGACCGCTGCATCCCACGGCATCCCACCGAGTCCGGAGGCCTACCCCTACCCATGGAGGGCCATGACACCATGCGGCCCCACTACATAACCCTGGGTACTCCCAACGGCAGCGGCGGTACTCCCAATTACTGTACACCACAGGTGGCGTCACAAACTATTTCTCCCCTGTAAATATCCCCTTCTTTATTCGAGTGTGGCCTCTAGCCCCCGGGTCCAGAGACCCTTGAGCCACGAATAATCACCCCCGAATCACCCCCGAGCGGTTCGGACCACTGCAGGGCCGGCACACATCCGGTTTGCGTTTAGTTGGACCATCATTTATTTTTCAACAGGACAATGACTCCAAACACACCTCTAGGCTGTATAAGGGCTATTTGACTGAGGCCGAAAACACACATCCGTTAAAACCACGTCCGTGTAAAACAGGCCGTTTTTCAGGTCCGTTTTCCGTTTTTTAGGTCCGTTTTTATGGTATGTGTGGCCTGCGTGTGTGTCCCGTATGCTAGCCGTATGTGCGTGTGGAATGTCCGTTTGTGCGTGAGTGAAATAACTGACATGTGTGTATGTGGTGCCCGTGTGAAATGTTCCGTGTGTGTGTGATGCACAATGTCGTTGATACATGTCGGTTGACAGCAGACAGAGTTGCGCGATGAGAATGAACTCGGGTGAACTTCACCCGACTTCATTGTCATGCTGCGGCTCTGTCTGTGTGCCTCGTACTGATTAGTGGTCACCCGTGAAGGGCTCACCGGTGACCGCTAATCCCCTGAGTGACTGAATTGAGCAGCCCTCTCTCATACTTACCGTTCCCCGATCTCCGGCGCGGCGCTGCACGGCTGTTATAAAAACTCCGGCGGCTTTTACTATTTTGAAAAAGCCGGCCGCTCATTAATCAATCTCGTATTCCCTGCTTTACCCGCCCACAGGCGCCTGTGATTGGTTGCAGTCACACACGCCCACCACGCTGAGTGACAGCTGTGTCACTGCATCCAATCACAGCAGCCGGTGGGCGTGTCTATACTGTGCACTAAAATAAATAAATAAATAATTAAAAAACGGCGTGCGGTCCCCCCCCTATTTTAATACCAGCCAGATAAAGCCATACGGCTGCAGGCTGGTATTCTCAGGATGGGGAGCCCCACGTTATGGGGAGCCCCCCAGTCTAACAATATCAGCCAGCAGATGACCAAAATTGCCGCATACATTATATGCGACAGTTCTGGGACTGTACCCGACTCTTCCCGATTTGCCCTGGTGCGTTGGCAATCGGGGTAATAATGAGTTATTGGCAGCCCATAGTTGCCACTAAATCCTAGATTAATCATGTCAGGCGTCTCCCCGAGCTACCTTCCATGATTAATCTGTAAGTTACAGTTAAAAAACAGACACACCCGAAAAATCCTTTATTAGAAATAAAAAACACTAACAAATTCCCTCATTACCAATTTATTAACCCCAACAAAGCCCTCCATGTCCGGCGTAATCCACGGACCTCCAGCGTCGCATCCAGCTCTGCTGCATGAAGGTGACAGGAGCAGCAGAAGACACCGTCGCTCCTGTCAGCTTCACGCAACAAATGAGGTGAGTAGCGCGATCAGCTGAGCTGTTAGTGAAATTACCCGTGGCCACCGCTGGATCCAGCGGTAAGGTGTGTCCAAACTTTTGGTCTGTACTGTACATATGTACAGTATATATATATATATATGTGTATATATATATATATATATATACAGTATATATAATATATATATACAGTGCCTACAAGTAGTATTCAACCCCCTGCAGATTTGGCAGGTTTACACATTCGGAATTAACTTGGCATTGTGACATTTGGACTGTAGATCAGCCTGGAAGTGTGAAATGCACTGCAGCAAAAAAGAATGTTATTTCTTTTTTTTTTTTTTTTTTAAATTGTGAAAAGTTTATTCAAAGGGTCATTTATTATTCAACCCCTCAAACCACAAGAATTCTGTTTGGTTCCCCTAAAGTATTAAGAAGTATTTCAGGCACAAAGAACAATGAGCTTCACATGTTTGCATTAATTATCTCTTTTTCCAGCATTTTCTGACTAATTAAGACCCTCCCTAAACTTGTGAACAGCCCTCATACTTGGTCAACATGGGAAAGACAAAGGAGCATTCCAAGGCCATCAGAGACAAGATCGTGGAGGGTCACAAGGTTGGCAAGGGGTACAAAACCCTTTCCAAGGAGTTGGGCCTACCTGTCTCCACTGTTGGGAGCATCATCCGGAAGTGGAAGGCTTATGGTACTACTTTTAGCCTTCCACGGCCTGGACAGCCTTTGAAAGTATCCACCCGTGCCGAGGCCAGGCTTGTCCGAAGAGTCAAGGCTAACCCAAGGACAACAAGGAAGGAGCTCCGGGAAGATCTCATGGCAGTGGGGACATTGGTTTCAGTCAATACCATAAGTAACGTACTCCACCGCAATGGTCTCCGTTCCAGACGAGCCCGTAAGGTACCTTTACTTTCAAAGCGTCATGTCAAGGCTCGTCTACAGTTTGCTCATGATCACTTGGAGGACTCTGAGACAGACTGGTTCAAGGTTCTCTGGTCTGATGAGACCAAGATCGAGATCTTTGGTGCCAACCACACACGTGACGTTTGGAGACTGGATTGCACTGCATACGACCCCAAGAATACCATCCCTACAGTCAAGCATGGTGGTGGCAGCATCATGCTGTGGGGCTGTTTCTCAGCCAAGGGGCCTGGCCATCTGGTCCGCATCCATGGGAAGATGGATAGCACGGCCTACCTGGAGATTTTGGCCAAGAACCTCCACTCCTCCATCAAGGATCTTAAGATGGGTCGTCATTTCATCTTCCAACAAGACAACGACCCAAAGCACACAGCCAAGAAAACCAAGGCCTGGTTCAAGAGGGAAAAAATCAAGGTGTTGCAGTGGCCTAGTCAGTCTCCTGACCTTAACCCAATTGAAAACTTGTGGAAGGAGCTCAAGATTAAAGTCCACATGAGACACCCAAAGAACCTAGATAACTTGGAGAAGATCTGCATGGAGGAGTGGGCCAAGATAACTCCAGAGACCTGTGCCGGCCTGATCAGGTCTTATAAAAGACGATTATTAGCTGTAATTGCAAACAAGGGTTATTCCACAAAATATTAAACCTAGGGGTTGAATAATAATTGACCCACACTTTTATGTTGAAAATTTATTAAAATTTAACTGAGCAACATAACTTGTTGGTTTGTAAGATTTATGCATCTGTTAATAAATCCTGCTCTTGTTTGAAGTTTGCAGGCTCTAACTTATTTGCATCTTATCAAACCTGCTAAATCTGCAGGGGGTTGAATACTACTTGTAGGCACTGTATATATATATATATATTTTTATATATATATATATATATATATATATATATATATATATATATACTGTATACACACACAGGTAGATATTTAAATATTTATGCATATATTAATATTAATCCCTTAGCGACCTAGGACGTATATATAACATCATAAAGTGGACTAGTAACTAGTAAAATCAATGAAAAAAAAATACAAAAAAGTAAAAAGATAAAAGCTTGCCCCATTTAAAATAAAACAATAAAAAATACACATATATGCTATCGCTACATTATTCAGAAATGCCTGATCTATCAAAATATAGACACAATTAATCTGATTGGTAAAGGGCGTAGTGAGAAAAAAATGAAAACAGCAGAATTCAATATTTTTTGGTCTCTCCAACATTGCAATGAGATGCAATAACAGGCGATCAAAACATTGTATGTACCCAAAAATGGTATGATTAAAAACTTCAGCTCAAGATGTAAAAAATAAGCTGTCACACTGCACCAGATCCTGAAAATTGAGAATGTTATGGGTCTTAGAAGATGGCGACAAAAGTGCAATTCTTTTTTGTGACAAACGCCAGAATTTGTTCCACCACTTAGATAAACGTAAAACTATACATGTTTGGTATCTATGGACTCGAACTGACCTGGGGAATCATACTGCAAGGTCAGTTTCACCTTATACGAAACACGGTAAATAAAAAAACTCCAATAAACAACTGTTCCATTGGACTTTTTTGGCAATTTCACCGCACTTTGATTTTTTTTCCCATTTCCAGTACAGTATGGGGCAAAATAAATGGTGTCATTCAAAATTACCACTCGTCCCACAATAAAACAAGCCCTAATATGGCTATTTTGTCAGAAAAATAAAAATGTTATGGCTCTTGGAACAAGGGATGGAAAAAATAAAAACAGAAAATCTCTGGGCTGAAGGGGTTAATATACACATATATTTTTGTTAGTTTTTATTTTCATTTTCTCTGACTTATATAATCCAAATCAATTCACTCCATCTATGCCTACAGCAAATGAATACAGATCTTACTCATGAACTGAGAATTTCAAATTAATAAGTGAAAATTGTTCCACCATACTAATACATGATTACATAAGACATATGCTTCTGCATATTCTCTACAAAATGGCCTTCTTTAATGTTTCATGTTAGCACTGCCCAGCCGAAACAGAGAAGTGAATGAAATCATTAGACGTGTGACTTCATTGACTCTTTCTTTAGCTGGTCATACACATGAGACTGTTGTCAGCCAAATGCTCATTTGTCATGTTTAGATGAGATAAGTATAAGAGAAAGGCAAACTAGCCGCTAGCAGGCATTTTTGGCAATGCTTATCTGCCATGCTGAAATCTAATGTGCTGTATACCACCAGGGGATAGTCAAACTACTCATGTATACTCTAGGTAACGCCAAGAAAATCCACAGTTTGGCCAACATTTATCTGTGTAAAAGGTCAGCATACAGTTATATATTGAGTGTCAAAGGAAAATAATGTTATCGAAGTACAGTGGAACCTTGGATTAAGAGTAACTTGGTTTGAGAACGTTTTGCAAGACAAGTAAAAGCTTTTTACAAATTTGTAACTTGGTTTAAGAGCAATGCTTTGCAATAAGAGCAAACCCTCACCGTGTATACTTCCGGTTCTGTCCTTTAACCATGCTCTGACCTGCTCTGGAGATAACATTCTGTACATACTGTATATTCTGTATACAGTATACCATTGTACAGTATATACTATGTAGAATTTTTATCAATTTGCATTTGTGGATACAGTATTGTACTTTCTTTCTGATAACCAGTACAGCACATTGCTTGTATTGTACCTCCCGCACACCAACAATTCTATTGTAAGCTAAAGTGAAGTTTAACCCCTTAACGACCCATGACGTACTAGGTACGTCATGGATCGTGTGCCGATAAGCCCCGCCCCCTGCCGCCGGCAGGCGGTGGCGAGACGCGCACATATCAGCTGTTATCAACAGCTGATATGTGTGCCTGCTAGCTGCGGGTGGAATCGCTTCCACCCGCGGCCATTAACCCCTTACATTTCGCTGCCAAAGTCTTGGCAGCGATATGTATATGGGCGCCGCCATGACAGTGACTTACCCCGCCCCCACCGGAAGTCACGTGACATGATCACGTGACTTTTGGCGGTTGCCATGGTAGCACAGGGTCATGTGATGACGCCTGTAGCTAACATGAGTCACTTCCTCTCAATGCCGGAATACAGCCGGCATTGAAAGTGAAGCAGCAAATCTGCAGTTCTCAGCTCTGTAGCTGAGATCTGCATATAGTGCAGAGCGATCGGATTGCTGATCGCAATAGCCCCCTAGGGGGACTAGTAAAATAAAAAAAAAAAGTAAAAAAAAAAGTTTTAAAAAATTAAAAAAAAATAAAAAAACCTAAAAGTTCAAATCACCCCCCTTTCACCCCATTGAAAATTAAAGGGTTAAAAAAATAAAAAATACACACATATTTGGTATCACCACGTTCAGAAATGCCCGATCTATCAAAATATAAAATCAATGAATCTGATCAGTAAACGGCGTAGCGGCAAAAAAATTCCAAACGCCAAAATTACGTTTTTTGGTCGCCGCAAATTTTGCGCAAAATGCAATAACAGGCGATCAAAACATAGCATCTGCGCAAAAATGGTACCGTTAAGAACGTCAGGTCGAGACGCAAAAAATAAGCCATCACTGAGCCTCAGATCCTGAAAAATGAGAACGCTACGGCTTTTGGAAAATGGCGCAAAACGTGCGCCACGTTTTTTGGACAAGCTTGTGAATTTTTTTAACCCCTTAGATACAAGTAAACCTATACATGTTTGGTGTCTACAAACTCGCACCGACCTGAGGCATCATACCCACACATCAGTTTTACCATATAGTGAACACGGTGAATAAAATATCCTACAAACTATTGTACAATCCCACTTTTTTTGCAATTTTTCTGCACTTGGAATTTTTTTGCCGTTTTCCAGTACACTATATGGTAAAACTTATGGTTTCATTTAAAAGTACAACTCGTTCCGCAAAAAACAAGCCCTCATATGGCAAGATTGATGGAAAAATAAAACAGTTACGCCTCTTGGAAGAAGGGGAGCAAAAAACAAAAACGGAAAGTGCCCGGGGGCTGAAGGGGTTAATTTGTTTTATATGCTTTTTACTGTACTGTACAGTATTTTGTATTAGTGTACTGTAATAATTTTATATGAATACAGTACATTATTTTGTATTACTGTAATAAGTTTGTATAAATACAGTAAATATTTCTGGGTTGTGGAACGAATTGTCTGCGTTTCAATGATTTCCTATGGGAAAATTTGCTTTGATATAAGAGTAACTTTTAAGAGCGCACTCCCGGAACGTATTATGCTCGTAATCCAAGGTTCCACTGTATCCTTTTCTTGTAGAATGTTGCCTAAAGAATGTAAACACAAAACTTGATTAATTGGACATGGACAAGTTTCCACCGCTGCAAACACAGAGCCAAAGTGATACAACGTTTGGTTGTCTTGTCCTATCAATCCAAGAATGACCAATTTTGTCATGTTTTCCAAAACGTATTTTTTCCAAAAGTTATATTTAAAAAAAAAAATCTCAGTTTTTGGTATAGTAAGAGCGTGTTTTTACATTGCCAATGTATCGTGTGCTGTTCTGCTCTGCAAAATCACTAATTGAATCCTGCAAATGCCAGCAGTGTCTTTCAGTGTCATTAGAAGGAAGAGCCCTAGATAAGGAAATGCCTACAGAATGAGACTCACAACTGTAATCTAGGCTGACCTTTCAAGGGACCTGGTGAAGTGTTGTCACTGCGAAGTGATGTAGAGGTCATAATAGGCACTAGGCCAAACAGCTTTCATAATGTGCTGGAGCCAGGTTAATGTGAAGACAGAATCCCTTAACCTGCTCTGTCATAACAGCATCCAGTCCGCACTGCCATATCTTCAGCCACCTCATAACTCCAAAAGGTATGCATGATCGCATTTATGAATACACTATGGAAGGGGACCTTGGAGTTGATTGTCAGGTCTCAGCCACATCTCTACATGGAAATGGAAAGTTTTCAGATCAAAAGGGCAATCAGCCAACACCCTATTATTGTGAAAATGTTGGCTGAGATTACTGCAGAAATACATCAGTAGATGCTTATTTTTATTTATTTATATTTTCTTCTGTAAAATATGTCAAACGCAGATGTAGGAAGAATTAAGTTTCAGCGTCACTCTCTGGAAAGCTCGAAAAATGAGAATTCTCTGCATAGCTTGTGAACAAATATGCAAAGAGAATATAAAGGAAAGGATACAGATCAGTGGAACAAACCAAAACATTTTATGCAGAGAAAAATTATTTTGTTATACATGGGTAGTCATGGAAAGTGCTGTGATTTATTCTCCCAGCGCTCACATTTACTGTAATTTTCTGTCTCCATTCTCTCTTTCTCTCTACATTTGGTGTCTTCTTTTATTTACATGTTTTTTTTCTATTTCATTTAAACTTTTGCATTGATTATAATGCTATGGCTTCATCGGGCTGTTGTGTTTTTTTGTTATACTTTTTTTATTAACATTTTTCTCCTTTTTTTACATTGTATCCCTCATTATATCAGAAGCTTTTAGTTTAGACTTTTTAACATTGGCAGATTAATTTAGTATAATATTTAAGACTGGAATCTTACCTGCTCAATGACAGAAGGAATATCACTCTAAGGCAGCATCACATTAGCACATAACGTCGGATGCGAGAGAAAGGGATGCGATATGCTAATGACACTCGGCTCAATCTCTGCTGTGAGCGTGACCGAGGTTTATTCACTGTAATCCGATTCTCTTGCATGCGAGAATTAGAGCACATATGAGGTAATAAAGAGATATTAACCCCTCCATCTTCTCCATTGCCTGTCTCTGCTTATATTGGACTGTACTTGAGTAACATCTAAGTCCAGTACAATGTTTCACATGCACCCATAGAGTTGTATGGGTTTGTGTGATGCAAGACATGGCTATATTCAGCATGCAGCAATATTTTTCCTCAGTCCGTTTATAACTGGGGAGACACTCGCAGATCTGACCTGCAACATCGACTAACATTGGTGTAAGGGTACCATCTCACTAAATGACGTACCAGCGATTCCGACCACGTTTAAACCTGGTCAGGATCGCTGGTACATCGCTACAGGGTCGCTAGTGAGCTGTCAATCAGGCAGATCTTACCAGCGACCAGCGACCAGCCACCAGCGACTGATGTAACTATGCTGCACTTGGTAACCAGGGTAAATATCGGGTAACTAAGGAAAGTGCTTTGCTTGGTTACCTGATATTTACCCTGGTTACCAGCGTACACCGCTTACAGGCTGCCAGCGCTGGCTCCCTGTATACGTAGCTAGGGTACACATCAGGTTACTAAGCAAAGCGCTTTGCTTAGTTACCCAATATTTACCCTGGTTACCAGCGTACGCCGCTTATACAAAGTCGGTGCTCGTTAGTCTCCCACCGTCAAACACGACGATGTGTGCTTGCCAGCGGGAGACCAACGAGCAAAAAATGAACCAGAACAGTGTGTAACGATCAGCGATTTCACAGCAGCAGCAGGGGCCAGGTCACTGCTTAGTGTCACACACAGCGAGATCGCTGATGAGGTCACTGGTACGTCACAAAACCTGTGACTCAGCAGCGATCTTGCTATGTGAGAAGTACCCCTTAGTGCAATGCAAGTTTTCTCACATTGCACTCGTCCTATTCATATGCTAATGTGAGCGTGGCCTAATAGAAAAAAAGGAAAATGACCCAGTAGATAAGGTGACCTTTAGTGATATCACCCATTTGAATAGCAAAGTTACATTATCAGAGTTTGTAAAAGATGATCCATACAATAACTCACCCAGACCTTACCTAAAAGTGGAGCAAATATTCAGATGAGAGGAGAGGATCCCTGAGTGTTCCTTTGAAAAGTGATAGAAAATTCGTAGTGGGTTGAAATTTGATACAGTGGGTACAGTTACTTTTCAATTCTCTACAAGCCTTAGTTAGAATCAAAGGGGAAATTTCAGACACTATTAATCTATTTTGAGGCACATGACATGGTTTCCCTCTCTCCCACTACCGTTTAAAGAGAATTGGCGATGGCGGGAAGGGGCCAAGGTATTGTTGTATGATGAACATGTGCTGGTTTGTATAAAAATTACCCACCATACTCTTCTGAGTGTAATTTACACAGCTGGCTCACACTTTGGTTTTGAGATTAATTGGGGAAAGTCAGTACTGATCCTTGTGCAAGAGGGAGAAAAGGTTCCAGATAGAGAGCTTAATATGCTGGATTAAAAAAACAAAGCTTTGTATAGCTTCGAATTTAGGCCTTGAGGGATATTTGGTACTTTAAAGGGAATCCCCAGGTTTTAGCCCCCTAATCCTTGAGGAGTATAATGTACTGACAAAGACACTGAATTCAATGATGTGTCATGTACTGTGCTGCTTGCGGTCATTTTCACAAATTGAATATTTTATCAGCAGTAGATTATCATTAGGGGGCTAGTAAACTTGTATCCAGGTACTCAAGCATGTTTTTGAGCTCTGTATAGTCCAACCCCCTCACCAATTGATTGACAGCTTTCTGTGTACACAATACATGGGCACAAACCTGCTAATCAGTGGTGTAGGTGGGGTTATACAGAGCTTAACATTAAAAAAACTGGAAGCTCTGCAGAGGAGAACAAAGTGAATTTATCAAAACTACACCAGGCCGCTCAGTAAGTGATACGTTGCTGACATTGGGGACTCTGCCCCTCCATTATGCTGCTCTCAAATGGGATAGAAAACACCCAGTGCCAGATTCCCTGTAACACCTTAAATGTCATCCTATTAATTAATAAGATAGAGACAGGGTTAAAATTGGATTTCTGATATATACAGTTTAATGAATTGCTCTCTTTATTTTTTGCAAACTTCTTGTGCTTCTTCCATCTACTAACCTACCTTATCCTGATATTTTTATTTCCCTGTTTGGTACTAGCATAACTCTCTGGCAGTATGTCTGCAATCTTGGGGTTATATTTGACTCAAATCTTTCCTTCACTCCCTATACCTGATCATTTATTCGCTCTTATCACATTTGCCTTTAAAACATCTCCAAAATTTGACCATTTCTTATCTTCAAAACTACAAAACTTCTTCGTTTCACTGTGATTTGTTTTTGTCTTGGCTATTGCACCTTACTACTAATTAGATTTCTTCTCACTAAACACTTGATATCCAATTGTAATGCCGGTGCCCCTGCACTATCCCACATTCCCTGCCTGGCAGGGACGCCGATGTACTCACTGCCACGTCTGGCATGCTTGCTCCATTGCTTCTTCTGCGTTCCTTACGCTCCAGGGCCTCACATGTCACGCAGGTTTCCTGGCAACATCCTTGGGGCACGAGCGCACACATTCTCCACCTCTAAAAGGGGAAGTGCACACTCAGTAGTGTTCCCCAGCCCATGGCTGGGAGGCACAGTATTTAAGGCACCTTCTCCTGT
Organism: Anomaloglossus baeobatrachus; assembly: GCF_048569485.1. Taxonomy (NCBI): domain Eukaryota; kingdom Metazoa; phylum Chordata; class Amphibia; order Anura; family Aromobatidae; genus Anomaloglossus; species Anomaloglossus baeobatrachus. Next base: position 316,968,382 of record NC_134358.1, on the reverse strand, counting down.
AGGGTGGTGCCTGAGCAATTAAGTTCTTAGGGTTCCTGTCACCGTCACTACTCTAGTCTGTATCTTGCCCTTCACTCTCCAGTTCTATCTCCTGTCTGATTGTTCCTGTCCTGTCCTGCCAGGCTCGCTTGTCTCCTAAACATGAACCTGACCCGCTTGTCTCTTGTACCCATACCTGTCCATCCAGTCCGTCAACTGTATCTGCTCAGTCCTGACTATCTTCTGTAACTGTCCCTGATTTTTGAGTCAGCTGCTGCAGTACTGGGTTTTGCCTCAGAGTGGAACCTGGTGTCTACTGACAGCCAAGCCCATACTCACCATCAAAGGCTTTGCTGAAAGCCCGACAAGCACTTACAAGCACACGCCCCTCCAGGATAAACCCGGTCTGTAGTGCAGTGGGTGCACACCCATTAGCGTGACAGATTGTTAAGGCTATGGACTCCACTGACTCGAATCCCCCACCAATCTCTGAGTTATTCTAGGAAATGTTCAGCCAGCGAGAACAGTGGGGTCAAATCTTGATGTTCCTGTGGTTGGTAAATGTCCATCTGAACGCCCTGGTTCCATCCATTTCTCCTTCACCAGCCCATGAAGCAGTAACCTTGCCTTTAATTACTCAGCCTGCAACCTTCGCATCCAGAGCTTGTGCATGTCTCTCCGCCCCACCATGATTTCACAGTGATCCTGAACTATGCTGGGGGTTCATCAACCAGAGCATGCTGCACTTTAAATTGCTGCCTCACCAGTTTACCTATGACTGGGCCAAAGTGGCCTTTTTGATGTCTCATCTGGGATGAGAGGCTCACCTGGATCAATCCTCTATGGGAATGAAGAGATCCCGTCACCTTGGAAATTCAGGTTTTCTTGGAGGCCTTCCGCAAGGTCTTTGTTGAGCAGAGTCATGTTTCCTTTGCAGCATTCTCCCTTGTCAGTCTGCATCAGGATAGCCAGACTGTGGGACAATATGCGGTGTAATTCCGTACCCTTTCCTCAGAACTAGGATGGAATAATAAGCTGCTGGTAGCCGCCTTCTGGGAAAGTCTCTGCAAAAGGCTGTCGGAATACCCCCACTACACTGGATGGTCTCATCTTCTTGACCACCCGGATCAGGCTCAGATTTCAGGAAGTTACCAGGGAGGTTACATGGGAGAGGAAATCCCTGCGCGTAGCTCCATTCTTTCAGAGGCCACTTCCTTCCCAGTCTCCCATGTCCGCTGGTGCTACATAACCGATGCAGGTTGACTATGCTACGCTGACCAACCAATGAGAAATACATCATCTTTCCATGGGACAATGCTTTCACTGTAGAAGCATAGAGCATATAATTCATTCTTGTCCCACAAAGTCGAGATACTTTCAAGCCTAGGGCCTGTTGGGGAGGCTGTCCTAGGTGAAGTTAACTACTCCCCTTCGCTAACTTTGTCTGTGTCCTGTCCTGTGGAGATGTCTGGTTCTTGGTGTCGGCCCTCTTGTACTTTGGTTTGGCAGAAAATTTCCTGTAGAAAACCTTGGTGGAGAAATATCAGAGTCCGATTCAACATTTCCAAAGTCATTTCATAGTATCGTCCATGAATGGAAGGGCTTTATTCAAGTTCATACACCTTGCTACTGAACAGGTGGAACTATGGGTCAAAATGTAGCATACAGAGAAGATCACTTTTCTGGTGCTTCAAAATCTGTCACACCCTTTTCTTCTGTGACTGCCTTGTCTCCGTACTCCTGAACCCATTCTGGACTAGAGATCCAGAGAGGTGCTCTGTTGGGGACAACTGTTCCATGAAGGGTAACTCAACTTCGTATAACCTGTTCAGCCTCCTGTCACACCAATTAGTTTTCCAGGATTGCCTCCTGCTGACTGGTCACACTATAATGTCTTTGACAAGAAAGATGCTGAAATGTTGCCTCCACATAGACTGTAAAACTGTCCCATTGACTTGCTTCCAGAGTCCTCTCCTCTTTTGAGGTCGTATCTATCCTCTGTCACTGGTTGAGATGTAATCCATGTCTGATTATATCAAGGAGAATCTGGAGAGAGGATTCATCCAGAAGTCATCCTCTTCAGAAAGGGCAGGCTTCTTCTTTTTGAAGAAGAAGAACGGAACTCTCCGGCTGTGTATTGATTATAGGGGTCTCAACTGCATCGCGATTAAAAACAAATATCTGTTGTCTTTATTTCTGGCATTGTTTGATGTTTCTGGCCCAGAATTGATCCTGGATATCTGACCGGATGCCAGTCCCCATATAAGTCTATGTAGACCAGAATCCAGCTCTTAAAAATGGTGGTAGAAGGGACAGGGGGATTGGAGCTGGCGCAATAAATACCGAGTCTCCCATACGGCTGTAATGCTACTTTTTGGGACCGTTCATTATTCCTCATAGATAGTGACTGCTTCCCCTGCCCACCAGCAGTCCTGGCATCTGTGATTGGTTACAGTCAGACAGTGCACCCACCCTGAGTGGCAGCGTGTGTCTGACTGCTTGCAATCACAGATCCTGTCTGCGGTTCACTGTAGATTAGGTGTAAAAATAAATAAATTAATTAAAAAAATGGCCTAGGGTTCCCCCATATTATGATACCCAGCACTGCTAAAGCATACGGTTATCTTGGCTGTGCATCAAAATAAGAGGAACTGCATGTGGTGTGCGACCAAATATTAATTGAAGGTAGAGATGAACAATCCTGATTGGTAATTATCAGAAAATGTTAAAATTGTGTGATCTTTGGCCGAATCGGATCGGGAACAGACATCCAAGCATTTACAGCAGAAGTTGGCAATCTTGCCAAGGATCAGTAAATGATTGGATAGCAAAAAACATCCTCTCCCTGCCCATCATAGCCATGTCATGCATTGCATTGCACTGCCACTGTAAAAGAAAAGGAAGTAACAGGGTTAGAGCAGTACATACTTACTGAGTCTCCGCGGCTGCAGCGCTACTTCCGGATTCAACAATTATCACTAATGCATATTCACTGCTTTACCCTTGCACCATCATCTCTGATTGGCTGTCATTGGACCACGCCCCCAACCTCTGAGACAGCGTCTGTGATTTGTTGGAATTACCTAAGCTGTCTGTGTCCTTATACTGGTGATAAATAAATAAATAAAACAATTGGCGTACGGTCCCTCCTGTATTGATCCAGCACAGATAAATCCACGGCTGCAAGCTGCAGCCCCCAGCTGTTTGCTTATCTTAGCTGTGTATCAAAAGAGCAATCGAAATATGGCTTTTTTTATTATTTAAAAAAATAAATAATTTAAAACTGACGTGCGGTCCCCCCAAATTTTGATACCAAGCCAGGATAAAGCTGGGGGCTGGTATTCCCATGCAGGGGAGACTCATGCTTATTGGGAGCCCCCAGCCTAAAAATAGCAGCCTGCAGCTACACAAAGATTGTCACATCCATTAGATGTGACAGTCTCGGCTCTTCCTGATTGCCCTGGTGCGGTGGCAATCAGGGTAATAAGGGGTTAATGGCTGCCGGCAGCTGCCACTAAGCCCTGAATTAGTGATGGGGAGAGTAGCCAATAATCATATAAGTAAAAATAAATAAACAGAAACACACAGAAAATCCTTTATTTTAAAAAAATATAAAAAAACCCCTCTTTCACCAATTTATTAACCCTCAAAACACGCAGATCAGATGTAATACAAACTACAGGATCCCATGATGCTTCAAGATATTCTACATCTGAATTCACAGTGAGTGGCTATAGAACAAAACTGCCCGCTGTGAGCTTCAGGCAAAAATTGAGCCAAGCGATCAGCGGTGATGTCACTCAGGTTATTTGTGGTCACAGCTGGAGGTTCCCATGGCCCTCCACCTCTGGCCACAGGTAACCTGACCTCAGGGAACCTCAATGAACTCTCACTGAGTTCACAGACCTGCATCTCCTGGCAGAAAACTTTTTTTGCCAAGTGATTCAGATTTGGTGCTAACATTTTTCACACCATATTCCTGCATCCAATAGATGCCTCTTGGCAAAAAAATGCATCACTACCGCATGCAGTATAATATGATAGCAATGCGATTTTTTGCGAGGAGGTGTGGATTGGGTGCAGGAATATGGTGTAAACACATCAAATTTGCATCTCTTGTAAAAAAAAAATGCACCAAAACAGTTTTGATGCCGCTTCTATGCTATTTACTTCCAGAAGCTGCAAATTTGGTACTGAAATCTGATGCAGGCGTGGAACCTTGTGTGGATTACGTCAGACCTGGGTGTTTTGGGGATTAGTAAAGTGGTGAAGGAGGGTAGTTTATGGCTTTTATTTCAAATAAAGGATTTTTTTGGTGTTTGTGTTTAATTTCACTTATGGATTAGTAATGGGGGGTCTCCCATCACTAAATTAGGGCTTAGTGGCAGCTGTGAGCTGACATTAACCCCTTATTACCCCAATTTCCACCGCACCAGGGATATCGGGAAAAGCTGGGTAAAGTGTCACATCTAATGGATGCAGCAATTCCGGGCGGCTGCAGGCTGATGTTTTTAGGCTAGGGGCTCCCAATAAGCACGGGTCTCCCCAACCTGAGAATACCAGCCCCCAGCTATTGGGTTTTTATCTTGGCTGAGTATCAAAATTGGGGGGAACCACATACTGTCTGTTTATTTTAATTATTAATTTAATTTTTTTTTTTTTTAAAAAGCTGTATTCGGCTCCTTTTGTTTGATACACAGCCAAGATAAGCACACGGCTTGGGGCTGTAACTTGTAGCTATGGCTTTATCTGTTATGGTATCAATACATGGGGGGACCCTATGCCAAATATTTTATTTATTTATCACTAGTATAAGGACACAGATAGCATGTGTGATTCCAGCCAATCACAGGCGCTGTCTCAGAGGATGTGGACGTGGACCAACTGCAGCCAATCAGAGATGCTGGTGGAAGGGAATAATCAGTTAATATGCATTAGTGATAATTATCAGACCCGGAAGTAGCGCTGTAGCCACGGGGAATCAGTAAATATGTACTACTTTAACCCTTTTTTATTTTCTTTCTTTTACAGCCCCCTACACCATTTTACAACACATCACTTTTGCCTCCCATTGAATGTAATGTGTTCAGCTAGGATAGACGATCGTATTGGCTTATATCGTAGATCCGATCGCGATCTCAGGCAGGATTGGCTATCCTTAACCAAGCCGATCCTTGGCAGGATTGCTCAACTCTAGTTGAGGGTGACAAACATTTTGATCTGGACATTTTTGGGGTCTCGTGTGAAATTATGTATAATTTACCTTTTCTCTATTTTTTTTGTGTTGTCCAATACAAGCAAAGGAAATAAACATGTGCATGACAAGATGTGTAATTGCAATAATTTTCTGTAAGAAATACTTCATTTTCTGGAAAAATGACAACACTTTTGGCAATTACTGTACTAACATTTGGCAGTATTAGCTCTCTGCTGAGTGTGCAAATGTAATAATCATCCAGATGAATATCCAATGGGTTAAAACGTTACCTACAGGTAAGGGCATATGTAAGAGAGTGTTGTCTGGTCCCCTGACCTCAGGGGACCTAACGAACTCAGAGACCCCACCTCAGCTCTCTGGTCTTGCCCATGTTGTAGAGGTTAGAGTCTGACTGATTGAGTCTGTGGAGAGGAGCCTTTTTTACAGGTGACAATTTAAGATAGCTATCTTTAATACAGGTAACAAGTTGATTAGGAGCATCTAAATGGTCTGTAGGAGCCAGAAATCTTAATGGTTGGTAGAGGATCAAATACTTATTTCTCTCTGAAAAATGCAAATAAAATTATATAATTTATACAATGTAATTTTCTGGATTTTATTTTGGATATTCTATCTCTCACTGTTAAAATTATCTACCCTTAAAATTATAGACTGTTCATGTCTTTGTCAGTGGGCAAACTTACAAAATCAGCAAGGGATCAAATAATTATTTCCTTCACTGTACATGTGAGCCTGTCCAATTAACTTTTCCATGCCGCAGCGTCCTTGTCATATAAGTAGTTTGATAGAGGAAGATTGCGCTCTCTGTCACCTCAACAGACCCCTTAACATGTGAGGAGTACAAAAAGTTCAAAAAACCTATCCGATTCTGTTGTAGGTGAGATAAGATTAACTACCTGTCAGTTTAAGGGTTCAGTCACACATGCATATAAAATCTGCTAGTGCAATGCGGGAAAAAAAAATCACATTGCACTCACACCAATGCTAAACAATAGAGATCGCAGCATGCTGCGAGTATCTGTGTGTCTCACCAATATAAGTCAATGGGTGCGAGAAAAATGCGCAGCACAAGGATGGCACATGGACAGCACACGGACATGCATGGGCAATGCGTTTTTAACATGGAGCTACAGTAGATAGCGAGATCGATGGATAGAATAGATAGATAATAGATATAATTCTAGATTAGACAAATATATAATGTCCCACCCCCTACATATTATAAGCCAGCACCTTTTAGTGTTTTTCATGTGGCACTTAAGGGTGTTTAGCCTTGTATTTAGCCACCAATTCAATAATTTAAAAAAAAAAAACAACAACATGGGATCCCCCTATGTTTGGTAGCCAACTAAGGTAAAGCAGACAGCTGCAGCCCACCCACAGCTTTAATCTTGTCTAGTAATCCAAAAGAGAGGTCACCCCACGCTGTTGTTTAAAATTATTTATAAGTAAATAAATAATTTAAAAAAAAAAAAAAAAACAACATAGGGTCAACCTCAAATTAAATCACCAGCTAAGGTGGCGCTGGCATCTGGTATTTTCAGGCTGGGGGTAATATATGAAGTTGATGCCAGCTGTGTATTGCCAAGTGGCATCAAGCCCTAAATTTAGTAATGGGTGGGCATCTATCAGACTCCCCATTACTAACCCAGTATTTGTAAATGGACAAAAAAAGTATTCATGATAAAACCCCCTATCACCAGGCCCTCATTGACCAATTTATTTTAAAAAATAAAAAGCTTTTAAGTTCCTCCGCAATCCACAAAAAGGTCCCACGACGTTTCTCCAAAGCACACCCGAAAGACATAAAAAGAGAGACTTATTAAATAAAATAAGTCAAGAAACACCCTCATTCACCAATTTATTACCCATCAAAACCCTACTGGGCTGCATAATCCATATGGAGTTCCCACGTCGTTCCCAGACTCACTGTCCCAGCCTAAGTAGAACAGAACATTCCCTATAGGCTACTGCTGGCTTTCATGCTATGCTGTTTGAGAACTATGGCAGTGGACTGCTTATGATCTCATGAGTTCACCACAGGTCACAGTATGTTGGTCACACAGTAGCTTGTGAACCACGGGCAGTGATGAGCAATGACGTCATGAGTTCATTACAGTTCACTCGCGCAGATTCTCACACAAAGTATGGCGAGATCAGGTGGCTGTGATGTGTTGTGACATCATCACTCATCACAGCCGCCCGCTCTGGCGCTATTTTGACAATATTTAACAGATATGTTAAAAACGGATCTCACACGGTCGTAACATGGAAGACACAGACATCACATGAATGACACAGATGTCACACAGAGACTAGGCGAGGGGGAAAATGTATTCACATAGCACTCACAAGACATGCGGAATGACACTTGCATATCACTCCAAGACAGATCAGGAGCAACAATGGAGCCATATGTGAGTGAACCCTAACATTGCTAGGCAGGTATAGTAAGCTGCACTTCCAAATCCTCAACACACCCTAAAATCCCAGAAATTGTAAGAACATGTGATCAAAAAGCTATATGTACCCCACAATGTTATCAACAAAAACTATCTGTTGTCATGCAAACAGTAAGGGATACTTTCCACGCTATGACATCGCTAATGATTTATAGTCTGGGTCACAGTGTTTGATAAACACATCCGGTGTCGTTAGCGACATTGCAGCATGTGACACGTACGAGCGACCTACAACGATCGCAAAAGTGGTAAAAATCGTTAATGTTGGAGAGGTAGTCCAAACACCAAATATCGTTGTCTGGTGAGTAGCGATGTTGTTCCTCGTTCCTGCGGCATCACACATCGCTATGTGTGACACTGCAGGAGCGACGAACATTTTTTTACCTGCCGTCCACCGGCAATGAGGAAGGAAGGAGGTGGGCGGCATGTTCCAGCCGCTCATCTTCGCCCCTCCTCTGCTATTGGACGGCTGCCGTGTGACGTCGCTGTGACGCCGCCCCGTTAGAAAGGAGGTGGCTCGCTGGCAACAGCGACGTCGCTAGGCAGGTAAGTGCGTGTGACGGGTGTAAGCGAGGTTGTGCGACACGGGCAGCGATTTGCCCGTGATGCACAACCGACGGGGGCGGGTATGCTCACTAGCGATATCGGTACCGATATCACAGCGTGTAAAGTAGCCCTTAGTTTTCCCAGCTTCATTGATGGAAATGTTATGGCTCTCAGGATATTGTGGCACAAAAAGAAATGATTTTTTTTAAAACATTTATTGTAAAAAAGTAATAAAATATAGAAGGATAGACATTTGGTACTGTATCACTGTAATCATTCTGAGATACAGAATAAAGTTAACACTTTATGTAGGCACCATGTTAAACGACATAAAGTTTAAAAAGTAAAAAAAAACTGTGGCAGAATAATTTTTTTTTATACTCCTTCCCAAAAAGAGTTATTAAAAGTTAGTTATTAAATGTTTTATGTACCTAATGTAGTGCCACTCACAAATACAACTCATCCCACAAAAATCAATTGATTCATCATTGATGAAAAAAATAAAAAAAAAGATTGCTCCTCGAATGCAACAGTTAAAAAAAAGAAAAATAAAAAAATCTTTTTCCTTAAGACAAGGGAACCAATCTTGTAAGGATTAATAACTGACAACTCAAAGATGTATTCGATGTACTGATGGTGCTTTTGGTGATGTATTTGATGCATTCCTGTACTCATGGTAATTGTGATGCTGTATTTCTGTAATTTTAATGGTTCTGGTGATATATTCCTGTGTTTGGTTCTGATCCTGTACACATGAAACAATCAATAACTTGTCAAATATGATACATTGCTATGTTAATAAAATATTGCATCATCTGACATATTGTAGATGTCTAAGTCTGTAGTTTTGTTTTTGTAGCATTAATTACATAATTAAGCATTGCAGCATGCCAGACCATAATAACATACAATATACTCACTGTCAGAATTTGGCTCTGCTTGTTATTGCCAGCAGTCATTACAATACCATTCATATGCGTTTTTCATAGTTACGGTCATGTGACAATTAATTTTTCTTTCTCCTTCTTTCAATGAAGTTGCTAATTTTCACTGAACATAGCTAGTCAGTACGTGATTGTATGGATGCAAAACACATGATACTCAAACCATCTATACTGAGTATAGAGCGGAGTGCAAAAAATATTTTTTCTCCCTGGTGTAGGAAAATCTAGATTCACCTCTGCCATTGTATTCATGTACATGCTTTGATGATATTGCACACTCTTACTAAAAGATCAGTTATGCGGTCACAAAAAGATCCCTGAACAAATTGAGTTTAGTGTTCCCAATTTTAAAAAGACTGCTTTTGTGTTTAGATGGATGATATGGAGTCCAGTGTCATCAGTAACAATGTCACAGACATTGCTTTTCTGAGAGAGTTTGTGGCATGTAGGAAAATGATCTGCATCTTCTTTGGGAGGTTATCATAAGATCAATGTGCCTTGCAAAACTATTTGGCCCCCTTGAATTTTTCATCCATTTCCCACATTTCAGGCTTCAAACATAAAGATAAAAAAAAATAATGCTATGGTGAAGAATCAACAAGTGGGACACAATTGTGAAGTTGAACGAAATTTATTGCTTATTTTAAACTTTAAAAAAAAATAATAAACTGAAAATTGTGGCGTGCAATATTATTCAGCCCCTTTAAGTTAATACTTTGTAGCACCACCTTTTGCTGCGATTACAGCTGCAAGTCGCTTGGGGTATGTGTCTATCAGTTTTGCACATCGAGAAACTGAAATTCTTGCCCATTCTTCCTTTGCAAACAGCTCAAGCTGAGTGAGGTTGGATGGAGAGCGTTTGGGAACAGCAGTTTTCAGCTCTTCATACAGATTCTCGAATGGATTCAGGTCTGGACTTTGACTTGGCCATTCTAACACCTAGATACGTTTATTTGTGAACCATTCTATTGTATATTTTGCTTTATGTTTTGGATCATTGTCTTGTTGAAAGACAAATCTCCGTCCCAGTCTCAAGTCTTTTGCAGACTCCAACAGGTTTTATTGAAGAATGGTCCTGTATTTTGCTCCATCCATCTTCTCATCCATTTTAACTATCTTCCCAGTCCCTGCTGAAGAAAAGCAGGCCCAAACTATAATGCTTCCACCACTATGTTTGACAGTGAGGATGGTGTGTTCAGGGTGATGAGCTGTGTTGCTTTTATGCCAAACATATCATTTGGCATTGTGCCCAAATAGTTTGATTTTGGTTTCATCTGACCAGAGCACCTTCTTCCACATGTTTGGTGTGTCTCCCAGGTGGCTTGTGGCAAACTTTAAACAACACTTTTTATGGATATCTTTGAGAAATGGCTTTCTCCTTGCTACTCTTCCATAAAGGCCAGATTTGTGCAGTATATGACTGATTATTGTCCTATGGACAGACTCTCCCACCTCAGCTGTAGATCTCCACAGTTCATCCAGAGTGATCATGGGCCTCTTGGCTGCATCTCTGATCAGTCTTCTCCTTGTTTGAGATTAAACGGCCGGGTCTTGGTAGATTTGCAGTAGTATGATTCTTCCATTTCAATATGATCACTTGCACAGTGCTTCTTGGGATGCTTAAAGTTGTGAAAATCTTTTTTTAACCAAATCCGGCTTTAAACTTCTCCACAACAGTCACAATCACGGACCTGCCTGTTATGTTCCTTGGTCTTCATGATGCTCTCTGTGCTTTAAACAGAACACTGAGAATATCACAGAGCAGGTGCATTTATACGGAGACTTGATTACACACAGGTGGCTTATATTTACCATCATCAGTCATTTAGGACAACATTGGATCATTCAGAGATCCTCAATGAACTTCTGGAGTGAGTTTGCTGCACTGAAAGTAAATGGGCCGGGTGATATTGCACGCCCCAATTTTCAGTTTATTCTTTTCTACAAAAGTTTAAAATAAGCAATAAATTTCGTTCAACTTCACAATTGTGTCCCACTTGTTGTTGATTCTTTACCATAACATTAAAATTTTTATCTTTATGTTTGAAGCCTGAAATGCGGGAAAAGGTTGAAAAATTCAAGGGGGCCGAATATTTTCGCAAGGCACTGTATTAATCATTTGGATATAGGGACAAACTGACCCTGACAGAGGGTGAACATGCCATTGGAGCAAACTGTGCAGCTGCACAGTGGCCCAAGAGCTAAGGTTGACCATTTCCACCTGTAAAGAACAAGTAGTTTCTGTTAAAGACACATATAGAGGTGCACATAACACATTTTTCTACTTTAAAGGTCTCATATACCATTCTTGTGTGGCGCCCCTTAGGCTTCAGTTACCACAGGGTACTGCATCTCACTTAAGGTGCAGTACTCATCCTGGGTAAGGAAGAGGTTAATCGCTGGTATTTCTCACATTCACAAACCCCACACAGTAAGGTGCTTTCCTACTGGGGTTAGCCTAGGGTAGATAGGGGGTGGCCATCACGAGGAATGGGACTTTCCCGGTGACTAGGACACTACCTGGGGGCGGCCACCACTTGGGGAAAAAGGAGCATCTTCACACAGCTTGGGGTGAGGAGCACAGTCAGGACCTCAGTCCAGCCATCACCTTTACACTTCTGGAGCACTACAAGATCCGTGGCTTGGACCAGGCAGCTCAGCCCAGGTTCTCTACAGCTACCAGTGAGTCCAGGGACTACATAGAGTGCAGGAAACACCCGCAGCTTGTTCCATCTTCCATACACAGGATTGAAGGGACCCCAACCAGAAAGGACACACAGTGGGAACACCGGCGATGACCTCCAAATTATCCGGGATCGGCTGGCGACCATCACGGCAGAGCACAAATGGACAGTGAGTAAAAACTTTGAACCGCAGCAACTGAGTCAGCCTTTCATTGCCGGCTCCGGCACCAATGGCCACTACCACCTCCATCATCCTCCCTGGGGCCTAGCTCTACCTGTGAGGAGCTGAACCATCCCGGCTGCAACACCATCCACCCGAGAGTACAGCACCCACAATGGCGTCTAATCCCTGGCCGCACCCCATAGGTGGCGTCAAGAGACAACTACTACTCCCAACATCCTTCATCTTCATCTCGCCACCGTCATCCCACCATCCATCCCTATTTGTGGACACCTCGAGGTCTCGAAACTGGACAGGGCCACCAGTGACATCCCCTGACCCGTCACCGGCCTGGTAACGAGTATTCCCCAAGGCCCCGTGGGGTGCTCCACTTGCACAGGTACATAAAGTGTGCTCGGCTAACCAATGCCCTTATCATTAAAAAAATGCTGTAAAATATAGAAACAAACTAATCAAAATAAACTAAATAAGGAAACAATAAATAAAAGGTTAAAAAATAGTTTTTTCTATTTAAAAACTAAAAATTCTCTTGCATCCACCACCATGCTTAAAAAAGTGCACATCTCTGTAAACCCCCAGGTACCAATTTTAGACAGTTGATGAGGCATGAACACATTTTACAGGGGTGTCAGCCTCTCAGACATTAATATAGTCCTGTCAGGGATTTTTGTAACGTCGACATAAAACAATTATCTCTGTTTCACTGGCTTATATTCTAGCTCTAAATACTTTAGAACCTACACTAATAAAAAAAATCTATTTTATAATGCAGCATTTGAAAGTGTAAAATCTTGCTCTGCTCATGAAGACCTCAAACATCCCCTGTCATGAAAAGGGTTCATATTGTCTATGCATCATATAAGTTGCCTTATTAGTCCTCTCAGTTTCCCATTCTATTCCTCATGAAAGAAGCATTATATGGAATCGAAAGTGGTTGTGAACTGTCAGGCTGGTCACAATTAAAGGTTCCCTCTGGCTTTCACATGATATAAAGATCAGTATACCTGCAGAAAGCAATCAATTAAAATGGTCTGCTAAAAATACCAATAGCACTGAGGATCATAATTGTGAGAGCCAAGAGGAAGCTTTATTGATTAGTAAAGCCAGTTATGGTAAAGTTCAAGAGCATATAGGAAAAGCCATCAGTCTGCCAAGCCTCTATGGCCCAGGGGTTGCAGTTGATCACCAGCCACATTACCTATCACAGTATCAAAATTTATTTTTTTCCCCTCAAAATGAAAAAAGGATACATTCTCTTCCATGATGATAAATCAGCATTACTTTATATTCAATTGTATATAAACATCTAGGTGGTAACAGAGTGGTCAGCCATGGATGGCATTAGAGAAGCCTACTTAAGCAGATGGCATTATATTCCACTTCCACTTGGTCATTCACGTAATATTGAAGATTTGTGAAGAAATCCATAAAACCAGTCCCCTTTCTACTTTATAAAGGTAAGTCAGTACTTTCTTCCAGTTCGGGAAAACATGATTAGTTAACATTGATGTAAATGGGAGATGTCCACCCTGTTAAAAAAAAAACCTCTAGACAAACGTATACAGACAAGTCCTATAAAGGACTGCTTATGAATCTTCAGATAGTACAGTACCCACAGCCATTATATTAAAGGCAATTTGGATTATGGACTGGGGTTCCAGGACTCTGGGTGGCCCATTGTCAGATTGCCCTCATCATAAAAGGTTTTATCCCCCTCTCGATGGCACTGATCCTCAGCAGGGAGGGTTCTTGTAGCTCCACTGGCAGAGTATAGCTGCAGAAAGCAATTCTTGTCTTGTTGTACATCACATTCTCTATGATTTAAGAATATGTAAAGAATGAATATAGGAATATAAATATGCATTACTGCTATGGAAAGCATGTAAAAATTGAGGTTCTTACCTCACAAAAATGGCCAGTTTTATGTGAGCCCAACAGCCAACGTTTAAGCAGCCTTTTAATGTTGGCTCCCTGCCTACTCTAATGCCTATCTTTGGGTTAAAAAAACTCTAAAATGAAATTTACAAAAATATCTCAAAACCCCAATAAAAAAACTCACCAATTTATGGGTGGACAGGAGCCTGCTAATAAAGAATTAAAATTGCCTAAGGCTGAAGTGCAGGAGTCGTCATCAGAAGGCATGACCCTTTAATCGAAGAAAAAGACTTATGGCACTTCTTAACTTTCTAATGTGAAAAGATGCATACTGCTCTAATCAGCAGAAATGAACAGACAATCAGACTGTTCAGTGACAAAGTCCCTTAGGGGAACTAGTAAAATAAATAAAAAAATGTAAAAAAAGGTTTTTAAAATATGAAAAAATAAAAAACCTCTAAAAGTTCAAATCACAACCTTTTTCCCCATTGAACAAAAAAGAGGTAGACAAATAAAAAATACACACATTTTTGGTATCGCCACATTCAGAAATGCTTGATCTATCAAAATATAAATCAATTGATCTGATTGGTACACTATGGGGCAAGAAAGAAATTCCAAACGTCAAAATTATGTGTTTTTGGTCGCCATTAAATTTTTTAAAATGCATTAACAGGTGATCAAAACAGCGCATCTACACAAAAATGGTATCAATGAAAATGTCAGCTCATGTTGCAAAACATAAGTCATCACTGAGCCCTAGATCCTGAAAAATGAGAACGCTATGGGTCTCAGAAAATGGCAACAAAAGCGCTACCATTTTTTTGGACGAACTTCTGAGTTTTTTTAACCTCTTAGATAAAAGTAAAAGTATACATGTTTGGTAGCTATTAACTCGTACCGACATGAGGCATCATACTGGCACTTCAGTTTTACCATATAGTGAACAATAAATGAAACCTAAAGCTATTGTGTAATTGCACTTTTTTTCAATTTCAACATACTTGGAATTTTTCTATCCATTTTCCAGTACACTATATGAAAATAAGTCCTCATATGGCAACATTGACAGAAAAATAAAAAGTTACAGCTCTCGGAAGAAAGAGAGGAAGAAAATTGTTAAACGGAAAATTGCAAATGTGATCGCACGAGAAATCGACACATGTAAAGCAGCCTTTAGAAGCACAAATTGACTGATCAGATTACACAACATGTGAAGGGAAAGATGCGAGCTAGCCGTGCAAGCCCACATCAAAGGGAAGTGCATGACCTTTAATGTACCAGTGTGTCATAGGTCATTAAGAGGTTAAATGCCGCTTTCATATTTTGAATTTGAAATTACAATGGCAAACAAATATTCAATAAAGATATTTATATTGGTTTAGGGGATATATAAATGACAGGCTTACGGTACACTGATATGTCCCCCCTGAAGAAACAAATGTGCGAAAGGTAAATCGGGCATGGGTGTTTAGTGATTGGTTTATGGTAACTATTTAATTATCAACTGATTTTCCAATGAATTTGATATGTATACTTTCTCTTTTGCATGCACTTAAACTTTTATGTATGTGGATGTTTTGTACTAATTATGGCTAATAACTATTCGCATTATCTATCATTTCAGTACTTATTCTTGTATTTATTGATCTCCATATTTAATATTTGTTTGCCATTGTAATTCAATATCATACTAAAATATTCCCTCATCTACCCGCCTACTGTGCTTATTGTTTCCCTGGTATTTTTGTGTATTTATTATGCATGCTTATATAGTGTGGAGGGCATGATACAAAAGAGGATCCAACAGCCACAAAACAAGTCTATATTAAAACATCACATTTATTGAAAAATATAAGTAACAACGGGGAGATTTAAAAATTCATCTTGACGAACAAGCTCCATGTCTGTGTTTTGAGCAGACACTTATGCGGGCGTCACACGGTACGATATATCGGGCGATATGTCGGTGGGGTCATGTCATAAGTGACGCACATCCGGCATCGTTTGATATGTTGTAGCGTGTGACAGCTACGAGCGACGGTGAACGAGCAAAAATACTCACCTCATCGTTGCTCGTTGACACATCACTCATTTTCAAAAAGTCGTTTCTTCTTCTGTGCGCCGGTTGTTCATCGTTCCCGGGGCAGCACACATCGCTCTGTGTGACACCCCGGGAACGATGAACACAGCTTACCTGCATCCCGCTGGCAATGTGGAAGGAAGGCACGTGGGCAGGATGTTTACGTCCCCTCATCTCTGCCCCTCCGCGTCTATTGGCAGGCGGCTGTGAGACGTTGCTGTGACACCGAACGTCCCTCCCCCTTTAGGAAGAGGATGTTTGCCGCCCACAGCGAGGTCATCCGGGAGGTAAGTGCGTGTGACAGGGGGTTAACGACTTTGTGCGCCACGGGCAACCAATTGCCCGTGACGCAAAAACGACGGGGGTGGGTACGATCGCTCGTGCGATCGCACGATAGATCGTCCCATGTGACACCCGCATTAGTCCTGATCCTCTTTGTGCTTATATTGTGCCATCAAATTCTGTAGTACTTTACAGACGTGATCATCACAGTCCCCATTCGGGCTCACAATCTAAGTATCCCATCAGTAAGGCTTTGAGGTGTGGGATGAAACCAGAGTACCTGGAGGAAACCCACAAAACAAGGGGAGAACACACAAACTCCTTGCAGATGTTGTCTTTCATAGGATATGAACCCAGGACCCCAGCGCTGCAAGGCAACATCAATAACTACTAAGACACTTTGTGTCATACTATGACACAATATAAAGTATGGATTTTAAGCTATTTAATGAACTATATATTTAACCTTCCATCTAAAGTGTGGTATTTCTTCTTGTAGGGCATATCCTTTAATTTTCAGCACACACCTATCGTTTTATTTTGTGTAACTCAACTAATGTTGGAAGGGGTTAACTAGAGCATTATTGTCATTAAATTCAATGTTAATTAAAGGGTTATTCCGTTTCCATTCACTTCTGCATTGGAAAGTGAGCTACGCTGGATAATGTGATATCTAATACACTTGATTGGCAGGTATCATGCTATGAATGGGACCTGAATAGCCCTTTATACATGACTAATAGATTAAACATAAATAATGCCCTCTTGGTTAGGTTTTTGTTTTTGATATTTTTCTTCTCCCGCCAACATGCTTTGCATCAGACTATATTCTCATTTACTAAAGAATGTAAGAAAGTCAAACATGAGGCTCATTTTAATTTTACTATTTTGGTTTGCAATCCATGTACAGCGCAGAAATTATGAAAAATGTTCTGTTTTGCTTCAAATCCTTTAGATATTCCCAGATCCCAATGGATCATATGTTTTTGTGAGACAGAGCTATCCATGCTTTCCAGTTTGTATGATTGATTGCCCTTAGTGTATACAAAGCAAAATATGTTTAAACAAGGTTGCAGAGTGCAATCTATTATCCGCTTACTCACCTAACCTACCTTTAAATATACAGTATTTTTGAAGGCAAGATCAATCTTCTGTTTGTTAATGCGGCTTTTTAGTCCATGGATTTCAATTGCCTGAAATCCACAGACATTTCAAGCATAACAGAAGAAACCCTTGCAATATACACATTTCATTTAAACACTGTGCAACTAATAGAAAGTGGATGGGTAACCCCAAAAGCAATTTTCCTATCTCTGAATCTAAAATAATAATGAATAAAATAACTTCCAAATCTAAATGGAGACAAAACTTTGCAAAGACTGACCCATAAATAGTCGTTTCTACTAAGAAATTAAGGTATTCTTTTACATGTTTGTAAACTCCTTTTTCTATCACATGCATTCTGTCATATTTCAGGATATGTTTGTATTTGCATTGGAGCTTATATTAGGAGGCTACAAGCAAATTCTGTCATTTTTAATGGGATAAATAGGATAGTATTTTATTTAGGAGCTAAGGGTATAACGAGAGTTCAAGTCTATTCTTTAGGTTGGGGTCACACTAATGACATTTGGGTCAAGCTCTGCTGCGAGCGTGAGACGAGTGTCATCTAATGTGCTCAGATTCTCTCGCATGTGACAATGGGAGCACAGGTGAGGAGAAGGATAGATTAATCACTCCATTTTCTCCATTCTCTTGACTATGTATATCGGACTACACCCAGGGAAGTCCGATGTTTCACATGCACTCATAGACTTGTATTTGTATGCGTGATCCGAGACACGAGCATAAGCGGAGTGTTAATTACTGTGCTCAGATTCTCTCACATGTAAGAATGGGAGCACAGTTGAGGAGAAGGATAGATTAATCTCTCCATCTTCTCCATTCTCCTGACTATGTATATCGGACTACACTCAGATGACATCAGTGCAGTCCGATGTTTCACACACAACCATAGACTGTATTTGTGTGTGTGATCTCAGACAAGAGCATGAGCCAAGTGTCATTTACTGTGCTCAGATTCTCTCGCATGTGACATTGGGAGCACTGGTGAGGAGAAGGATAGATTAATTTCGCCATCTTCTCTATTCTCCTGACTATGTATATCGGACTACACTCAGATGACATCAGTGCAGTCCGATGTTTCCCACATACCCATAGACTTGTATGGGTGTGCGTGATTCGAGATAAACATCAGATTCCCATAAAAGATCAAATAAATGTGTTCATTTAGGACAACTCAACTGGAGTATAGAAGTACTTCTTCACAATGGCAGGCACAGACAGTAAAGGACCCCTGTGCTAGAACAACATATTGGCCCTTTTAAGCCCAATAGCTCCTCATAATGCATAATTCAAACTGGGGCCACACAGAGGTCCTCTTAACCCTTGGGCCACCATATGGCTGCAAAGGTTTCAGCAATGATATGTCCACCCCTGCTTCTTCAGTCCTTCTGAAAAGTACCTGGAAGAGCGGCAGCTATTTTCTAATCAGAGCCAAGAGAGCATTATGGTTACCAAGCCTGAATTGAAATTTCAACATATCTATTATTTTCACATTAATGGGTCAATTAATGCCCCTGAAGAGATAGGCTATGTGCGCCCACTGAGTATTTGATTGCAGAAATGTCTGCACCAAATCTGTGTCTCCTTTCAGAAAAAAAATACACCAAAAGCACAATCAATTTTTGACTCGTTTTTGGCACGTCTTTTTATGTGTATTTTGCAATGCGTTTTTCATGCATTTGAAATGGTAAATACTGGCAAAAACATTGCAAGAACTGACATCATCCATAATTATTTTTGCACCAAATCTGCAAGGGGAAAAAAGCAACATGTGCACAGCACTTCCGACTAATAAGTGACTTTACTGAGATAAGGCAAGGCATGCAGTTTTGTAACAAAACTGCACCAAAAATACATAAAAAATGCAGCGTACCACGGGGCCTTAATGTAAATGTAAGTACATTGGAATGCATATTCTCATACACTCCTACCGCTGATCACATTGACAAAGGTTTTTGTCTGTAGACAAATGACCAAAAACGCAGAAAAAAACCGCAGTTTTTTGCTGTTAAAAGATCAAGTTTAAATGCCAATAAAAGCAGCAAAATGCACTGTGTGAACATAGTCTTACAATTAAAGTTGAGCGATGTTCGAGGTTTCAGGTTCGCCAACTTCAAATTCAAGTGATTTTGGGGGGTGCTCGAGATCAAACTTGAATGATTTGCTTAAAGTTCGGCAGTTCAAGTTACGTTCGAGAACGGTTCGATCACCAAAAAGCGTACCTAGTTACTAGCTGGCTTCTCACTGTAATAGTGTGAGTCACTGTGAATCATGATATTAACAAAATTCAGCGTATAGTGTGCGGGGGGGACGGGGTTTAGATCAGTGCTGCTGCTGAGTGCTGAAAGAATACCGATCGACATTTTTTTTCCTAACCCTGCGTACAGTGGGGCGGGCCAGGCTGTCAGCAAATCACAGACACACACACACAGCAAAGTGAATTTTTGTCAGACAAGCAAGGGCATGTGTCATAGGCTGTGCATGTCACATGTCCTTGCCTTATAAGACCCGGACATTTTCCCCATCGCTGCCATTGTCTGTCTGCTGTGGGTGGGTGACAGTCACTGCTCCTGCTGCTGCTGCTGTGTGCGCTATAGACATACAGTGCAATCTACACAGCGCTTTAGGGATTAGGGATTACTTGTAATTTCAGCCCTTTTCAGAGCTGCATTACAGCCATTCATAGCCATTATTGCTAGGCAGGTCTGTGCCAACGCTGTGCAGGGGTTTATATCCCAGCGTCTGGCTACATCAGCTCACGCAATTCCTTGGGGCATTGTTTCATTGGCAGGGATAGAAAGTAAGGCTTCCTTTGCTGACCAGCTATCTACAGCACCTGTGCGTTCTACACACCTGTCTGTTTTTGCTACGCAATTTTAATTACAAACAGTGCTGACACTTTTAGTGGCATACTAAAATTGTCTGGGATACTAAAGGGGGCTTTACACACTACGATATATCTAATGAGATGTCGGCGGGGTCACGTCATAAGTGACGCACATCCGGCCTCGTTAGTGATATCGTAGCGTGTGACAGCTATGAACGAGCAGAAATAATAACCACCTCATTCATCGCTGACGTTGCTCATTTTCTAAAAATCGCACGTCCAGTTGTTCATCATACCCGGGGCAGCACACATCGCTCTGTGTGACACCTCGGGAACGATGAACTGCAGCTTACCTGCGGATGTTCGCCGCCCACAGCGAGGTCATTTGGAAGGTATGTACGTGTGACGGAGGGTTACAAAATTGTGCGACGCAGGCAAGAAATTGCCCGTGCCGCACAAACAATGGGGGCGGGTGCGATCGCAAATGCAATCGCACGAGAAATTGTAAGGTTTAAAGCAGCCTTTACTTAGTGTTCCTTTGCTGACCAGCTAGCTACAGCACCTGTGCATTCTACACACCTGTCCATTTTTACTATGCAATTTAAATTTCAAACAGTGCTGACACTTTTAGTGGCATACTAAAATTGTCTGGGATACTAACTTAGTGTTCCTTTGCTGACCAGCAAGCTACAGCACCTGTGCATTCTACACACTTCTCCATTTTTGCTACGCAATTTTAATTGCAAACAGTGCTGCCAGTTTTAGGGCCGTAGTTTCATTGTCAGGGATAGTCAGTGTTGGTTCTTCAGCTGTCAATAAAGCTAGACCACCTCTGCATTGTACACCACCTCTCCATTTTTGCTACGACATTTTAAGTGTCCAATCTGGTCACAAACAAAATGAGTGGCAAAAGGACAGATGATGGTGGAAAGGGGAACAGGCGTGTTGAAAAAGGAAAAAAAGTTTGTGTCCATGGGGTAGGTGGTAAAGCTACAGTAACATCTGCTGAAGAAAGGCCATCTTCCAGCAAAAGTAAGATGTCTACTACTTTCCGTGGACAATCTGATGTGATCCCTTTTTTGGAACCGAACAACTCTAACAAAGGTAGATGATGCACAAAAAAAGAACATGATTGAATGGATCTCAAGTGCTACAACAAGTGGCCTCTCCTCCACCTTCAACATCCAAAAAACAACAGTCATCTGAGTTGTCACCCCAATCGCACTTGCTTTCTACCAGCTCTCAAGTCTCCACCCGCCCTACAGAGTATGGTGTAACAGAGATGGGTGAGTCTGCAGAGCTGTTCAGTCACACTATAGCCTGGGAATCAGAGGTCTCCTCCCAAGCTACAGTGAGTACAGTCCAGGAAATGATCTGCAGCGATGCCCAGAAGCTTTGTGAGTCAGATTAAGGCCCTAATGACCAAGTTTCTGAGCATAATGTAGACCCACATTCCCAAACTGTAACACCTCTTGGTGGAGACAATGAGGAACATACTGATGACGATGAGACTCAGATATCTGATTGGAATGATAACTTAACTATTCAGTCAGGGCAGGAAGAGGTTAGGTCTGAGGACGAGGGGAGTGCAAACACACAGGTTGATGATGAGATTGTAGATCCCACTTACTGTCAACCCACAGTTAGGCACTCGAGGAGGTCAGCAGAGGCGGTGGAGGAGGATGCGACTGACGATGAGGTTAGCTTGCGCCTTCCTGGACACAGGCGGAGTACTGGAAGCACATCAACAACTGCATCCTCAGCCACAACTCTGCCTCTGAGCACTAGTCGGGTTGGCTCTGCAGATCACATGGGCTCTAATAGTTGCCTGGTCCTTTTTTGACATCACAAAGGATCACCCAACTCATGTGATCTGTAAGATTTGTCGCCAATCTGTAAGTAGAGGCCAAAAACTCACTAGTTTGACTACTTCGTTCATGAACCGTCACATGAATAACAAGCATAAGTCCCAGTGGGAAGCTCATTGTGCTACAATGCGGCCTAGCGGAGTGGGACAACCACCGTCTGCCCCTTCAAGTGCATCCACGCGCTCTTCATCCTCTATGACTGTGGGGACAGCTGTCACACATGCTTTTCGACGCAGACCTTCCACCTCTTTAACCGCAACAGGCAGTTTGATTGGCAGGTCATCAGTTGTTTTGGAAGGGGAAACAGGTGCTGGTGTAGAGCTCTCTCAGACATCGAGAGCACAAACTTTGAATGAAGGCAACATCATGTCTCCGCCTGCACTTTCCTCACAGACCAGCAGTTTTCCAGGGACACCCTACTCAATGCCGTCTCCGCACAGCAGCCAGATCTCGGTCCCTGAGATGTGGACAATTAAAAGACCATTTCCTCCTAGCCATGACAAAGCTAAGAGGTTGAATTTCACCCTATGCAAGATGTTGGCTACAGAAGTGCTGCCTTTCCGCCTGGTGGACACAGAGGATTTTCGAGACCTTATGTCCATCGCTGTGCCCCAGTACCAGATGCCCAGTCGCCACTACTTCTCCAATAAAGGCATGCCTGTGCTACACCAGCATGTGACACACAACATCACCGCTTCCTTGAGAAACTCTGTGTGTGACAGGGTGCATTTCACCACCGATACTTGGACCAGTAAGCATGGACAGGGGTGTTACATGTCACTGACTGGGCACTGGGTAACTATGGTGAGAGTTGGAGAAGGGTCTGCTGTACAAGTCTTGCCGTCCCCTCGAGTTGTGCGTCAATCCTCTGTATGTCGAAGTTCCTCCACTTCTTCTGCCTCCTCAACC
This sequence comes from Anomaloglossus baeobatrachus, assembly GCF_048569485.1. Classification (NCBI taxonomy): domain Eukaryota; kingdom Metazoa; phylum Chordata; class Amphibia; order Anura; family Aromobatidae; genus Anomaloglossus; species Anomaloglossus baeobatrachus. The sequence goes on along the minus strand of NC_134358.1, from coordinate 316,945,399 downwards.
TTGTCTGGGTCCTCCACCTTCGCTCAAAGACTGTCTGGTCAGGCCACCTGCATTGTAACTGCACACAAGGAATCCCGCACACCTCTTTACTATGCTGGCAGCAGAGCTCAATGGCATCAGGCGGTCTTTACGTTGAAATGTCTGGGAAATAAGAGTCACACAGCTGAGGAGTTGTGGTCAGCTCTGGAGACCGAGTTTAGTAAATGGTTGTCTCCACTCAACCTGCAGCCAGGGAAGTCCGTGTGTGACAATGCTGCAAACCTGGGTGCGGCCCTTCGCCAGGGCAATGTGAAACACATGTCTTGTACGGCTCACGTGTTGAACCTTGTTGTCCAGCAATTTTTAACCCACTATCCTGGCCTAGATGGGCTTCTGCACAGGGCACGGTCACTCTGTGTGCACTTTTGCCATTCAACCGGCGCAGCTGACCGACTTGCATCGCTCCAGAAGTCTTTCAGCCTGCCGGTTCACCTCCTGAAATGCGATGTGGCGACACGCTGGAATTCGACTCTCCACATGTTGCAGTGACTGTGGCAGCACCACCGAGCCCTGGTGCAATATGTTAGGACGTATAGCCTGGGCCAACGAGATGCAGAGGTGGGGCAGATCACGCTGCTGGAGTGGTCTCAGATCAATGCACCCTTCTGCACAGTTTCGACATGGCGACGAATATGTTTAGCGCTGACAATGCCATTATCAGCATGACAATTCCAGTCATTTACATGCTGGAGCACACTCTAAACACTATTCGGAGTCAGGTGGTGGGACAAGAGGAAGGGGAGGAAGTACAGGAGGATTCAAATGCGGAAGGGATACCAAGATCTACAAGGTCCAGTCGTTCAGCATCACCAAGACGGCAGGCATGGGACGGTGAGGGAGAGGGATTAACAAGGGCACATGGTAGCAGCCAAACTGTTGAGGAAGGTGCAGGAGCCCAGGAAGAAATGGTGGACGAACTGTCGATGGGCATTGAAGATTCAGCAGATGAGGGAGACCTTGGTCAAATTTCGGTTGTTCGAGGTTGGAGGGAAATGTCAGAGGAAGGAAACATGGTTATCACCTCGCCGCCACAAACACAGCAAGGACTTGGTCCGCATAGATGCGCAAGACACATGAGCGCCTTCTTTCTGCACTACCTACAACATGACCCTTGGATTGTCCGAATTAGAAGTAATGATGACTGCTGGGTTGCCACACTCTTAGATCCCCAGTACAAGTCCAAATTTGGCGAAATAATTCCAGCCATAAAAAGGGACGCACGTATGCAGGAGTATCAGCAGAAGCTGTTATGAAATCTTAGCTCGGCTTTTCCACCAAACACCAGTGGTGCACAGAGTGAATCTCCCAGTTGTAACTTGCCAAGCATGGGACTGTCTCGTCATCATCAGTCAAACCGTACCAGCAACACCGTATCTGGTGGTAACAGCAATTTTATGGAATCGTTTCATAATTTTTTTAGACCATCCTTTGCAAGGCCACAAGAGACAAAAAGTCTGACACATAGTCAACGGCTGGAGAGGATGATACAGGAGTATCTCCAAATGAACATCGATGCCATTACTGTGCAACTGGAGCCTTGCTCATTTTGGGCTTCCAATCTTGAAAAATGGCCTGAGCTCGCCACTTACGCCTTGGAGATCTTGTCATGTCCCAGAGCCAGCGTTGTCTCGGAACGTGTCTTCAGTGCTGCTGGGTGTGTGCTGACAGATTAGCGCCCGCATCTGTCCAGTGACAATGTGGAAAGACTAACGTTCATCAAGATGAACAAGTCATGGATCAGCAAGTACTTTGCTACCCCGGTGTCATCCTGGGGAGAGTAAAGGCTGGCATTATTTTGAATGTGCTTGATGCAAATGAACATGTCAAGTTTGCAACTGGGGCACAAGTGATGCCACTGAAGTGGTGTGTATGGCCCAATTTTTGGAAAAAAGGGAGACTCTGCTTGGAGTCCCCTTGCTTTGTTTTTTAAAATGATCCAAGATGAACAAGTCATGGTTCAACAAGGACTTTGCTACCCCGGTGTCATCCTGGGGACAGTTAAGGCTGGCGTATTTTTGAATGTGCCTGATGCCAATCAACATGTCAAGTTTGCAACTGGGGCAAAATTGATGCCACTGAAGTGGTGTGTGTGGCCTAATTTTTGGAAAAAAGGGAGACTCTGCTTGGAGTCCCCTTGCTGTGTTTTGCATGATTTTAGAAGTGCATGACATGCCTATATCTGTGTCTCCTCCTCTTTTTACTCATCCAGCTCTTTTCTTTTCGCATGTGTATATGTCCTTGTCCCTTTCTATGTGTTTGTGGTGTCTTGTGAGTTGTTTGTCACCTTTTGGACACCTTAGAAGGTGTTTTCTATGTGTTTGTATGTGTTTGTGTTTGCCTGCCATTGTTTTCAATGGAGTTCAAATTGGTTCGTCGAATGTTCGACAAACTTGTCCTCCGTTCGACGAACCAAACTGAACTCGAACTCTAGGGGGATGGCTCATCTCTACTTACAATACAGTGACATGATATCTGCATAACTACTCATATGCTAAATAGTTGCAAGTCAAATTTATGTTTGAAGCTGTAGTGAATGGTGAATTATGGAGCCTGAAAGTCAAAAATTCAAAATGTTGTTACCCTTTTGCCCCTCAGTCTAGTGTGCTTTGCAGCACTGTTATCTACCACTATATGGTTACCATAAAGGTGCGCTCACACAAACGTATGACTCCCACGATTATCGAATCACATCATCTGGCGTGGCCGCACTCTCTTCGGACAGGAGCATGTCAGCTGCATAGAAATACATGAGGACGACCTTTCAGGAGAGTGTGCAGCCGCGCCGGGTAATGCGATCTGATAATCGTGCGAGTTAGACATTCATATGAGCTCACCCTAAACGTGAAGATCGGTGATGGTCTATCTAAAGGGAATCTGTCAGTAGGTTTTTGCTACCTCATCTAAAAGCAGCAGGATGTAGGCAAAGAGACCCTGAGTTCAATAATGTATCACTTAGGTTAGTGGCTGCAGCTGTTCTGGCACAATGAAAGATTTTAGATTTTGTATGTAGCAATGCTAGGAGAATAGCTCAGGCTTTCAGTGTACAGTTCCATAGGCCTGCAACACACATCCGTGCCTCCGGTACGTGTTTGGTACATTTTTGCACGTACCAGAGACACGGAGACACGTTGACCAATGTTGCCCTATGGTAGATGGCACACACACACGTAAAATCACATGGAACGTGTGTCCGTGTGGTTAGTACGTGTGTGCGTCTCCCCACACGGCTGACATGTCCGTTTTTGGCAGTCAACACGCAGGCACGGACCCGCTAAAGTCCATGGGTCCATGCCTGCACGGATGGCACACGTAGCATGTCCGTGTTCAGCACGTTCCGTCCGTGTGCGTTTTTAAACGAACGATGTCAGGGTTTTTTTTTGTTAAATGTCAGTCTACTTACCTTTTTTTCTGCTGTTCTCAGTCATCATCCCTTTTGCGCTCAGTCTGTATCTTCCCCTGTCGCATACTCACCGATCCCCGATCATCAGCGCGGCGAAGGACAGCTGTTCCAAAGATACGCGGCTTCAATTAATTTGAAAAAGCCGGCCGCTAATTAATCAATCTCATATTCCCTGCTTCCCCGCCCACAGGCACCTATGATTGGTTGCAGTTAGACACGCCCACACGCTGAGTGACAGCTGTCTCACTGCACCCAATCACAGCCGCCGGTGGCCGGGTCTATACTGTGCAGTAAAATAAATAATTAATTAAAAAAAAGCGATGTGTGGTCCCCCCAATTTTGATACCAGCCAGGGTAAAGCCATACGGCTGAAGGCTGGTATTCTCAGAATGGGGAGCTCCACGTTATGGGGAGCCCTGCAGCCTAAAAATATCAGCCAGCAGCCGCCCAGAATTGCCGCATCCATTAGATGCGATAGTTCTGGAACTCTACCCGGCTTTTCCCGATTTGCCCTGGTGCGTTGGAAATCGGGGTAATAAGGAGTTAATGGCAGCAACCCATAGCTGCCACTAAGTCCTAGATTAATCATTGCAGGCGTCTATGAGACATCCCCAATGATTAACCTGTAATTTAAAGTTAATAAACACACACAACGAAAAATCCTTTATTTGCAATAAAAAACAATAACAAATACTCTCGTTCACCAATTTATTAAGCCCCAAAAACCCATCCATGTCCGGCGTAATCCACAGAGGTCCCGCATCGCTTCCAGCTCTGCTACATGAAGGTGACAGGAGCTGCAGAAGAACACCGCCGCTCCTGACAGCTCCACGCAGCAACTGAGGTGAGTCGCGCGATCAGCTGTGCTGTCACTGAGGTTACTCGTGGCCACCGCTGGATCCGCCACCTGTGACAGCAAGTCACCCGAGTGACAGCGATGAAGTCACAGGTGAGTTGCGGTCTCGGGGGGAGGACTCCAGCTGGTTGCAGATAGCCTGAGTGACAGCAGCGCTAATCGCGCTTCTCACTTCAGTCACTCAGGGGATTAGCGGTCACCAGTGAGTCCTTCACAGATGACCGCTAATCAGTACACGACACAAACAGAGCTGCGGTATGACAATGAAGTCGGGTGAAGTTCACCCGAGTTCATTCTCATCGCGCAACTCTGTCTGCTGTCAGCCGACATGTATCAACGACATTGTGCATCACACACGGAACATTTCACATGGACATTACACGTACGCATACACAGCCATTCCACACGCACACACGGCTTGCATACGCTATCAGACGGATGTCATACGTACCGGAGAAATGCCCATAAAAAACGGAACACGGACCCGAAAAACGGAAATTGTGACACGTACGTTTTTTATGCAGAAGTGTGTTTTAGGCCATAGACAGGAGCTGCTAATCCCAGAAGGGGGTGGAGTCTGGCTAGAGCTCAAGGTGCAGAGACCCACTAATGATAAAGATAAGAGGCTTATAATTACATTGCATGTAAATAATCCAGATAAGACATGCAGGGCTGAGTTTTCTGTTTTAACTCTTGCAGCATGCTTTCTTCAGATTACATTGCAGAAATCTGATGACAGAGTCCCTTTAAACATTATAGTAAAGTTACATTAGGTGACTTACAGCTGACATTTTTTATTATGGAGTTGATCATTTCTCTTGTTTTTCCTATTTAGCCCAGACTGACAAGACAACTTCTCCAGGACTGATCTGCAGACTTTACAACCAAGAAACATTTGACTTCAAGTTCTCACCTTTCAAGCATTGTCCCCATCTATTCCCAACCTGCACAAACTTCTCATCCTGCTGATAACATAAATGCTGAGCCACTGCTGCCAAATGATTTCCTATTACTACACCTGCTATATGGCTCATATCAAGTGTTCCCCTTACTGCCCCATGTAATAATGCATCCAATGTGCTCCTAAGGCCTCTGCCACACATACGTGAAAATCACGCACGTGCCGCGAGACACGTATTTTCCCTGCGTGTTGTTCTTTTTTTTTTCTTTCTTGTTCCTTTTTGACATAGCCTGGATTCATACATGTCAGTTTTCGATTCATATGTTCTACTATTTATACCATGTTGATGTGTTATTAGGATATTTACCCTGTGGTACATTGTTGCATTGCTTCTTATTTGGGATTCTGTTTGTTATTTTGTACAATACTGCATATGTGTATATGTCTCTTAACATATCAAGTAAAATATATCTTTGTACCGTGTTAGCCAGTAGAGATAAAAAAATTGTTTAAAAGAACAGAGAGTTCTCAGTGGTTGATACCTTTTAATGGCTAACTGAAAAGATGGTAATAATTGCAAGCTTTCGAGACTACTCAGGTCTCTTCAGATTTTGTGTTATACCATGCCTGATGAAGAGACCTGAGTAGTCTCGAAAGCTTGCAATTATTACCATCTTTTCAGTTAGCCATTAAAAGGTATCAACCACTGAGAACTCTCTGTTCTTTTAAACAATTTTTTTATCTTAACATATCAGTGTGTTAAAAAAAAATTCTGTTTTTCATTTAATGCATGTCTACATTATTAACTCTTGTCATATTTTCATTTATGTTTTGTAGAGCGACTTCATGATTAAGATCTTAGTGTTCGAAACGTCAAAAATTTGTAGTTGCCTGTTGTAAAACTACACTGTTTTTTGCCTTTATTACCACATTAAAAGTACTTTGCATTCTCTATCAAGTGTGCTGCAATGTTTTGGTAGACCCCACAGTGTATCACACCACTGCGCTGTATGATGTCCCCACATTAGCTCCCACCCTGTATCATGGCCCTCTTACTGTTTGATGGGCTTCTCAGTGTATGATTGCAATTTTAGTAGCCCCCACTCTGCATGATGACCCCCTTAGTATCTGCCACTCTGTAGAAAACCTCACACTGTATGATGGTCCCCCCTATTAGCCCCTCTTCTGTATTATAGGTCTGTTAGTAGCACTCATACTGTATCATGGCCCCCTTAATAGCCCACACACTGTATCTTGGCCCACTTTGTAGCCCACATGCTGTATCATAGCCCCCCTAGTAGCCCCCAAAGTTTATCATGGCCGTCTCAGCAGCTCCCACTCTGTATGATGACACCACACACTGTAAGATAGTATGAGGGTCCCCTTTATAGCTTCCCCATTGTATGCTGACCCTCTTAGTAGCCCCCTCTCTGTACAACTGGCCCACTTACCACCGATTTGGGATCTTAACTTGACCTGAACCCAGCACTAGCATCAGCACCAGGGCAAGTTCCGAGGCCCTGAAAGATCAGTCACCGTTGGCAGGAGCAGTGATGTATTCTGTGGCCCATGGATTTTGCTGGCTGTCAGCCCCTAAATCAGCACTGACACATAGCGATTACTGCTGAACACTGCTTGCAGGTGCATTGAAGTCCATATGTGGGGTGGAGCTAGCACACAATGTGCTCCCATATCACAGATGAAGAGGAGCCGCAGCGCCAGCATCCCCTATGCCTACGCACACGGTCGGCTCCAATATACACCTTGTCTCCGGTGTGACCGCATAATCTCGGCCTTTTAACACATGATTCTTTTGATTTTTCACCCGCGTGCTGACACCAGCCCTCCAGCATGCCCCCAGAGCTGAATGCCTTCTAGAGCTGAATTCCATCCAGAGCTGTATGCTTCTACCCCAGTAACGTTTAGGCTCCTCAGAGCTGAATGTACCCCACAAAGCTGAATGCCAACCCCAGTACTTTATGCTCCCAACCCAGTAACATTTAGGTCCCCCAGAGTTGAATACACACCCCCAGAGCTGTATGCCCCCGTGAGCGTTATACCTCCAAGCAGGGCCAGATTAAGGTTGGTGGGGGCCCCTGGGCAGAAAATCTGGTGGGGGCCCAATAACGTTAACAATTTTAGCCGTAACAGTAGAGCACGCACTGTAGCATTTAGATATAAATACTGCACCTCAGTCTCACATTCCCCCTTCTCAGCATACTGTGCCCTCCTCCATACTGTGCCCTCACACTGGCCACCATGCTGCCCCTTCTCTATACTGCACCTCAGTCTCACATTCCCCCTTCTCAGCATACTGTGCCCTCCTCCATACTGTGCCCTCACACTGGCCACCATGCTGCCCCTTCTCTATACTGCACCTCAGTCTCACATTCCCCCTCCTCAGCATACTGTGCCCTCCTCCATACTGTGCCCTCACACTGGCCACCATGCTGCCCCTTCTCTATACTGCACCTCAGTCTCACATTCCCCCTCCTCAGCATACTGTGCCCTCCTCCATACTGTGCCCTCACACTGGCCACCATGCTGCCCCTTCTCTATACTGCACCTCAGTCTCACATTCCCCCTCCTCAGCATACTGTGCCCTCCTCCATACTGTGCCCTCACACTGGCCACCATGCTGCCCCTTCTCTATACTGCACCTCAGTCTCACATTCCCCCTCCTCAGCATACTGTGCCCTCCTCCATACTGTGCCCTCACACTGGCCACCATGCTGCCCCTTCTCTATACTGCACCTCAGTCTCACATTCCCCCTCCTCAGCATACTGTGCCCTCCTCCATACTGTGCCCTCACACTGGCCACCATGCTGCCCCTTCTCTATACTGCACCTCAGTCTCACATTCCCCCTCCTCAGCATACTGTGCCCTCCTCCATACTGTGCCCTCACACTGGCCACCTTGCTGCCCCTTCTCTATACTGCACCTCAGTCTCACATTCCCTCTCCTCAGCATACTGTGCCCTCCTCCATACTGTGCCCTCACACTGGCCACCATGCTGCCCCTTCTCTATACTGCACCTCAGTCTCACATTCCCTCTCCTCAGCATACTGTGCCCTCCTCCATACTGTGCCCTCACACTGGCCACCTTGCTGCCCCTTCTCTATACTGCACCTCAGTCTCACATTCCCCCTCCTCAGCATACTGTGCCCTCCTCCATACTGTGCCCTCACACTGGCCACCTTGCTGCCCCTTCTCTATACTGCACCTCAGTCTCACATTCCCCCTCCTCAGCATACTGTGCCCTCCTCCATACTGTGCCCTCACACTGGCCACCATGCCGCCCCTTCTCTATACTGCACCTCAGTCTCACATTCCCCCTCCTCAGCATACTGTGCCCTCCTCCATACTGTGCCCTCACACTGGCCACCATGCTGCCCCTTCTCTATACTGCACCTCAGTCTCACATTCCCTCTCCTCAGCATACTGTGCCCTCCTCCATACTGTGCCCTCACACTGGCCACCTTGCTGCCCCTTCTCTATACTGCACCTCAGTCTCACATTCCCCCTCCTCAGTATACTGTGCCCTCCTCCATACTGTGCCCTCACACTGGCCACCATGCTGCCCCTTCTCTATACTGCACCTCAGTCTCACATTCCCTCTCCTCAGTATACTGTGCCCTCCTCCATACTGTGCCCTCACACTGGCCACCATGCTGCCCCTTCTCTATACTGCACCTCAGTCTCACATTCCCCCTCCTCAGCATACTGTGCCCTCCTCCATACTGTGCCCTCACACTGGCCACCATGCTGCCCCTTCTCTATACTGCACCTCAGTCTCACATTCCCTCTCCTCAGCATACTGTGCCCTCCTCCATACTGTGCCCTCACACTGGCCACCTTGCTGCCCCTTCTCTATACTGCACCTCAGTCTCACATTCCCCCTCCTCAGTATACTGTGCCCTCCTCCATACTGTGCCCTCACACTGGCCACCATGCTGCCCCTTCTCTATACTGCACCTCAGTCTCACATTCCCTCTCCTCAGCATACTGTGCCCTCCTCCATACTGTGCCCTCACACTGGCCACCTTGCTGCCCCTTCTCTATACTGCACCTCAGTCTCACATTCCCCCTCCTCAGTATACTGTGCCCTCACACTGGCCACCATGCTGCCCCATCTCCTTCACTATACAGTCACTATACTGTACCTCCGTCTCACATTCCCCCTCCTCAGCATACTGTGCCCTCCATACTGTGCCCTCACACTGGCCACCATGCCGCCCCTTCTCTATACTGCTTATCCCCCACTACTACCCAGTCTCTATTCTATGCCCCTCACACTTTTCTTTCCCAATACTGTCTACTTACAATTTTCTCCCACCATACTGCTGCCTCACACTTTCCAATGGTGCCCCTTTGATAAATATGCAAATATGCCGCATGCCCCCCAAAGGTACGCCCCTGCACAGTGTACAGGAGAATACATGACTGGTACACACAGTGCCGGCTCCAGGTTTTTGTAGGTCCTGGGCGAAAGAGTCTCAGTGGGCCCCATCCACACATAGACATGCACACATACATTCACATACAGGCATACATACACATATATATTTAAAGAGAAATTCACAAAAACACATATAAATAGACATAAATCTAGACACAGTCATATACACTGACATACATAGATGACATACACAGATCATACACAGATACACATCATACATGCACACACAGACACATTTTTATATTTTTATATATATTTTTAATATTGGGAAGCCGGCAACAGTCTCATTCACCTCCCTGCTTGTCTCCATCCAACTCCTCCTGGGCATGTGTCTGTGCCACGCTGATTGGTGGCAGTCACTAACAGACATGGCCGCACATAGAGCACACTAACACCGATGTATATACACATCACATGAGAGGCTGGGGACATACACATTACTGGGGGGGCATAAATATTACTAAGGAAAGGGGTATGGAGCAATGGGGGGCATACAGCTCTAGAGGGGGGCAGTGGCTCTGAGGTGGGGGGACAAACAGCTCTGAGGTGGGGGGGTGACATGCAGCTCTTAGGGTATACAGCTCTGGGGTGGAAGGGACATACAACTCTGGGGGTATAGTATTATGCAGCCTCAATATTCCTCCATATAGTATTATGCAGCCCCGATATGGCATTATGCAGCCCCGATATGGCATTATGCAGCCCCGATATGGCATTATGCAGCCCCCATATGGCATTATGCAGCCCCCATATGGCACTATGCAGCCCCCATATGGCACTATGCAGCCCCCATATGGCACTATGCAGCCCCCATATTACCATAAGCAGTCCTCATATAGTACAATGCAGACCCATATAGCAGTAGGCACCCTCATGTTGTATACAGCCCCCATATGGCACTATGCAGCCCCCATATGGCACTATGCAGCCCCCATATTACAATAAGCAGTCCTCATATAGTACAATGCAGACCCATATAGCAGTAGGCACCCTCATGTAGTATACAGCCCCCATATAGCACAATGCAGACCCATATAGCATTAGGCATCCTCATGTAGTACACAGCCCCTATATAGCACAGTGCAGACCCAGATAGCATTAGGCATCCTCACGTAGTACACAGCCCCTATATAGCACAGTGCAGAGCCAATAGCATTAGGCATCCTCACATAGTACACAGCCCCTATATAGCACAGAGCAGACCAGATAATATTAAGCACCTTCACATAGTACACAGCCCCTATATAGCACAGAGCAGACCAGATAATATTAAGCACCTTCACATAGTACACAGCCCCTATATAGCACAGTGCAGACCCTGATAGCATTAGGCATCCTCATGTAGTATACAGCCCCTATATAGCACAGTGCAGAGCCAGTTAGCATTAGGCACCCTCATGTAGTATACAGCCAGTATATAGCACAGTGCAGAGAACCAGATGGCAATAGGCATCCTCATGTAGTGTACAGCCGCCATATCATTTAATGTACCCCCATGGTCGTCTGGCCACAGTGATTGTACATACTCATTTCTCCTCGTTCCCCCGCTGCTCCGGTCTCCTCGGCGCGTCTATTGCTGTCGTTCGACCTATCAGCAGGCGCGCAGTGATGACGTCACCGAGCTCCGCTGCAGAGCTGTCAGAGCGCCAACAGAGACAGTGAGGAGAATCATGAGAGAGAGCCGCCCAATCTCATCATTGCTCTCAATTGTATCGGCAACTGCGATGCCGATACAATTGAAAGTGCGATCCTCGGCGGGGGGGAGGCTGGTGACAGCGCTAGCACTGGGCCCCCTGACTAGCGATACGCCACTCCTGCCACCGCGATTGGGCCCCCCGGCAGCTCAGGGCCCCGGCATTTGACCGGGTTTACTGTGATACAGACACCAGATGTTATACAATATACACATTATATGCCATCTGATGTGTGTACACAGTATATCACACTGCTCTGTACACTGGATGTGGTATACCATGTACACAGTATATCACACTGCTCTGTACACTGGATGTGGTATCCCATGTACACAGTATATCACACTGCTCTGTACACTGGATGTGGTATATAATGTACACAGTATATCACACTGCTCTGTACACTGGATGTGGTATATACACAGATATACAATGCCCTGCACTGATCACACCTGGGCCTACAGGACCTCACATATTCTATATGTAATATGGGCCACATAGTGTAATGTGTGCTGCAGGCTCAGATGTGATCAGTGCAGGATTCGGTGTAGTGATGTCTCTGCTGAAGATCAGTGTGAGTTATTGCAGGGGGGGGATGAGGCCGATGACCCGGCACTGACAGCCCGACCTGATCTGCAGCAGCTCACACTCCTGCAATAACTCACACTGGTCCTGCCGGCAGAGCTGCCGCTGACAGTCGAAATCCCGTCCTGCTCCCTCCTCACTGCAGCCTCCTGCCCGGCACCATGATGGATGACGTCACACTCACCGTCATCCACCGAGGCCTCTGCTCCGGTCCTCCCACAAGCTCCTGTACGGCACGAAGAAGCAGCAGCGCGGTGACGTCATCCTTGCAGACTCAGCCCACACAGCATGCAGTGGGCGTGTCTGCAGCATAGTGATGGCCGGATTGAAATTCTCTTAAAGATACAGTGTGGTCCTGAACCTTAATAAAATGGCGCTTACACTGATGGTGGTGGGGGCCCCCTCAGAAGCTCTTGTGGTGGGGGCCCCTGGGCTGAAGCCCCGCCTGCCCCGCCTATAATCCGGCCCTGCCTCCAAGTGCTGTATGCCTCCCCACCCCAGTAACATGTATGCCACCTAAGTGCTCTATGCCCCTACCTCAGTAACACGTATGCACCTCAGTGCTGAATGCCCCACTACAGTAATGTGTATAACTCCCAAGCTGAATGTCCACCCCCAGAGCTGAATGCCCCCCAGAGCTGAATGCCCCCAGAGTTGTAAGCCCCTTAGTGCTCTATGCCCCAACTCCAGTAACATGTAAGACCCCCAGAACTGTATGCTTCCCACCCATGTAATGTGTATGACACCAGTGCTGTATGCCTCCACCCAAGTATCGTGTATGCCCCCTGGGCTGTTTGCCCCCACCTCAGTAATGTGTATGTGTGAAGCCCCACCGGTGTTGTATCAGTGCATACCTTCAGGGACTCCACGTAGCTGGTGCTGGTCACAGGTAGGGAATCTTCAGTTTTTGATCGTGACGCCACTCTCAGTATTTGCGGTCAGAGGGGACCGCCACTGCAGGTTAGAGGACGCCTGGGGCTGATGGTGGGTGCAGTCGGGTGTAGTAGCCTCCTGAGAGTGAGGCAAGCCCCAGGGCCCTTTGTAAAGCTGTAGTACCACAAGTCGCAGAATGACCACACACAGGCAGAGTGTCTTTCAGGGTTTTTACTCACTTCAGGTGGCAGGGTGAGTAACCCGGGCGTAGCTGGGATGAACCAGGTGGGAACCAGGTATCCTTCCGGCTGACTGTATGAGGGTGACTACAAACTCGCCTTCCTTAGCCCTTGGTGGTTTGGGGTGACCCCGACTTTGAGTCCCTATGGGGGTCACCCAGGGAAGATGCTCCAAGCCTCTCTCCCCTTCTTGTGTTGCCGTGTGCTTGTTCCCCGGGCCAGGCCACTCCAGCCTCTTGCCTCCTGTGACCTATGGGCCCTACTTGCGGTTACGTGGCTGCGGCTTTTGGTTGTTGTGGTGTGGGCTGTAAGAGCCCCACACCGGCAGGTTTAGCAGGGAAAGGTGAATCTATCCTCGCTTCGGGATCTGCCGCCCGGTTGGGCCTGGTGCTCTCTAGAAGTCTCCTTACTTCCCACTCCGTTGCACTCGCTAGCTGAAGCTGGCTTTCAGGCAGCACTCCTAGTTGACCGTTCTCCCCCGTCTGTAGTCACTGCGCGGGCGCTGTTAGACAGCATCAGCCCCACAGGTCTGCTCCTCACTGAGCCCTCTGGAGTTCTGCTCTAACCGACTCACTGGTGGGTTTTTCCATCTCTGCTCTTTCTGCTGACATCTCCTCAGTCCGAGCTCCCAGCTCTAACTAACTCCTCCTATCTCTCTTTCCTTCCCCACTTGTGTCTGCCTACGCCACCTAGCAACCAGACTCTCCACCACACCCCTTGAGAGGAGATGGAGGCTCTCGCCCCCTCCACTATTCCAGTGAAGGCGTAGGCTCTGCCCCCTCCTGGGATCCCCAGGGGTCCTCTCTTAGGTACATGCGTGAGACCTGATCACTATGCGCCTGTGTTCCACACCCCTGTCAGCCATCTGGATTACCTGTATTGTACTGTCCCCAGCATGGGTGCAGTACTCAGTGGTGCCTGACCAGGTCAGGGGCGCCACATTCCCCCTTAGTTATCACCAGCACGTCCTCGGGCTGCAAGACAACATTTTAAAATGCATAAAACATTAAAACATGTAAAACATTTAAAAGCACCAGGTATCAGACATCACCTCCCTCCACCCACAAGTCCGTTAACCCACCCAAAACCCTTTCACGTTGGCCGCGGCTTCAGCCACTTCTGGCAGGATGTAGAGGCGGCTTTCATGGGCTGGTGGTTTTCAGGGTATACCTGGCCTGGTGGATCCGCGCCGTCAGCCTCTTCTGGCAGGATGCAGAGGCGGCCTCCACAGTTGGTACTGACCAGGTACCCTCTTTGTGGTGGTGAGCCCAGGCCCCATAAACAGGCGTGCTCTCTGGTCGCAGGTGAGCCAAGGCCCTTTTCTACGGACGGGCCCCCCTGGTTGCAGACGAGCCAAGCCCCTAAACAGGCTGGCCCTGGTGGTGGTGCCACTGGTGTAACTATTTACACTGCGAGAGTTTGTGGCTATAGCAAGTTCATAGCCTTAAGTTTGTTTCTCACAATAGTTTTTGTGGGCGCATTTCTTAAACGTTGCAAACAAAACCTTTCAAAACTGGTCAAAACAGGAACTTCTTACTTTACTTTACTTTACTTTTTACTCCTCTTTTTCACTAGGGCGAGGGCACGTTGGGCACTGGCACCTGTGACTTTCTTGCTCTTTGTCTCTGTCTTCATCTGTAGGATCTTTATCTTTCCTTTCTTGGTCTTCATCTGTTTCTACATCTGGTTCTTTATCTCTATCTTGTCTTTCTTGTCTTTCTTGTCTTTCTTGTCTTTCTTGTCTTTCTTGTCTTTCTTGTCTTTCTTGTCTTTCTTGTGGCATGGGATGGCTGTAGGGTTTGTTGGGACATAGCGTTACGTCAAGTGCGTACAATCCCCTTTCACCTTGGTGCATGGTAAACTGTACCAAATCTCCCATTTTCAGATTTCTGCAAGGGTGTCCTCTTGGCAGATGAGCGTTCACATCTCTGCGGTTTACAAATATCCCTTCTTTTATTCCTGGTGCTACAATGAAGCCATAACCACTTTTCAAGTTGAAATCTTCCACTACGCCATAACACAGGGGTCCTCTAGCCTGGGCTTTGGACTCTCTTAACATACGCTTCTCCTTTAGGTCTCTGGCGGTGACTGCTCTCTGTTCAGGAGACTGTGGTGCTGGAGCAAACTGTGTTCTTCTGCGCCGTGTCTTGCGGGCTGGATCCATGCCTGTGGGCTCCCAGGTGAAGCTCTTAGGCAGCTCTTCTTCTGCAGAGGGGGTCAGGTCCTCCTCATCCCAGCGGGAGTATGGCAGCATTTCTGGCTCTGAGTAGGAGTCTGCTGCGGTTGGCGTCGGAGTTAGCCCTTCTGCCTCCTGGCCTCCTCTCCCCCTTAGTTCTTCCTGGCACTCCTCTGATGGCAGGACTGGGGATGGACTTTCTCCTTCTGGCCCATGCGGGGGACTCTCTGGTGTAGCTGCAGGGGTTATCTGAATCTCCTCAGGGGTGCATGGGGGGCGCAGGTACAGATCCACCAACCACTGGGGAAACTTGGCCTCCATGTCAGCCCTCATCTGCCAGTATTCTTCCTCCAGCGTGGGCTTCCTATCAGAGACCTCCGGGGACTGGGGAGCAGTGTCAGCTCTGGCCTTACAGGCCGGGGTAAATGCTGAGGTAGTCTTTCCTTGGCGGGCCGCGCCTGGCATGGCGGCGGCCTGGTCTTGGCGGGCCGCGCCTATCATGGCGGCGGCCTGGTCTTGGCGGGCCGCGCCTATCATGGCGGCGGCCTGGTCTGTGCGGGCCGGGCAGGGCATCGCTGCGGCGGCCTGGTCTTGGCGGGCCGAGCAGGGCATCGCTGCGGCGGCCTGGTCTTGGCGGGCCGCGCCTATCATGGCGGCGGCCTGGTCTGTACGGGCCGGGCAGGGCATCGCTGCGGCGGCCTGGTCTTGGCGGGCCGAGCAGGGCATCGCTGCGGCGGCCGGGGCTTGGCGGGCCGCACCTGGCGTGGCTGCGGCCTGCTTCAGCGTCGCCGCACCGGACGCCTCTTCAGGGACCGCGGACGTGGCAGCAGGGGTCGGGGCACTTGCGCGGGCCGGGGCATCATTCGACTCACCCGTTGTTGGTAGCACTGGGGTCTGCGTCGTCGCCATCCCGCCTGACACCCGGCATGCAGCTCTCCCTTCATAGGCCCGAACCGCCGCGGTCAGCTCCTGCAGTTCCATCCGTTCCTCCCGAATCTGCTCCACGACCCGGGTCTCCAGCCGGTTGCAAAACTGGGCCAGCTCTCGGTACCACCAGGCAGCGGAGCCTGGTTCTGGGTTCCTGCGGTCAGACGCCATTTCTTCCGCGCCGTCTTCTGCACGGTCTCCCAGCAGTGGACTCTTCGCTGCCTCCAGTAGTAAGCTGTCCAGCTTCTGCTCTGCCTCTTTCAGCAGCTCCGCTCCCAGCAGCAGGCTTGTGGCTTCCTTTCCTTCCCGCCGTCTCTCGACGCTTCCACTCTCATAGCTGGCAAGGTCAGAACTCTGCAGGGGATCTCTGGGTAGCCACACCTCTTCGTGGGCGGTAACTTCTTCCAGCGCGGGCTGCTGTTGTTTTTCAGCGCGCTTTTCATGGTGGCAATATGGCGGCGCTTCCAATTTTTCAAGCGGACCGCCTAGGCACATGGTCACCTGTCTGAACAGGTCTAGTCCTTATCCTGTTCGTGACGCCAGATGTGAAGCCCCACCGGTGTTGTATCAGTGCATACCTTCAGGGACTCCACGTAGCTGGTGCTGGTCACAGGTAGGGAATCTTCAGTTTTTGATCGTGACGCCACTCTCAGTATTTGCGGTCAGAGGGGACCGCCACTGCAGGTTAGAGGACGCCTGGGGCTGATGGTGGGTGCAGTCGGGTGTAGTAGCCTCCTGAGAGTGAGGCAAGCCCCAGGGCCCTTTGTAAAGCTGTAGTACCACAAGTCGCAGAATGACCACACACAGGCAGAGTGTCTTTCAGGGTTTTTACTCACTTCAGGTGGCAGGGTGAGTAACCCGGGCGTAGCTGGGATGAACCAGGTGGGAACCAGGTATCCTTCCGGCTGACTGTATGAGGGTGACTACAAACTCGCCTTCCTTAGCCCTTGGTGGTTTGGGGTGACCCCGACTTTGAGTCCCTATGGGGGTCACCCAGGGAAGATGCTCCAAGCCTCTCTCCCCTTCTTGTGTTGCCGTGTGCTTGTTCCCCGGGCCAGGCCACTCCAGCCTCTTGCCTCCTGTGACCTATGGGCCCTACTTGCGGTTACGTGGCTGCGGCTTTTGGTTGTTGTGGTGTGGGCTGTAAGAGCCCCACACCGGCAGGTTTAGCAGGGAAAGGTGAATCTATCCTCGCTTCGGGATCTGCCGCCCGGTTGGGCCTGGTGCTCTCTAGAAGTCTCCTTACTTCCCACTCCGTTGCACTCGCTAGCTGAAGCTGGCTTTCAGGCAGCACTCCTAGTTGACCGTTCTCCCCCGTCTGTAGTCACTGCGCGGGCGCTGTTAGACAGCATCAGCCCCACAGGTCTGCTCCTCACTGAGCCCTCTGGAGTTCTGCTCTAACCGACTCACTGGTGGGTTTTTCCATCTCTGCTCTTTCTGCTGACATCTCCTCAGTCCGAGCTCCCAGCTCTAACTAACTCCTCCTATCTCTCTTTCCTTCCCCACTTGTGTCTGCCTACGCCACCTAGCAACCAGACTCTCCACCACACCCCTTGAGAGGAGATGGAGGCTCTCGCCCCCTCCACTATTCCAGTGAAGGCGTAGGCTCTGCCCCCTCCTGGGATCCCCAGGGGTCCTCTCTTAGGTACATGCGTGAGACCTGATCACTATGCGCCTGTGTTCCACACCCCTGTCAGCCATCTGGATTACCTGTATTGTACTGTCCCCAGCATGGGTGCAGTACTCAGTGGTGCCTGACCAGGTCAGGGGCGCCACATATGCCCACCCCAGAGCTGAATGCCATCCCAAAGCTGAATGTCTCTTCAGTACTGTATGCGGCCCACCCCAGTAACATGTATTCCCCTCCAGAGCTGTATGCTCCTCAGTGCTGTATGCCCCCCAGAGCTGTATGTTCCCCAATGCTGTATGGTTCCCAGAACTGTATGCCCCAGAGCTGTATACTTCCCCACCCCCATAACATGTATGCCTCTGAGTAACGTGTATGCCCCCCCAGTAATGTATATGCTGCCCAGTTAAGTGTATGCCCCCAGTATCATTTATGCCCCCAGCCTTCTCTGCTATGTATATACAGCAGTGTCAGTGGACACTGTGCAAGGTCATGTCTGTTAGTGATTTCCATCATGCCCGGGAGGAGCTGGAAAAGAGACAAGTGGGGAGGTGAGCGAGGCTTGTGCTGACTTTTCCATTTTTTTAACATATGTCTAATGTGTCTGTGTGTGCAGGTATGATGTGTGTATCTATGTATGTCAGTGTATTTGAATGTTTATATATTCATGTCTATTTATATACATTTTTGTGAATTTGTCTTCAAATATCTATATGTATGTATTTGTGTATATGCGTGTCTGCGTGCGCATGGGTCCCACTGAGACCTTTTCACTCAGAGCCCATGAAAACCTGGATCCGGCCCTGCATGAACCCCAATAGAGGTAATTAATTGCCCACATGTAGCCAGCTATAAACAGAACACTTTAGGGGGAGGCTGGGCACTGTCTTTTCCATTTTTTTGTTAGTGCACACTATATGCGATCATGTTGTTGTTACCCCCAGTGAAAGCCGATCAAACATTGCAAGCGGCTCGCACAGGGCTGAGGACCGAGTGTACTCAAGCACAGCAATGCTCGTGTGAGTGGTGTTCATACGTAAAGTACCCGAATGCCAAAACAGAACTCTGTTTTTGTTGTGTAAAATCTCTGTTTGGTATGAAGATCAAACATGGAAACTTGGGTTCGCTCATTTCTAATGCTCACCTAATCCAGTCCAGCGGTAGGTCACGGGCAGACCAACATGTGATGTCATCGCAGCAGGACTGGCGTACTGTGCTTATCTTGGCATGAAGATGTCCCTACAATGCTTCGTTCTAGACCTGCAGTTTTGCAGGCTGCAGGCCTAAGCAACCTAAAACCTACAGAATAGATAGTGGCGGTACAGGGAGACTATTTCTCCATGCTTTGCCGTAGAGTTTAACTCTACACACCGATACAGTTCAGGGTAGCGTTGGCTCCGAGTGGGTCCCTTCAAGTCAAAGGCCCGGGGCAACTACCCCCTCTGTCCCCCCAATAGCTACTCTACTAAGCTGCACTGATATCAGAACATACTCATTTGGAGAACAGATGATGGCCGTGATAGGGTCAGCATTCGGTCTCCCCTTCTGATTGTTTTTGTTAGGGCTACAGCAGATGGCCATAGATTGTCACATCCAAGAAAATCAAGATAATTATGCAAATTACATTCTCATCAAACTCTGATCAGAGTTTTATACAAGTGTAAGCATAGTGTGCTCTGATTCTCTGATAAATTATTTGCATCTCATCCATTGTGTCAGTACACAGAATCGAACTGAGTAATGATTTCCATGCACTGATTGACTTGCATGGCAGACTATGATCCAAATATTGTATCAAACTCGGACATGCAGCAATTTGACATGCACGGCCCCAGTATATTGCTTTGAATGCAAGCTGATAATTTGTTGGACCGCACTTGGACCAGAAATACAACCGAATGCACCTGCCGTTGGCAGCACAATCCACCCAGCAGCTTATCCCCAGAATGACTGAGACAGACCCTTTCGTTGCTGACCATTTTATTTCCATCGTCTATACTCTAAATGAGAACATTCTTATGTGATTGAAGATAAAGGCAGGCAAATAGACTTTGGAAATGCAGGGGTTTGGAAGCCATCTTCATGATTTTGTTTTTTTCAGAAATGAAGACTAATCCCATAATAAAATGATTTGCAAAGTTTCATAACTTTCCATAATGGGAAAAAATATTAAAAAAAAAATATTATTTTAACACAGTGTCCCAGCAATTTACATATGCATGACACTTTCTAAAGAGCTTACCAACAACCCCATGTATTGCCATCAGTCTAATGGATACAAAGAGATTCATGCAAAAAAGTAAAATATATATTTTTTTATTAATCATCCCATTATTTAAAACAACAAATACATATAAAATAACCAGGGGAAAAAGACTCCTACAAGTGAACACCAAATTAATTGATGCCAGTATAAGCAATATAATTATAGTACAAGGCAATGCGCATAATAAATAAACAGAAAGTTCAAATAATGTTATATTCGATAACCAAGAATTACTGTCAGATAGTACTGATGAAAATAATTGTTTTTATTTATGAGTTTAGTATCCCTTTAAAATGCAACTGCATGTAAAGTGCACAGTCACAACCACATGTATACTTTATGAGGACAATATTCCTCTAATGTGCAGCTGCATGTACACACCATAAATTAAATAAGCATGCCCAATGGCTAAACAATTGCTAGCAAGGATTGTAGTCTATAGGAGGTAAACCCATACCAGAATGTATAGCAATATTTATGAGGATAATATCCCTTTAATCTCTAAATCATTAAGAGTCACTTGGCAACTCAGAGCTTCTGCTCACTCCGTAAGTTTTCTACGGGATTAAGGTCTGGAGACTAGCTAGGCCACTCCATGACCTTAATGAGACCTTAAATACTTATTTCCTTCACTGTATATAAATATATATACATATATATATATATATATATATATATATATATATATACTGTATTTTTCGTTTTAGAAGACGCATCCCAACCTCAGAGCAAAGAAGGTGAAAAAAAAAAAATTGGGTCCGTCTTGTAATCCGGTGGTGTCTTACTGGAGGGGACAGTAGCGGTGGTGGAGGAGTCACAGGAGGCAGGGGCGATGGGTGTCCCAGAAACTGTAGGCTGTGCTCGGGCCGCAGCAGAGGCTGGGGCCGCGGCGGAAGCCGGGGCAACTTCTGCAGCTTTGGCAGTTGTGCACTGTGAGGGCTTCAAAGAAATGGTGCCCAGAGTCAGCGCAAATTGAGCTCTAGGCTCAATGGCAAGCTGAGATCTCTTCTGCACAAGTGCCACCTCCGGGCGCCATTTTCCTGAAGTCTTCTGGAGAGAGATCAATAGGCCAGAGGCGGAGCCTGCACAGATGAGAGCTTAAGCCGAGAGCTCCATCTGCGCAAGCGCTGACTCTGGGTGGCATTATTTGAAGGCACTGCTTGACCCGCATCGCCAGTCCAGCCGGCAGAGACCCCGCGCAGACACCGCACAGCCACTGTAGCTGCCGGAGACCCCGCGCAGACACCGCACAGCCACTGTAGTCACCGGAGACCCCGCACAGACACAGCACAACCACTGTAGCAGTGCAGTCCCTGTACAGCTGCCTCAGTATTCTGCCGGCCTCTTGCAACCCCTCTCCACCACCCCGGAAAGCTATATTCAGATTATAAGATGCACCCTTCACTTTCCAACCAAATTTTTGGAGGAAAAGAGTGTATTATAATCCGAAAGCCACTAATTCTGCAAGTTCTCCCACTTAAAAAGATGAAAGAGGCATGTAATTGACATCATAGGTAGACCACAACTATGAGAGACAAAATGAAAAAACAATTGCAGAAAATCACCGAGTCTGATTTTGCATGATTCTATTTGCAAATCATGGTGGAAAATAGGTCTTTAGTCACCTAAAACCATGCAAGATTTCTGGCTCTCACAGACCTGCAACTTTTTCTTTAAGAGGCTCCTCTGTCCTCCACTCATTACCTGTAGTAATGGCAACTGTTTGAGCTTGTTATCAGTATAAAAGAAACCTGTCCACAACCTCACATAGTCACACTCCAAATTCCACTATGGTGAAGACCAAATAACTGTCGAAGAACACCAGAAACAAAATTGTAGGCTGGGAAGACTGAATCTGCAATAGGCAAGCAGCTTGGTGTGATAAAATCAACTTTGGGAGCAAAATAAGGAAATGGAAGATGTAATCACCCTCAATCTGGGGTTCCATGCAAGATCTCACCTCGTAGGGTCAAAATGATCACAAGAATGGTAAGCAAAAATCCCACATCCACATGGGGGAACCTAGTGAATGACTTGCATAGAGATGGGACCACTGTAACAACGGCTACCATCAGTAACACACTACGCCGCCAGGGACTCAGATCCTGCAGTTCCAGATGTTTCCCTCTGCTTAAGTCAGTAGATGTCCAGGCCCATCTGAAGTTTGCTAGAGAGCATTTGGATTCTCCAGAAGAGTATTGGGAGGATGTCATATGGTCTGATGAAACCAAAGTAGAACTGTTTGGTAGAAACACAACTTGGGGTGTTTGGAGGAGACAGAATGCTGAGTTGCATACAAAGAACACCATACCTTCTGTGAAGCATGGGTGTGGCAACATCATGCTTTGGGGCTGCTTCTCTGCAAAGGGACCAGGACGATTGATCCGTGTATATGAAAGAAAGAATGGGGCCATATATTGTGAGACTTTGAGTGCAAACATCCTTTCATCAGCAAGTGCATTGAAGATGAAATGTGGCTGGATCTTTCACCATGATAATGATCCCAAGCAGACCACCAGGGCAATGAAGGAGTGGTTTCAGAAGGTCCTGGAGTGGCCTAGCCAGTCTCAAAATCTCAACCCCATAGAAAACCTTTGGCGGGAGTTGAAAGTCCGTGTTGTCCAGCGACATGCCCAAAACATATCTGCTCTAGAGGATATCTGCATGGAGGAATAGGCCAACATACCACCAACAGTATGTTCCAACCTTGTGAAGACTTACAGAAAACGTTTGACCTCTTTCATTGTCAACAAAGGACATATAACAAAATATTGAGATGAACGTTTTTGTTATTGACCAAATACTTATTTTCCACCATAATTTGAAAATAAAATTTTGCCAAATCAGACAAGGTGATTATTTGGATTTGTTTTCTTATTTTGTCTCATGCAGTTGTGGTCTACCTATGATGTAAATTGTAGGCCTCTTTCCTCTTTTTAAGTGGGAGAACTTGCACAATTGGTGGCTGACTAAATACTTTTTTCCCCAATATATATATATATATATATACTGTATATTAATGTCAGCAGTATTTAAGAGAGAGGCTGAGCCAATTAGGATGCTACAATGTATGCCTATATAACTGAGTGGTGATGATGCAATAAAGGGAGAAAGAGAAAGTTCTTACATACTTTGTCTGTGCAAATTAAGAACATTGAATGGCAACGACATGTATATACACTGGAGATCAAAATTAGAGAACAATGTATGATCACTTACTTTTTTCAGAAATAATGTAATCTACATTGATCAACATTTGAAGGTTTTTTGTAAGGATTACACCATGCTACTAGAGCAGTGTTTTATAGAAGATGCAAAGTTTATGAACATAAAACCTTTATTTTGCCCAAAACGTGATGATCATAATTAGAGAAAAACAATGACTGTAGCACAGAGAAAGATTATAAGAAAATTTTCTGAAGATAAAAACAGTCACCAATCAGTGGGACGTGTACAGGCCTTTGCTTTAAATTACTTCAGCACATTTGTGGCCACAGGACATCAATAGTCTCTCACACTGATCTGGTGGGATTTTGGTCCAATCTTCTTCCAGTCTCTTTCACAGTTCTTTGACTGTTGTGGGTTTCTTAGCCATAATTTTGTCACCAAGAAGTCTCCAGAAGTTTTCTATTGGGTTTAGATCAGGACTTTAGGCTGGGCTTTTCAATATTTTAATGTTTTTTGTTTCAAGGAACTGTTTTACTCATTTTGCTGTGTGACAGGGTTATTATCCTGCATGAAAATTGCTGGCTGATTGTGTGATTGAGTATCACTACGTTTAAAAGCATTTGGACATCTGTAGACAGGGAAGAAGTAGTCCACAGTTCATTTTAGTTATGAAAGCAAATTTAATTTATTTGGGTCTCATGTTCCTCACCAAAGGTGTGTCTAGCCTTTTTATTCTTTCTGCTGAGAGGTTTGGTCACTGCAGAGTGGGCTTGCGGTCCAAATGCTTTTAAACGTAGTGAGACTGTATGACGAGACAGATCCTTACCCTCTTCAGTGCTGAACTGGCGAGCAATCCAGCTGCAGTGATGAAACGTTTACTCATGGAAATTCTCTGCATTATCCTGTCCTCGCTTGCATTTGTATTACGAGAGCGACCAGCCTTCTTGGGGGACTTGAAAGACTTTTTAATGTTATAAAGATGCAATATTCTTTAAATCACAGACTTGGAACGACCAACTTTTCTTTTTATGGATGATAGAGTCACCCCTTTGGCCTTCATCTGGACAATCTGCGGCCAGAGGGTTTTGGTCACTTTGGAATTGCACACCATTTTTGAAAAGTCAGTGCAAACTGGAAAGTTAGGCTGTCAGCTACATAGGGTTTGTTAGATAATTAAGGAAATTAGCACCAGGTGCCAGACTAACACCAATAAGTTGCAGGTATCTGAAACTGTTCTCTAATTTTGATTAATGTTCTTTTTTATTTATCTCATTTACATTTTTATTATGTGCTTTACAATATATTCCATTTATGAAATAAGTTTACAATACTGTTAGTTTACTCATGTTAAGATATAATCACATAGGACTACGCAATAACCTTAACATTTAGGAAATTGTGTACTGTTTTTTAATTTTGATCTCCAGTGTATATACAATGGAGAAATAGGTGGAAAAAGGTCCAACTCTTGCAAAAAGTTTTTTTTTTATAGAAACATTGTTTTATTTGTAAATGTTAAAAAGTCAATTTCTAAAAAAATATAGAAATAGACACTTGGCCTAAGCATTTCTATTGAAAAAACATTCTTAATTATAGCAATAAAATATATCAAAAGTATATGCAAATAACTCCAAGGGTGAAAACCCCATCCATTTGCTCAAATGACACACCCTAATTAAATCAAGGGATGTGAATATGTTATACTTATTAACCCCTTCATGATCCTAAATGTACTGGTATATCCTATTTGTCGGGGACTTCTCAACTTTGGATGTACCGATACATCCTGGTGACTGTGCTTAAACAAGAGCTATGCCCACATGATCGCCATGGAAAGCTGGGAACTTGTGACAGCCAATCTTCAGCATTCACAGCCAGAGATGGTCCCCGTGCCATTCCTGGCTGTTTAAACCCCTAAATGCTGTGATTGATACTGATTTTAGCATATAGGGGGCTGGGTAAGGAGTGCACTTCCCTCTGATCGTTGCCCCCGCGATGTCATCATGAGGACCCGATCGTTTCCCAAGGTTGTCATGACTACTTCCAGGTCACTAAGCTATGGAAACACTCTGGGTTCATGCCAGAAGCATGATCTCAGAAACTTATGTTGTGCAGCACTGAGAAATGTCAGATATAATATACTAGAAATAGGCCCGATGCTTTTGCATCGGGAGTGCGATGAATGAACTTCTGTCTATGCTTAGTGGTGTGACAGGAGCAGTGGACATGTGTCATGCTGTTTCCGCTTTCCAACATATCTGTTGTATGTCATCCCTCGGCATTTGTGTGTGTGTTGCGTCATTTGACTTTTTTCACCCCTGTGCACTGTCTCTTCCTTGTTGTGTGCTGTATATTGGTAACTGGTGTTGTGTTTCTTGAGCTGTGATCACTATGTGGTGTCTCCCCTGTGTGCAGTGTGTGTTTACACTATGTGGTCTTTTGTAAGCTGATCATCCACGGAAATTTTTTTTGGGGCTAATTAAATGTGTTAAAGGCTGTGTGTATTTTTATTGTAAATAAACATAATGTGTGAGTGTGTGTGTGTGTGTATATATATATATTTATATATATATATATATATATTTTTTTTTTTTTCTTTTTTCCTGTCTCTCTCTCTGACACACACATACAGCTCTGCTTTACACTCAGCTCTAAGACACACATGCACACAGCTCTGCTATATAGTCAGCTCTAACACACACAGATCTGCTATACACTCGGCTCTAATACAAACACAGCTCTGCTATACACTGAGCTCTATCACACATGCAGCTCTGTTATAGACTGAGCTCTAACACACACACACAGCTCTGCTATACACTAAGCTCACACACAGCTCTGCTATACACCCAGCTCTAACACACACACAGCTCTGCTATACACTCAGCTCTATCACACACACAGCTCTGCTATACACTCAGCTCAACACACACAACTGTGCTATATACTCAGCTCTAACACACACACACCTCTGCTGTACACTCAGCTCTAACACACACACACAGCTCGGCTATACACTCAGATAACACACATACACAGCTCTGCTATACACTCAAGCTCTAACACACGCACAGCTTTGCTATGCACTCAGCTGTAACACACACAGCTCTGCTATAC
The DNA here is from genome assembly GCF_048569485.1 of Anomaloglossus baeobatrachus. Lineage (NCBI taxonomy): Eukaryota > Metazoa > Chordata > Amphibia > Anura > Aromobatidae > Anomaloglossus > Anomaloglossus baeobatrachus. The sequence goes on along the minus strand of NC_134358.1, from coordinate 316,919,071 downwards.
ACTCAGCTCTAACACACACAGCTCTCTCTCTCTCCCGTGACATCGCACACGTAGCAGTAAGGAGGCGTGGCCGGGTATGTCCATGCTTCCCTGACATTACCTGTTGCAGCAAAAACGCTGAAGGCATGGCGATTTCAGACATACCCGGCCATGCTTCCATACTCTTCCATGATATCGCACATCTGTGATCATCAGTACCCCCACGAGGCGCAGCTGCTACTTCCGTGGGGGCATACTGATTTGGTGGGGGCTTTATGTATACAGATATGGTGAGGGGAGCTGTTGGCATACAGTTCTGGCGAGGGGGGCTGGGGCATACAGATCTGGTGGGGGGGGCTGGAGGGATACAGCTCTGGTGAGGCGGGTGCTGGAGGCATACAGATAAAGCGGGGGGGCTGGGGGCATACAGATCTGGTGAGGGGGGCTGAGGCATACGGTTATGGTGACATACAGATCTGGTGGGGGGGCTGGGGGCATACAGATCTGGTGGGGGGCTGGGGGCATACAGATCTTGTGGGAGGGTGATGGGGTCATACCGATCTGGTGGGGGGCTGGGGGCATACAGATCTGGTGGGGGGGTTGGGGGGTATACAGATCTGGTGAGGAGGGTGCTGGGGGCATACAGACCTGGTGGGGGGCATACAGATCTTGGTGGGAGGGCCGGGGGCATACAGATCTGGTGGGGGGCCTGATGTCCCTGCTGTAATGTCCCCATTGTATAATAATGTCCTCTGCCATAATGTCCCCATTGTATAGTAAGGTGCCCTGCAGTAATGAGCTCATTGTTTAGTAATGTGCCCTGGTGTAAAGAGCCCATTGTTTAGTAATGTGCTCCTGCTGGTTCCCTTCTATCCTCTATTATGCCGTTGTTTACACACAATAAAAGCATTTCTCACCTCTCCTCCATTCCCGCAGTGCCTCCAGCTGCTTTTTACAGTCCGCAGTCACACAGACCCCTCTGTAAAAGCGTCCGGTGTACAGAGCGGCCACTGCAGGATTTTGTCATGGATTTACTGCATTTGAATGCTTTATGGCACCACAAAGCATTCAACTGCAGTAAAACGCTGACAGTAGAAGCGGCGGGCCCGGACAGGTGAGTATACAGCAGTGTGTGTGTGTGTAAAGACATACAGTATGTGTGTGTATGTGTTCGGTGTAACCATGTGTGTCTGCTATGTGTGTATATGTGCTCACGTGTGCAGTGAGGACCTGGAAGCTGGAGAATCGTTCAAACTGCGCCTGCGCAGCAACTGACAGTGCCGTGTTGCATGCCCGAATAGGACAACGGAAAAAGACAAAACTGGAGATTATGTATGTAGATATCTGTGTGTGTGTGTGTGTGTGTATGTGTGTGTGTGTATATATATATATATATATATATATATATATATATATATAGTGTATGTATAATGAGCTGTCTAGATTGGAGTTTTTTTGTGGTCCTCACTCCAGCACTGAACTGTGTAGAATGGAGGCTGCAGGGAGGTCATCAAAAATCCACTCCAATCTAGATGCAACCATGTGTGATGTCACAGTCATGTGATCAGTCACATGATCAGAAGCTACTGCTCCAGGGGACTCTGCTCTGTGTCTGCCGGACTGTGCTGTGCGGGAGTATGAAGCGGAGCCGCGGGTATAATGTGCGTGGGGCGGAACTGCGAGTATATTATGCGCAGGGGCAGAGCCGCGGGGTATAATGTGCGGTGGGGGCGACACTGTGGGTATATTGTGCGGGGGGGGTGGAGCCGCGTGTGTAATGTCTGGGAGGGGAGCCACGTGTGTAATGTGCGGGGGGCGGAGCCACGTGTGGAGCTGCGGGTGATGTGTGTAACTTGCACAGGTGCAGTTCGAACTGCGGCTCCGCAACGGACAATGCCGAAGTGCATGACGGAATAGGAGAACAGACAAAACTGGTGATTATATAAGTAGATTGCAATGCTAGTGCATTACAATACATTATATCAGCAATCAGGGCAATAAAAGTTAGTGTACCGTAGAGGGACTAAGTAAAAAAGTTAAAAAATGAAAAAGAAAATGAAAATATATTTTCAAATAATCAGAAAAGAAAGAATGGAAAATGAAAAAAAAAGTTATACCAATAAATATTTAACAATTTCTGTTTATGTAAAAAAAATTAAACAGTACACATATCTGGTATCGCTAATTCCAGGACAACCCAATATATAAAAGTGTAACACTATAGTAGTTAACCCCTGCAGTGAACGATGTAAAAAAAAATATAGCAAAAACTGTCTTTTCATCATACAGCTGACAAAAAAGTGGAATAAAACACTATAAAACTCCTATATAAATAAATATGGTCTAAGAGCCATGTGCTCGAAACGCGTCTGGTGTGCGGTTTAAAGAACCTTTGGATTTGGCTTATCTTTATTACAAGAAAAATATTCTTTGTATTTTAAAAATGTTTTCATTAAAGCGGTGTTTTTATGGAAACGTGAAGCTGGATCATTCCTTTGTTCACCTGTGCCTTAGACGCTGAACAGCAGCAGGATCTCGTGCTTCAATACCGCCAGGAGTGTGGACGTCTTGGGGTGAGCTGGATATGTTTCTTTGCAGTTATTAATGGGATATGAAATCCCCAATCCCTGCAGATTTGTTAGAGTTCATGAAGGTTTCCACAACCAAGCGTTCTGCACCCCGACTGCTCTGGCACTGTGGAAGCGGTTAAGCTCCCCCCAAGTTACCTTGGCTCCTGTGTCTTACCATCTCCACCGGTCGCCTCTGTCTCTCGCCCTCTTCCAGTCTGGCCGGTCACAGCTAGAGAAGTTCTGTGAAGCACTCTCTATAGTAGCCGTGGTACTACAAGTCCCATGATGTTCTGGCACTTTCTCCTCCTTCCCTGAGATAGCTCCTAGGCATGCATCCCGGGTGGTTTCCCTGAGGGGAGCTGAGTGTAGCACTCCCCCTAGGGGATATGTTGCTCATTCGCTGTCTCAGACTGTTCTCTGAATAAGGGTGGAAACACATCTATGCGAGTAAAATCGGTCCGACTGGGCTGAAAAAAACTCGGCTGATTTTAGTTCACGTTAGGTGCGAGTGCAACGCAAGTGCGATGCTATTTCTGAATAAATTAATGATTTTACTAGCGTGTGTAATGCGTGTGTAATGCGTGTGTAATGCGTGTGTAATGCGTATTTTTTACTATGTCATCTGCCATTCAGCGCTGCTACATGGCCGCTGACAGCAGACACAGACAGCCATGTAGCAGAGCTGAATGGCAGATGACAGCAGACACAGACAGAGCCGCACAATCAGAATGAACTCGGGTTAACTTCCCCCGACTTCATTGTCATGCTGCGGCTCTGTCTGTGCCGCGTCCTGATTAGCGGTCACCAGTGAAGGGCTCACCGGTGACCACTAATCCCCCGAGTGACTGAAGTTAGCAGCCCTCTCTCATACTCACCGATCCCCGGCGCCGCGCTGCACGGCGTTCACACTGCTCCGGCGGCTTTTACTATTTTGAAAAAGCCGGCCGCTCATTAAACAATCTCGTATTCCCTGCTTTCCCCGCCCACAGGCGCCTATGATTGGTTGCAGTGAGACACGCCCCCACGCTGAGTGACAGCTGTCTCACTGCACCCAATCACAGCAGCCGGTGGGCGGGTCTATACTGTGCAGTGAAATAAATAAATAAATAATTAAAAAAAATGGCGTGCGGTCCCCCCCAATTTTAATACCAGCCAGATAAAGCCATACGGCTGAAGGCTGGTATTCTCAGGATGGGGAGCTCCACGTTATGGGGAGCCCCCCAGCCTAACAATATCAGCCAGCAGCCACCCAGAATTGCCGCATACATTATATGGGCCGATCGCGCTACTCACCTCAGTTGCTGCTTGGAGGTGACCGGAGCGGCGGTGTCTTCTGCAGCTCCTGTCACCTTCATGCTGGAAGCGACGCTGGAGGTCCGTGGATTACGCCGGATATGGAGGGCTTTTTGGGGCTTATTAAATTGGTAATGAGGGAATGTGTTTGTGTTTTTTATTTCTAATAAAGGATTTTTTCATGTGTGTGTGTTTATTTACTGTAATTTACAGATTAATCATGGAGGGTGTCTCATAGACGCCTGACATGATTAATCTAGGATTTAGTGGCAGCTATGGGCTGCCATTAACTCCTTATTACCCCGATTTGCCAACGCACCAGGGCAAATCAGGAAGAGCCGGGTACAGTCCCAGAATTGTCGCATATAATGTATGCGGCAATTCTGGGCGGCTGCTGGCTGATATTGTTAGGCTGGGGGGCTCGCCATAACGTGGAGCTCCCCATCCTGAGAATACCAGCCTTCAGCCGTATGGCTTTATCTGGCTGGTATTAAAATTGGGGGGGACCGCACGCCATTTTTTTAAATTATTTATTTATTTATTTCACTGCACAGTATAGACCTGCCCACCGGCTGCTGTGATTGGGTGCAGTGAGACACCTGTCACTCAGCGTGGGGGCGTGTCTCACTGCAACCAATCATAGGCGCCTGTGGGCGGGGAAAGCAGGGAATACGAGATTGTTTAATGAGCGGCCGGCTTTTTCAAAATAGTAAAAGCCGCCGGAGCAGTGTGAACGCCGTGCAGCGCCGCGCCGGGGATCGGGGATCGTGAGTATGAGAGAGGAGGGGAAAATGACCGACAGACTGTGAGAGAGGGACAGAGATAGTGACGGACCGACAGAGAGAGAATAGAGACCGAGAGGGAGAGACCGACTGACAGAGAATAGTGATTGACAGACATTGGGAGACATCGCTCGTTTCCAGTGTTTTAGGAAACATGCGAGAAATGTATTTAGAAAATCGGATGTCACTAGGATGGTGTGAGTGCCGTCCCGTGACATCCGATTTTTTACACGCTCCCATAGACTTGCATTGGAGAAACTCGCAGTAAAAACTCGCAAAAAAGCAGCATGCTGCGATTTTTTTCTCAGTCCGATTTGGACTGAGAAAAAAATCGCAGATGAGAGCTGAATCATTCACTAATATGTGTCCGATTCCAATGCGAGATTTTCTCGCATTGCTCTACTGCGAGAAACTCGCAAGTGAGAAGCAGCCCTAAAAGTGAAACTGTTTTGTCTTTCTACTCACTCACTGAGAGTGACCCCCACCTTATGGAATGACTCAGCAGTGCTAGGGAAATTACCCGATGTAAAGGTGCCAACCTGCAGTCTGGCTTACTGTATGTGGTGACTCATGATAGATTATCTGTGTAAGTGGCACACACCAGCGATTAACCTCTTCTCACCCGAGAGAGAATTACAACTTAAATCACATGCAATTGCCTGTGGCGACTGAGCCTCTGGGGCACCATACAAACACTTTTGAGCAGATGCCAAACGGAGTCCAGAGTGACGCTGGGTCCACATATCCTGTAGTCATCCATTATAACGAATCCGTTAGAGATCCATTTGCAAACAAGTTGTGCAAACACAACTTTTTTGTCCATTGTTAAATAATGGATGTCAGCCAGATCCTTTTTTAACATGTGAAGTCTATGGACAGAGATCACTTTGTTTGTAATGACTCTATAAAATGTGTTTCCCGTTTTGTAATGAATTACTGAGATACATTAACTTTTTGATGACATTATTATTTATTGAATTGTACGTGTGTTTGTGTGTGTGTGTGTGTATATTAGAGATGAGCGAACCGGTCGCGGTTCGGCTCGAGGTTGGTTCGCCGAACGGACCTCCCGTTCGAGTTCGGTTCGTCGAACGTTCGACGAACCGAACTCGAACTGCATAGGAAACAATGGCAGGCAATCACAAACACAGAAAAACACCTAGAAAACACCCTCAAAGGTGTCCTAAAGGTGACAAACAACTCAAACACATTGGAAAGTGACAAGGACATATACTCATGCGAAAACAAAACAGCTGGACAAGGAAAAAGAGGAGAACACACAGATATAGGCATGGCACGCCCTTCTAAAATCATGTAAAACACCGCAAGGTGACTCAAAGCGGAGTCTCCATTTTTTCCAAAAATTGGGCCACACACACACCCACCCCTTCAGTGGCAGCAGTTGTGCCCCAGTTGTACACTTCACAGCTACATTTGCATCAAGCACATTCAAAAATACGCCATTCTTATCCGTCCCCAGGATGACACCGGGGTAGGTAGCAAAGTCTTTCCTGATCCCAGCTCTGTTCATCTTGGCTTCTTTTAAAAACACATCAAGCAAGGGTTACTCCAAGCGGAGTCTCCCTTTTTTTCCAAAAATTGGGCCACACAGACACCCACCCCATCAGTGGCAGCACTTGGGCCCTAGTTGCAAACAGGATGTTTTGATTTGCATCAAGCACATTCAAAAATACGCCATTCTTATCCGTCCCCAGGATGACACCGGGGTAGGTAGCAAAGTCTTTGCTGATCCCAGCTCTGTTCATCTTGGCTTCTTTTAAAAACACATCAAGCAAGGGTTACTCCAAGCGGAGTCTCCCTTTTTTTCCAAAAATTGGGCCACACAGACACCCACCCCATCAGTGGCAGCACTTGGGCCCTAGTTGCAAACAGGATGTTTTGATTTGCATCAAGCACATTCAAAAATACGCCATTCTTATCCGTCCCCAGGATGACACCGGGGTAGGTAGCAAAGTCTTTCCTGATCCCAGCTCTGTTCATCTTGGCTTCTTTTAAAAACACATCAAGCAAGGGTTACTCCAAGCGGAGTCTCCCTTTTTTTCCAAAAATTGGGCCACACAGACACCCACCCCATCAGTGGCAGCACTTGGGCCCTAGTTGCAAACAGGATGTTTTGATTTGCATCAAGCACATTCAAAAATACGCCATTCTTACCCGTCCCCAGGATGACACCGGGGTAGGTAGCAAAGTATTTCCTGATCCCAGCTCTGTTCATCTTGGCTTCTTTTAAAAACACATCAAGCAAGGGTTACTCCAAGCGGAGTCTCCCTTTTTTCCAAAAATTGGGCCACACAGACACCCACCCCATCAGTGGCAGCACTTGGGCCCTAGTTGCAAACAGGATGTTTTGATTTGCATCAAGCACATTCAAAAATACGCCATTCTTATCCGTCCCCAGGATGACACCGGGGTAGGTAGCAAAGTCTTTGCTGATCCCAGCTCTGTTCATCTTGGCTTCTTTTAAAAACACATCAAGCAAGGGTTACTCCAAGCGGAGTCTCCCTTTTTTTCCAAAAATTGGGCCACACAGACACCCACCCCATCAGTGGCAGCACTTGGGCCCTAGTTGCAAACAGGATGTTTTGATTTGCATCAAGCACATTCAAAAATACGCCATTCTTATCCGTCCCCAGGATGACACCGGGGTAGGTAGCAAAGTCTTTGCTGATCCCAGCTCTGTTCATCTTGGCTTCTTTTAAAAACACATCAAGCAAGGGTTACTCCAAGCGGAGTCTCCCTTTTTTTCCAAAAATTGGGCCACACAGACACCCACCCCATCAGTGGCAGCACTTGGGCCCTAGTTGCAAACAGGATGTTTTGATTTGCATCAAGCACATTCAAAAATACGCCATTCTTATCCGTCCCCAGGATGACACCGGGGTAGGTAGCAAAGTCTTTCCTGATCCCAGCTCTGTTCATCTTGGCTTCTTTTAAAAACACATCAAGCAAGGGTTACTCCAAGCGGAGTCTCCCTTTTTTCCAAAAATTGGGCCACACAGACACCCACCCCATCAGTGGCAGCACTTGGGCCCTAGTTGCAAACAGGATGTTTTGATTTGCATCAAGCACATTCAAAAATACGCCATTCTTATCCGTCCCCAGGATGACACCGGGGTAGGTAGCAAAGTCTTTGCTGATCCCAGCTCTGTTCATCTTGGCTTCTTTTAAAAACACATCAAGCAAGGGTTACTCCAAGCGGAGTCTCCCTTTTTTTCCAAAAATTGGGCCACACAGACACCCACCCCATCAGTGGCAGCACTTGGGCCCTAGTTGCAAACAGGATGTTTTGATTTGCATCAAGCACATTCAAAAATACGCCATTCTTATCCGTCCCCAGGATGACACCGGGGTAGGTAGCAAAGTATTTCCTGATCCCAGCTCTGTTCATCTTGGCTTCTTTTAAAAACACATCAAGCAAGGGTTACTCCAAGCGGAGTCTCCCTTTTTTCCAAAAATTGGGCCACACAGACACCCACCCCATCAGTGGCAGCACTTGGGCCCTAGTTGCAAACAGGATGTTTTGATTTGCATCAAGCACATTCAAAAATACGCCATTCTTATCCGTCCCCAGGATGACACCGGGGTAGGTAGCAAAGTCTTTGCTGATCCCAGCTCTGTTCATCTTGGCTTCTTTTAAAAACACATCAAGCAAGGGTTACTCCAAGCGGAGTCTCCCTTTTTTTCCAAAAATTGGGCCACACAGACACCCACCCCATCAGTGGCAGCACTTGGGCCCTAGTTGCAAACAGGATGTTTTGATTTGCATCAAGCACATTCAAAAATACGCCATTCTTATCCGTCCCCAGGATGACACCGGGGTAGGTAGCAAAGTATTTCCTGATCCCAGCTCTGTTCATCTTGGCTTCTTTTAAAAACACATCAAGCAAGGGTTACTCCAAGCGGAGTCTCCCTTTTTTCCAAAAATTGGGCCACACAGACACCCACCCCATCAGTGGCAGCACTTGGGCCCTAGTTGCAAACAGGATGTTTTGATTTGCATCAAGCACATTCAAAAATACGCCATTCTTATCCGTCCCCAGGATGACACCGGGGTAGGTAGCAAAGTCTTTGCTGATCCCAGCTCTGTTCATCTTGGCTTCTTTTAAAAACACATCAAGCAAGGGTTACTCCAAGCGGAGTCTCCCTTTTTTTCCAAAAATTGGGCCACACAGACACCCACCCCATCAGTGGCAGCACTTGGGCCCTAGTTGCAAACAGGATGTTTTGATTTGCATCAAGCACATTCAAAAATACGCCATTCTTATCCGTCCCCAGGATGACACCGGGGTAGGTAGCAAAGTATTTCCTGATCCCAGCTCTGTTCATCTTGGCTTCTTTTAAAAACACATCAAGCAAGGGTTACTCCAAGCGGAGTCTCCCTTTTTTCCAAAAATTGGGCCACACAGACACCCACCCCATCAGTGGCAGCACTTGGGCCCTAGTTGCAAACAGGATGTTTTGATTTGCATCAAGCACATTCAAAAATACGCCATTCTTATCCGTCCCCAGGATGACACCGGGGTAGGTAGCAAAGTCTTTGCTGATCCCAGCTCTGTTCATCTTGGCTTCTTTTAAAAACACATCAAGCAAGGGTTACTCCAAGCGGAGTCTCCCTTTTTTTCCAAAAATTGGGCCACACAGACACCCACCCCATCAGTGGCAGCACTTGGGCCCTAGTTGCAAACAGGATGTTTTGATTTGCATCAAGCACATTCAAAAATACGCCATTCTTATCCGTCCCCAGGATGACACCGGGGTAGGTAGCAAAGTCTTTGCTGATCCCAGCTCTGTTCATCTTGGCTTCTTTTAAAAACACATCAAGCAAGGGTTACTCCAAGCGGAGTCTCCCTTTTTTTCCAAAAATTGGGCCACACAGACACCCACCCCATCAGTGGCAGCACTTGGGCCCTAGTTGCAAACAGGATGTTTTGATTTGCATCAAGCACATTCAAAAATACGCCATTCTTATCCGTCCCCAGGATGACACCGGGGTAGGTAGCAAAGTATTTCCTGATCCCAGCTCTGTTCATCTTGGCTTCTTTTAAAAACACATCAAGCAAGGGTTACTCCAAGCGGAGTCTCCCTTTTTTCCAAAAATTGGGCCACACAGACACCCACCCCATCAGTGGCAGCACTTGGGCCCTAGTTGCAAACAGGATGTTTTGATTTGCATCAAGCACATTCAAAAATACGCCATTCTTATCCGTCCCCAGGATGACACCGGGGTAGGTAGCAAAGTCTTTGCTGATCCCAGCTCTGTTCATCTTGGCTTCTTTTAAAAACACATCAAGCAAGGGTTACTCCAAGCGGAGTCTCCCTTTTTTTCCAAAAATTGGGCCACACAGACACCCACCCCATCAGTGGCAGCACTTGGGCCCTAGTTGCAAACAGGATGTTTTGATTTGCATCAAGCACATTCAAAAATACGCCATTCTTATCCGTCCCCAGGATGACACCGGGGTAGGTAGCAAAGTATTTCCTGATCCCAGCTCTGTTCATCTTGGCTTCTTTTAAAAACACATCAAGCAAGGGTTACTCCAAGCGGAGTCTCCCTTTTTTCCAAAAATTGGGCCACACAGACACCCACCCCATCAGTGGCAGCACTTGGGCCCTAGTTGCAAACAGGATGTTTTGATTTGCATCAAGCACATTCAAAAATACGCCATTCTTATCCGTCCCCAGGATGACACCGGGGTAGGTAGCAAAGTCTTTGCTGATCCCAGCTCTGTTCATCTTGGCTTCTTTTAAAAACACATCAAGCAAGGGTTACTCCAAGCGGAGTCTCCCTTTTTTTCCAAAAATTGGGCCACACAGACACCCACCCCATCAGTGGCAGCACTTGGGCCCTAGTTGCAAACAGGATGTTTTGATTTGCATCAAGCACATTCAAAAATACGCCATTCTTATCCGTCCCCAGGATGACACCGGGGTAGGTAGCAAAGTATTTCCTGATCCCAGCTCTGTTCATCTTGGCTTCTTTTAAAAACACATCAAGCAAGGGTTACTCCAAGCGGAGTCTCCCTTTTTTCCAAAAATTGGGCCACACAGACACCCACCCCATCAGTGGCAGCACTTGGGCCCTAGTTGCAAACAGGATGTTTTGATTTGCATCAAGCACATTCAAAAATACGCCATTCTTATCCGTCCCCAGGATGACACCGGGGTAGGTAGCAAAGTCTTTGCTGATCCCAGCTCTGTTCATCTTGGCTTCTTTTAAAAACACATCAAGCAAGGGTTACTCCAAGCGGAGTCTCCCTTTTTTTCCAAAAATTGGGCCACACAGACACCCACCCCATCAGTGGCAGCACTTGGGCCCTAGTTGCAAACAGGATGTTTTGATTTGCATCAAGCACATTCAAAAATACGCCATTCTTATCCGTCCCCAGGATGACACCGGGGTAGGTAGCAAAGTATTTCCTGATCCCAGCTCTGTTCATCTTGGCTTCTTTTAAAAACACATCAAGCAAGGGTTACTCCAAGCGGAGTCTCCCTTTTTTCCAAAAATTGGGCCACACAGACACCCACCCCATCAGTGGCAGCACTTGGGCCCTAGTTGCAAACAGGATGTTTTGATTTGCATCAAGCACATTCAAAAATACGCCATTCTTATCCGTCCCCAGGATGACACCGGGGTAGGTAGCAAAGTCTTTGCTGATCCCAGCTCTGTTCATCTTGGCTTCTTTTAAAAACACATCAAGCAAGGGTTACTCCAAGCGGAGTCTCCCTTTTTTTCCAAAAATTGGGCCACACAGACACCCACCCCATCAGTGGCAGCACTTGGGCCCTAGTTGCAAACAGGATGTTTTGATTTGCATCAAGCACATTCAAAAATACGCCATTCTTATCCGTCCCCAGGATGACACCGGGGTAGGTAGCAAAGTCTTTGCTGATCCCAGCTCTGTTCATCTTGGCTTCTTTTAAAAACACATCAAGCAAGGGTTACTCCAAGCGGAGTCTCCCTTTTTTTCCAAAAATTGGGCCACACAGACACCCACCCCATCAGTGGCAGCACTTGGGCCCTAGTTGCAAACAGGATGTTTTGATTTGCATCAAGCACATTCAAAAATACGCCATTCTTATCCGTCCCCAGGATGACACCGGGGTAGGTAGCAAAGTCTTTCCTGATCCCAGCTCTGTTCATCTTGGCTTCTTTTAAAAACACATCAAGCAAGGGTTACTCCAAGCGGAGTCTCCCTTTTTTTCCAAAAATTGGGCCACACAGACACCCACCCCATCAGTGGCAGCACTTGGGCCCTAGTTGTACACTTCACAGCTACATTTGCATCAATCACATTCAAAAATACCCCATAATTAACCGTCCCCAGGATGACACCGGGGTAGGTAGCAAAGTCTTTGCTGACCCATGACTTGTTCATCTTGGCTTCTTTTAAAAACAATGTAAGCAAGGGTTACTCCAAGCGGAGTCTCCCTTTTTTCCAAAAATTGGGCCACACAGACACCCACCCCATCAGTGGCAGCACTTGGGCCCTAGTTGCAAACAGGATGTTTTGATTTGCATCAAGCACATTCCAAATCCACAAGCATTTACTCTCCCCAGGATGACACAGGGGTAGTAAATTCCTTCTGGATCCATGACTTGTTCATTTTGATGAACGTCAGTCTGTCCACATTGTCACTGGACAGACGCGTGCGCTTATCTGTCAGCACACACCCAGCAGCACTGAATACACGTTCAGAGACAACGCTGGCAGCTGGACACGACAAAATCTCCAAGGCGTAACTGGAAAGCTCTGGCCATTTTTCTATGTTTGAAGCCCAAAAGGAGCAAGGCTCCAGTTGCACAGTCATGGCATCGATGTTCATTTGGAGATACTCCTGTATCATCCTCTCCAGCCGTTGAGTATGTGTCAGACTTGTTGTCTCTGGTGGCCTTGCAAAAGAGGGTCTAAAAAAATTATGAAAAGATTCCATAAAATTGCTGTTACCGGCACCAGATACGGTCCTACTGGTACGGGTAGACTGGTGAAGATGACGAGACCGTCCCATGTTTGTCAAGTTACAACTGGGAGATTCCCTCCCTGCACCTGCACGGTTGTTTGGTGGAAAAGCCGAGCTAAGATCGAGTAACAGCTTCTGCTGATACTCCTGCATACGTGCGTCCCTTTCTATGGCTGGAATTATGTCACAAAATTTGGACTTGTACCGGGGATCTAATAGTGTGGCAATCCAGTAGTCATCATCACTTCTAATTTTGACAATACGACTGTCATGTTGGAGGTAGTGCAACAAAAAGGCACTCATGTGTCTTGCGCAGCCATGCGGACCAAGTCCACGCTGTGTTTGTGGCATAGAGGTGCTACCCGTTCTTTCTTCCTCTGACATCTCCCCCCAACCTCTTTCAACTGAAATTTGACCAAGGTCTCCCTCATCCGCTGAGTCTTCCATGTCCATGGACAGTTCGTCCTCCATTTCTTCATGTTCTCCTGCACCTTGCTCAACATTTCGCCTGCTACTATGCGCCCTTGTCGATCCCTGTTCCCCATGGTCCCATGCCTGCTGCGTTGGTGATGATGAACGTCTGGACCTTGGTGATGTTGTTGTCCCTTGCACATATGAATCCTCCTGTAGTTCCTCCCCTTCATGTTGTCCCACCCCCTGACTCCGAATAGTGTTTAGCGTGTGCTCCAGCATGTAAATGACTGGAATCGTCATGCTGATAATGGCATTGTCAGAGCTAAACATATTCGTCGCCATGTCGAAACTGTGCAGAAGGGTGCATAGGTCCTTGATCTGAGACCACTCCATCAGGGTGATCTGCCCCACCTCTGCATCTCGTTGGCCCAGGCTATACGTCATGACGTATTGCACCAGGGCTCTGCGGTGCTGCCACAGTCGCTGTAACATGTGGAGAGTTGAATTCCAGCGTGTCGCCACATCGCATTTCAGGCGATGAACCGGCAGGCCGAAAGACTTCTGTAGCGATGCAAGTCGCTCAGCTGCGGCGCTTGAACGCCGGAAGTGAGCAGACAGTTTTCGTGCCCTGTTCAGAAGGCCATCTAGGCCGGGATAGTGTGTTAAAAATTGCTGCACGACAAGGTTCAACACGTGAGCAATACAAGGTACGTGTGTCACCTTGCCCAGGCGAAGGGCCGCACCCAGGTTTGCAGCATTGTCGCACACGGCCTTACCAGGCTGCAGGTTGAGTGGAGACAACCATTTATTAAACTCGGACCGCAGAGCTGACCACAACTCCTCAGCTGTGTGACTCTTATTACCAAGACATGTCAAGCTAAAGACCGCCTGATGCAGTTGCGCTCGGCTGCCAGCATAGTAATGAGGCGTGCGTGATTCCTTCTGCGCAGTGAGAACGCTGGTGGCCTGACCAGGCAGGCTTGGGGCGGAGGTGGAGGACCCAGATGAGGTGGAGGATGCAGAAGCTGTGGCGGAACTTGGACAGACAGAGGATTGACACACAAGTCGTGGGGACGGCAAGACTTGTGCAGCAGACCCTTCACCATCTATCACCATAGTTACCCAGTGCCCAGTCAGCGACATGTAACGTCCCTGTCCATGCTTACTGGTCCAAGTATCGGTGGTGAAATGCACCCGTTCACACACAGAGTTTCTCAAGGAAGCGGTGATGTTGTGTGCGACATGCTGGTGTAGCGCGGGCACACCTTTCTTAGAGAAGTAGTGGCGACTAGGCATCTGGTACTGGGGCACAGCGACAGACATAAGGTCTCTAAAATCCTGTGTGTCCACTAGGCGGAAAGGCAGCATTTCGGTAGCCAACAGCTTACAGAGGGATAGAGTCAACCTCTTAGCTTTGTCATGGGTCGGAGGAAGTGGCCTTTTATTTGACCACATCTGAGGGACAGAGATCTGGCTGCTGTGTGTAGACGGTGTTGAGTAGGGTGTCCCTGGAAAAATGCAGGTTTGTGAGGAAAGTGCAGGCGGAGACATGATGTTGCCTTCATCCAACGTTGGTGCTATCGATGTCTGAGAGAGCTGTACACACTCACTTGTTTCCCCTTCCAAACCAACTGACGACCTTACAAGCAAACTGCCTGTTGCGGTTACAGTGGTGGAAGTTTTGCGTGGAAAAACAGGTGTGACAGCTGTCCCCACAGTCCTAGAAGATGAAGAGCGCGCGGATGCACTGGAAGGGGCGGGCGGTGGATGGTTCGCTCCGCTAGCCGGCATTGCAGCACGGTGAGCTTCCCACCGGGACTTATGATATTTATTCATGTGACGATTCATGGAAGAAGTTGTCAAACTGCTGAGGTTTTGACCTCTACTAACAGAATCATGACAAATGTTACATATCACATGAGTTGGGCGATCTTTTTCGATGTGAAAAAAGGCCCAGGCTAGGCAAGGCTTAGAGGCCATGCGACCTGTTGATCCACCCCGAATAATGCTCATAGGCAGAGTGGTGGCTGAGGATGCAGTTGTAGACGTGCTACCAGTGCTCCGACTCTGTCCAGGAAGGCGCAAGGTAACTTCGTCGTCGGTTGCATCCTCCTCCACCGCCTCTGTTGACCTCCTCGAGTGCCTGACTGGGGGTTGACAGTAGGTGGGATCTAGAACGTCATCATCAATTGTTGTGTTCGCACTCCCCTCCCCCTCAGACCGAGCCTCTTCTTGCCCTGACCGAATATTTAAGTTGTCATCCCAATCGGGTATCTGCGTCTCATCTTCATCAGTATGTTCCTCATTGTCTATAACCACAGGTGTTACAGTTTGTGACAAAGGGTCAACATTATGCTCAGAAACCTGGTCCTCACGGCCTGAATCTGAGTCACAAAGGTTCTGGGCATCACTGCAGACCATTTCCTGTTCTGTACCCACTGTAGCTTGGGAGCAGACCTCTGATTCCCAGGCTATAGTGTGACTGAACAGCTCTGCAGACTCAGCCATCTCAGTTCCACCATACTGTGCAGGGCTGATGGAGACTTCAGAGCTGGGAGAAATCAAGTGTGATTGGGATGACAACTCAGAGGAATGGTGTTTTTTGGATGCGGTACTTGAAGTGGCTGAGAGGGCACTTGTTGGACCACTTGAGATCCATTCAAGCATTTTCCTTTTTTGCCCATCATCTACCTTTGTTCCTCTTGTTCGTGTCCGTAAAAAAGGGAGCACATCGGATTGTCCACAATAAGTAGTAGACATCTTACTTTTGCTAGTAGATGGTCTATCTTCAGCAGATGATAATGGAGCTTTGGCACCTTCCCCACTGACAAAACCTTTTTTGCCTTTTCCACCACGCCTCTTCCCCTTTCCACCAGCATCTGTCATTTTGCCACTCATGTTGATTGCGACAAGATTGTGGACTGAAAATGAAAATGTGGTAGTAAAAATTGAGAGGTGGTGAAGATTGCAGTGGTGGTCTAGCTTTATTAACAGCAGAATAATAAAGAATAAATATCCCTGACAATGTAAGTTAGTTATAATTCGTTGGAGTGTGCAACGCAGGCAGACGTGCTGCAAATGTCTTGGCACTAGTGGGACTATAGTAAAGTCCAATAGCCACGTATAGGATGCCACTAGGTTCACTGAGTGTGTGCTAGTATAATGGCTTAGTTATAATTAGTTGGAGTGTGCAACGCAGGCAGATGCGCTCTGCAAATGTCTTGGCACTAGTAGGACTATAGCAAAGTCCAATAGCCACGTATAGGATGCCACTAGGTACACTGAGTGTGTGCTAGTATAATGGCTTAGTTATAATTAGTTGGAGTGTGCAACGCAGGCAGACGTGCTGCAAATGTCTTGGCACTAGTGGGACTATAGCAAAGTCCAATAGCCACGTATAGGATGCCACTAGGTACACTGAGTGTGTGCTAGTATAATGGCTTAGTTATAATTAGTTGGAGTGTGCAACGCAGGCAGACGTGCTGCAAATGTCTTGGCACTAGTGGGACTATAGCAAAGTCCAATAGCCACGTATAGGATGCCACTAGGTACACTGAGTGTGTGCTAGTATAATGGCTTAGTTATAATTAGTTGGAGTGTGCAACGCAGGCAGACGTGCTGCAAATGTCTTGGCACTAGTGGGACTATAGCAAAGTCCAATAGCCACGTATAGGATGCCACTAGGTACACTGAGTGTGTGCTAGTATAATGGCTTAGTTATAATTAGTTGGAGTGTGCAACGCAGGCAGACGTGCTGCAAATGTCTTGGCACTAGTGGGACTATAGCAAAGTCCAATAGCCACGTATAGGATGCCACTAGGTACACTGAGTGTGTGCTAGTATAATGGCTTAGTTATAATTCGTTGGAGTGTGCAACGCAGGCAGATGCGCTCTGCAAATGTCTTGGCACTAGTGGGACTATAGCAAAGTCCAATAGCCACGTATAGGATGCCACTAGGTACACTGAGTGTTTGCTAGTAAAATTGCTTAGTTTAAAAAAGTTGTAGTGTGCAATGCAGGCAGACGTGCTCTGCAAATGTCTTTGCACTAGTGGGACTATAGCAAAGTCCAATAGCCACGTATAGGATGCCACTAGGTACACTGAGTGTGTGCTAGTATAATGGCTTAGGTATAATTAGTTGGAGTGTGCAACGCAGGCAGACGTGCTGCAAATGTCTTGGCACTAGTGGGACTATAGCAAAGTCCAATAGCCACGTATAGGATGCCACTAGGTACACTGAGTGTGTGCTAGTATAATGGCTTAGTTATAATTAGTTGGAGTGTGCAACGCAGGCAGACGTGCTGCAAATGTCTTGGCACTAGTGGGACTATAGCAAAGTCCAATAGCCACGTATAGGATGCCACTAGGTACACTGAGTGTGTGCTAGTATAATGGCTTAGTTATAATTAGTTGGAGTGTGCAACGCAGGCAGACGTGCTGCAAATGTCTTGGCACTAGTGGGACTATAGCAAAGTCCAATAGCCACGTATAGGATGCCACTAGGTACACTGAGTGTGTGCTAGTATAATGGCTTAGTTATAATTAGTTGGAGTGTGCAACGCAGGCAGATGCGCTCTGCAAATGTCTTGGCACTAGTGGGACTATAGCAAAGTCCAATAGCCACGTATAGGATGCCACTAGGTACACTGAGTGTTTGCTAGTAAAATTGCTTAGTTTAAAAAAGTTGTAGTGTGCAATGCAGGCAGACGTGCTCTGCAAATGTCTTTGCACTAGTGGGACTATAGCAAAGTCCAATAGCCACGTATAGGATGCCACTAGGTACACTGAGTGTTTGCTAGTAAAATTGCTTTGTTTAAAAAACTTGGAGTGTGCAATGCAGGCAGATGTGCTCTGCTAATGTCTTTGCACTAGTGGGACTATAGCAAAGTCCAATAGCCACGTATAGGATGCCACTAGGTACACTGAGTGTGTGCTAGTATAATGGCTTAGTTATAATTCGTTGGAGTGTGCAACGCAGGCAGATGCGCTCTGCAAATGTCTTGGCACTAGTGGGACTATAGCAAAGTCCAATAGCCACGTATAGGATGCCACTAGGTAGACTGAGTGTTTGCTAGTAAAATTGCTTAGTTTAAAAAAGTTGTAGTGTGCAATGCAGGCAGACGTGCTCTGCAAATGTCTTTGCACTAGTGGGACTATAGCAAAGTCCAATAGCCACGTATAGGATGCCACTAGGTACACTGAGTGTGTGCTAGTATAATGGCTTAGTTATAATTAGTTGGAGTGTGCAACGCAGGCAGACGTGCTGCAAATGTCTTGGCACTAGTGGGACTATAGCAAAGTCCAATAGCCACGTATAGGATGCCACTAGGTACACTGAGTGTGTGCTAGTATAATGGCTTAGTTATAATTAGTTGGAGTGTGCAACGCAGGCAGACGTGCTGCAAATGTCTTGGCACTAGTGGGACTATAGCAAAGTCCAATAGCCACGTATAGGATGCCACTAGGTACACTGAGTGTGTGCTAGTATAATGGCTTAGTTATAATTAGTTGGCGTGTGCAACGCAGGCAGACGTGCTGCAAATGTCTTGGCACTAGTGGGACTATAGCAAAGTCCAATAGCCACGTATAGGATGCCACTAGGTACACTGAGTGTGTGATAGTATAATGGCTTAGTTATAATTAGTTGGAGTGTGCAACGCAGGCAGACGTGCTGCAAATGTCTTGGCACTAGTGGGACTATAGCAAAGTCCAATAGCCACGTATAGGATGCCACTAGGTACACTGAGTGTGTGCTAGTATAATGGCTTAGTTATAATTAGTTGGAGTGTGCAACGCAGGCAGACGTGCTGCAAATGTCTTGGCACTAGTGGGACTATAGCAAAGTCCAATAGCCACGTATAGGATGCCACTAGGTACACTGAGTGTGTGCTAGTATAATGACTTAGTTATAATTAGTTGGAGTGTGCAACGCAGGCAGACGTGCTGCAAATGTCTTGGCACTAGTGGGACTATAGCAAAGTCCAATATCCACGTATAGGATGCCACTAGGTTCACTGAGTGTGTGCTAGTATAATGGCTTAGTTATAATTAGTTGGAGTGTGCAACGCAGGCAGATGCGCTCTGCAAATGTCTTGGCACTAGTAGGACTATAGCAAAGTCCAATAGCCACGTATAGGATGCCACTAAAAAACACTTAGTGTGTGCAAGTATAATGGCTTAGTTATAATTAGTTGGAGTGTGCAACGCAGGCAGATGCGCTCTGCAAATGTCTTGGCACTAGTGGGACTATAGCAAAGTCCAATAGCCACGTATAGGATGCCACTAGGTACACTGAGTGTTTGCTAGTAAAATTGCTTAGTTTAAAAAAGTTGTAGTGTGCAATGCAGGCAGACGTGCTCTGCAAATGTCTTTGCACTAGTGGGACTATAGCAAAGTCCAATAGCCACGTATAGGATGCCACTAGGTACACTGAGTGTTTGCTAGTAAAATTGCTTAGTTTAAAAAACTTGGAGTGTGCAATGCAGGCAGATGTGCTCTGCTAATGTCTTTGCACTAGTGGGACTATAGCAAAGTCCAATAGCCACGTATAGGATGCCACTAGGTACACTGAGTGTGTGCTAGTATAATGGCTTAGTTATAATTCGTTGGAGTGTGCAACGCAGGCAGATGCGCTCTGCAAATGTCTTGGCACTAGTGGGACTATAGCAAAGTCCAATAGCCACATATAGGATGCCACTAGGTACACTGAGTGTTTGCTAGTAAAATTGCTTAGTTTAAAAAAGTTGTAGTGTGCAATGCAGGCAGACGTGCTCTGCAAATGTCTTTGCACTAGTGGGACTATAGCAAAGTCCAATAGCCACGTATAGGATGCCACTAGGTACACTGAGTGTGTGCTAGTATAATGGCTTAGTTATAATTAGTTGGAGTGTGCAACGCAGGCAGACGTGCTGCAAATGTCTTGGCACTAGTGGGACTATAGCAAAGTCCAATAGCCACGTATAGGATGCCACTAGGTACACTGAGTGTGTGCTAGTATAATGGCTTAGTTATAATTAGTTGGAGTGTGCAACGCAGGCAGACGTGCTGAAAATGTCTTGGCACTAGTGGGACTATAGCAAAGTCCAATAGCCACGTATAGGATGCCACTAGGTACACTGAGTGTGTGCTAGTATAATGGCTTAGTTATAATTAGTTGGAGTGTGCAACGCAGGCAGACGTGCTGCAAATGTCTTTGCACTAGTGGGACTATAGCAAAGTCCAATAGCCACGTATAGGATGCCACTAGGTACACTGAGTGTGTGCTAGTATAATGGCTTAGTTATAATTAGTTGGAGTGTGCAACGCAGGCAGACGTGCTGCAAATGTCTTGGCACTAGTGGGACTATAGCAAAGTCCAATAGCCACGTATAGGATGCCACTAGGTACACTGAGTGTGTGCTAGTATAATGGCTTAGTTATAATTAGTTGGAGTGTGCAACGCAGGCAGACGTGCTGCAAATGTCTTGGCACTAGTGGGACTATAGCAAAGTCCAATATCCACGTATAGGATGCCACTAGGTTCACTGAGTGTGTGCTAGTATAATGGCTTAGTTATAATTAGTTGGAGTGTGCAACGCAGGCAGATGCGCTCTGCAAATGTCTTGGCACTAGTAGGACTATAGCAAAGTCCAATAGCCACGTATAGGATTCCACTAAAAAACACTTAGTGTGTGCAAGTATAATGGCTTAGTTATAATTAGTTGGAGTGTGCAACGCAGGCAGATGCGCTCTGCAAATGTCTTGGCACTAGTGGGACTATAGCAAAGTCCAATAGCCACGTATAGGATGCCACTAGGTACACTGAGTGTTTGCTAGTAAAATTGCTTAGTTTAAAAAAGTTGTAGTGTGCAATGCAGGCAGACGTGCTCTGCAAATGTCTTTGCACTAGTGGGACTATAGCAAAGTCCAATAGCCACGTATAGGATGCCACTAGGTACACTGAGTGTTTGCTAGTAAAATTGCTTAGTTTAAAAAACTTGGAGTGTGCAATGCAGGCAGATGTGCTCTGCTAATGTCTTTGCACTAGTGGGACTATAGCAAAGTCCAATAGCCACGTATAGGATGCCACTAGGTACACTGAGTGTGTGCTAGTATAATGGCTTAGTTATAATTCGTTGGAGTGTGCAACGCAGGCAGATGCGCTCTGCAAATGTCTTGGCACTAGTGGGACTATAGCAAAGTCCAATAGCCACGTATAGGATGCCACTAGGTACACTGAGTGTTTGCTAGTAAAATTGCTTAGTTTAAAAAAGTTGTAGTGTGCAATGCAGGCAGACGTGCTCTGCAAATGTCTTTGCACTAGTGGGACTATAGCAAAGTCCAATAGCCACGTATAGGATGCCACTAGGTACACTGAGTGTGTGCTAGTATAATGGCTTAGTTATAATTAGTTGGAGTGTGCAACGCAGGCAGACGTGCTGCAAATGTCTTGGCACTAGTGGGACTATAGCAAAGTCCAATAGCCACGTATAGGATGCCACTAGGTACACTGAGTGTGTGCTAGTATAATGGCTTAGTTATAATTAGTTGGAGTGTGCAACGCAGGCAGACGTGCTGCAAATGTCTTGGCACTAGTGGGACTATAGCAAAGTCCAATATCCACGTATAGGATGCCACTAGGTTCACTGAGTGTGTGCTAGTATAATGGCTTAGTTATAATTAGTTGGAGTGTGCAACGCAGGCAGATGCGCTCTGCAAATGTCTTGGCACTAGTAGGACTATAGCAAAGTCCAATAGCCACGTATAGGATGCCACTAAAAAACACTTAGTGTGTGCAAGTATAATGGCTTAGTTATAATTAGTTGGAGTGTGCAACGCAGGCAGATGCGCTCTGCAAATGTCTTGGCACTAGTGGGACTATAGCTAAGTCCAATAGCCACGTATAGGATGCCACTAGGTACACTGAGTGTTTGCTAGTAAAATTGCTTAGTTTAAAAAAGTTGTAGTGTGCAATGCAGGCAGACGTGCTCTGCAAATGTCTTTGCACTAGTGGGACTATAGCAAAGTCCAATAGCCACGTATAGGATGCCACTAGGTACACTGAGTGTTTGCTAGTAAAATTGCTTAGTTTAAAAAACTTGGAGTGTGCAATGCAGGCAGATGTGCTCTGCTAATGTCTTTGCACTAGTGGGACTATAGCAAAGTCCAATAGCCACGTATAGGATGCCACTAGGTACACTGAGTGTGTGCTAGTATAATGGCTTAGTTATAATTCGTTGGAGTGTGCAACGCAGGCAGATGCGCTCTGCAAATGTCTTGGCACTAGTGGGACTATAGCAAAGTCCAATAGCCACGTATAGGATGCCACTAGGTACACTGAGTGTTTGCTAGTAAAATTGCTTAGTTTAAAAAAGTTGTAGTGTGCAATGCAGGCAGACGTGCTCTGCAAATGTCTTTGCACTAGTGGGACTATAGCAAAGTCCAATAGCCACGTATAGGATGCCACTAGGTACACTGAGTGTTTGCTAGTATAATGGCTTAGTTATCAGTTGGAGTGTGCAGAGGACAGGAGGGTACAGTGGCAGGATTGTGGTGCTCTGGGTAGAGGAATGGAAGCCTGCCTTTCTATTCCCTCCTAATGGTGAAATGCAGGGAGGAAATCCCTGACCTGGGCTACACAGACGCTGTTGCTGTTTGCAGGACCTGTCACTTATGGCTCTCTGACCCTGCCGCTTTGAGCCCTTAAAAGGACTGCTAGAATGTGCTCTCCCTAAGCTGTCTAACGCTGTGTATGCAGCGCATACAGCTGTATCGGCTATAGGACTCAGGAGGACGGAGCTGCGACACTGATGTCTGACACCAAAGACGCAGAAGGCAGATAATGGCGTTCGTGAAGAAAATGTCCGGTTTTATAATGCAGGGACATGTGACATGCAGATCCTATCACACATGCCGTTGCTTCTCTGGCTCAAAGTCCACTTAGGTGTGTGTGTGTCTGTGATTGGCTGACATGCTGGCCCGCCCCACAAGACGCGCGCGCTTAGGGAAGGAAGACAAGAAAAAAAAAAAAAAAAATGGCGATCGCCATTATAGAAACAGCAGTGATCTGAAGGCGCTGTTCACGCACACTATACACTGAAATGTGATAATAGTTTGATTCACAGAGTGACTTACACTATTACAGCAGAAACCAAGCTAGGATTTAGCTGTTTTTTGGCTGCTAGAACCGTTCTCGAACGTTTCTAGAACTATCGAGCTTTTGCAAAAAGCTCGAGTTCTAGTTCGATCTAGAACATGCCCCAAAATCACTCGAGCCGCGAACTGGAGAACCACGAACCACGAACCGCGCTCAACTCTAGTGTATATATGTATATATATATATATATACAGTGGAACTTTGGTTTGCGAGCATAATTGCTTCCGGGAGTGTGCTCTTAAACCAAGTTACTCTTATATCAAAGCAAATTTTCCCATAGGGAATAATTGAAATGCAGACAATTCATTCCACAACCCTATAATATTTACTGTATTTATACAAACTTATTACAGTAATGCAATATAATGTACTGTATTCATATACGATTATTACAGTACACTAATACAAAATACTGTACAGTGCAGTAAAACATATGAAGCAAATTAAACTGCCCGTTAGCTTACAATAAAATTGTTGGTGTGCGGGAGGTACAATACAGGCAATGTGCTGTACTGGTTATCAGAAAGAAAGTACAATATAGTATCCACAAATGCAAATTAATAGACATGCTATATAGTATATACTGTACTGTACAATGGTATACTATACACAGTATATATGTACAGAATGTTACCTCCAGAGCGGGTCAGAGCGCAGTGAAAGGACAGAACCGAAAGTGTGCACGGTGAGGATTTGCTCTTATTGCAAAGCATTGCTCTTAAAGCAAGTTACACATTTTTAAAAATCTTAGCTTGTCTTGCAAAACGCTCTCAGACCAAGTTACTCTTAAACCAAGGTTCCACTGTATATATATATATATATATATATATATATATATATTTACATACATGCATGCATACATACATACATTCTTTTGTTTTCAACAATTAACAAGTGTGATTCCATATGCATTCAGAATTTACTAATGAAATGGAAAACTATGGTCTCTTAGGTACGTATAAGAGCATATCCCTTTGTCTTTCTGTTTTTCTTACTTGTTATTCAGCCTTGTTTGTCCATTCATTGTTCCCGGAGTCCTGTGCGCGTGCGCGCGCCTGCCTGCCGTCCCCTGTCCGCGCTCCGGTGTCTCGATGGAGTCCGCGCATGCGCGGACGTCTGGGCAACTATTGCTCGGGCGTCCGTGCATGCGCCTGACTCCTTGACTGCCGGGGTGCGGGGCGGGGGGCGTGTCCGGCTGGCCCGCGCTCGCGCCGTCTGACTCCGGAACTCTGAATCCTATTCGCGGTTTCACCATCGCGGAGGTATTTATGAGTTGCACTTACCGGATATGTGCACCACTCTTCACCTTCCCCATGACGAAGCGGCAAGCGACGTGCTTGTAAGCCGCGAAACGTACGTCGGGCCTTCTCCACCACCGCACCCAGGTAATTTGTGTTCCTTCCCCGAGGTCGAACCGCCATTTGGTTCCCCTCTTTCCCCCATACCCTCCATAGGGGGGCTTATTTGCAATATAGTGCTTCCGGGCACTGGTCACCCCTTTATCATCCTTAGTCCTGCTGCCATGTAAATTATATCTTTGCGGTTTGCTGGGCACCCATATTCACTTTGAGCATTAGCCTTCTTACTTAATGATGTCTTTTATGGGGTTGCCCAAGCGCGCACAAATTGTAGCAGGCACTAACAGGGGCTAAGCCCTTTTGGACAGTGAGTCAGGTCGTGCATTCCTATCTGGGAAAACATTTTTTACTCACTCTGATATTATTACTTATCCATTGGGACATGCATCATTGCTTGGGATTTTTTGACTTATTCTAACATTACTGCACTTTTACTGGGAATTTTACCCTTGAGTGGGATTCTCTCTTTCCCCATCGCCTACATCTGGCCAATGTGGACTGGGGTTAAGTCTGCTCCCTCTCGGGGTTATTATTGCCCAGCTTTTTCCAAGTCTGATGCTTCTACCAGTTTTCCCTCCCCCCCCCCCCCTTTTTTACTAGCCCTATTATGTTTACGTGCCAGTGATTTAGGGCTATGCATTCGGATACATTCCCTCACAATAGCTCCATAGTGCTTACATGCCAGGATTGTCGAAAATCCACTTGTGACTTTTAGGATCGCTACTTCCAATAGGTGGCGCTGTGCTAGAGTTTGTCTCCTTTACTGGAGAGACAATTTGAATATTTCCCAGAGGGGCATTGCAGCTATAAGTCCCCTTACCTGGCAGCCAGACTGGCTTGCAAAGTCTCCTTAAGGAGAATAGTGTTCCCCCGTGGAATTTTAGGGGCATTGCAGCTATAAGTCCCCTTACCTGGCAGCCAGACTGGCTTGCAAAGTCTCCTTAAGGAGAATAGTGTTCCCCCGTGGTCCCCACATAGCTTTCTCATGAGCCAGATCAGACACCCCCATACTTTGCACTGACGAGGGGCAAGCACCCCGAAACACCGTGTCTGCAAATTGGGATTCTGATCTGGCTTATATATCCTGAGTCATATTGCAAAGGATTGTCGAAAATCCACTTGTGACTTTTAGGATCGCTACTTCCAATAGGTGGCGCTGTGCTAGAGTTTGTCTCCTTTACTGGAGAGACAATTTGAATATTTCCCAGAGGGGCATTGCAGCTATAAGTCCCCTTACCTGGCAGCCAGACTGGCTTGCAAAGTCTCCTTAAGGAGAATAGTGTTCCCCCGTGGAATTTTAGGGGCATTGCAGCTATAAGTCCCCTTACCTGGCAGCCAGACTGGCTTGCAAAGTCTCCTTAAGGAGAATAGTGTTCCCCCGTGGTCCCCACATAGCTTTCTCATGAGCCAGATCAGACACCCCCATACTTTGCACTGACGAGGGGCAAGCACCCCGAAACACCGTGTCTGCAAATTGGGATTCTGATCTGGCTTATATATCCTGAGTCATATTGCAAAGGATTGTCGAAAATCCACTTGTGACTTTTAGGATCGCTACTTCCAATAGGTGGCGCTGTGCTAGAGTTTGTCTCCTTTACTGGAGAGACAATTTGAATATTTCCCAGAGGGGCATTGCAGCTATAAGTCCCCTTACCTGGCAGCCAGACTGGCTTGCAAAGTCTCCTTAAGGAGAATAGTGTTCCCCCGTGGAATTTTAGGGGCATTGCAGCTATAAGTCCCCTTACCTGGCAGCCAGACTGGCTTGCAAAGTCTCCTTAAGGAGAATAGTGTTCCCCCGTGGTCCCCACATAGCTTT
Source organism: Anomaloglossus baeobatrachus (assembly GCF_048569485.1). Classification (NCBI taxonomy): domain Eukaryota; kingdom Metazoa; phylum Chordata; class Amphibia; order Anura; family Aromobatidae; genus Anomaloglossus; species Anomaloglossus baeobatrachus. The sequence continues at coordinate 316,892,743 of NC_134358.1, read as the reverse complement.
CTCATGAGCCAGATCAGACACCCCCATACTTTGCACTGACGAGGGGCAAGCACCCCGAAACACCGTGTCTGCAAATTGGGATTCTGATCTGGCTTATATATCCTGAGTCATATTGCAAAGGATTGTCGAAAATCCACTTGTGACTTTTAGGATCGCTACTTCCAATAGGTGGCGCTGTGCTAGAGTTTGTCTCCTTTACTGGAGAGACAATTTGAATATTTCCCAGAGGGGCATTGCAGCTATAAGTCCCCTTACCTGGCAGCCAGACTGGCTTGCAAAGTCTCCTTAAGGAGAATAGTGTTCCCCCGTGGAATTTTAGGGGCATTGCAGCTATAAGTCCCCTTACCTGGCAGCCAGACTGGCTTGCAAAGTCTCCTTAAGGAGAATAGTGTTCCCCCGTGGTCCCCACATAGCTTTCTCATGAGCCAGATCAGACACCCCCATACTTTGCACTGACGAGGGGCAAGCACCCCGAAACACCGTGTCTGCAAATTGGGATTCTGATCTGGCTTATATATCCTGAGTCATATTGCAAAGGATTGTCGAAAATCCACTTGTGACTTTTAGGATCGCTACTTCCAATAGGTGGCGCTGTGCTAGAGTTTGTCTCCTTTACTGGAGGGACAATTTGAATATTTCCCAGAGGGGCATTGCAGCTATAAGTCCCCTTACCTGGCAGCCAGACTGGCTTGCAAAGTCTCCTTAAGGAGAATAGTGTTCCCCCGTGGAATTTTAGGGGCATTGCAGCTATAAGTCCCCTTACCTGGCAGCCAGACTGGCTTGCAAAGTCTCCTTAAGGAGAATAGTGTTCCCCCGTGGTCCCCACATAGCTTTCTCATGAGCCAGATCAGACACCCCCATACTTTGCACTGACGAGGGGCAAGCACCCCGAAACACCGTGTCTGCAAATTGGGATTCTGATCTGGCTTATATATCCTGAGTCATATTGCAAAGGATTGTCGAAAATCCACTTGTGACTTTTAGGATCGCTACTTCCAATAGGTGGCGCTGTGCTAGAGTTTGTCTCCTTTACTGGAGAGACAATTTGAATATTTCCCAGAGGGGCATTGCAGCTATAAGTCCCCTTACCTGGCAGCCAGACTGGCTTGCAAAGTCTCCTTAAGGAGAATAGTGTTCCCCCGTGGAATTTTAGGGGCATTGCAGCTATAAGTCCCCTTACCTGGCAGCCAGACTGGCTTGCAAAGTCTCCTTAAGGAGAATAGTGTTCCCCCGTGGTCCCCACATAGCTTTCTCATGAGCCAGATCAGACACCCCCATACTTTGCACTGACGAGGGGCAAGCACCCCGAAACACCGTGTCTGCAAATTGGGATTCTGATCTGGCTTATATATCCTGAGTCATATTGCAAAGGATTGTCGAAAATCCACTTGTGACTTTTAGGATCGCTACTTCCAATAGGTGGCGCTGTGCTAGAGTTTGTCTCCTTTACTGGAGAGACAATTTGAATATTTCCCAGAGGGGCATTGCAGCTATAAGTCCCCTTACCTGGCAGCCAGACTGGCTTGCAAAGTCTCCTTAAGGAGAATAGTGTTCCCCCGTGGAATTTTAGGGGCATTGCAGCTATAAGTCCCCTTACCTGGCAGCCAGACTGGCTTGCAAAGTCTCCTTAAGGAGAATAGTGTTCCCCCGTGGTCCCCACATAGCTTTCTCATGAGCCAGATCAGACACCCCCATACTTTGCACTGACGAGGGGCAAGCACCCCGAAACACCGTGTCTGCAAATTGGGATTCTGATCTGGCTTATATATCCTGAGTCATATTGCAAAGGATTGTCGAAAATCCACTTGTGACTTTTAGGATCGCTACTTCCAATAGGTGGCGCTGTGCTAGAGTTTGTCTCCTTTACTGGAGAGACAATTTGAATATTTCCCAGAGGGGCATTGCAGCTATAAGTCCCCTTACCTGGCAGCCAGACTGGCTTGCAAAGTCTCCTTAAGGAGAATAGTGTTCCCCCGTGGAATTTTAGGGGCATTGAAGCTATAAGTCCCCTTACCTGGCAGCCAGACTGGCTTGCAAAGTCTCCTTAAGGAGAATAGTGTTCCCCCGTGGTCCCCACATAGCTTTCTCATGAGCCAGATCAGACACCCCCATACTTTGCACTGACGAGGGGCAAGCACCCCGAAACACCGTGTCTGCAAATTGGGATTCTGATCTGGCTTATATATCCTGAGTCATATTGCAAAGGATTGTCGAAAATCCACTTGTGACTTTTAGGATCGCTACTTCCAATAGGTGGCGCTGTGCTAGAGTTTGTCTCCTTTACTGGAGAGACAATTTGAATATTTCCCAGAGGGGCATTGCAGCTATAAGTCCCCTTACCTGGCAGCCAGACTGGCTTGCAAAGTCTCCTTAAGGAGAATAGTGTTCCCCCGTGGAATTTTAGGGGCATTGCAGCTATAAGTCCCCTTACCTGGCAGCCAGACTGGCTTGCAAAGTCTCCTTAAGGAGAATAGTGTTCCCCCGTGGTCCCCACATAGCTTTCTCATGAGCCAGATCAGACACCCCCATACTTTGCACTGACGAGGGGCAAGCACCCCGAAACACCGTGTCTGCAAATTGGGATTCTGATCTGGCTTATATATCCTGAGTCATATTGCAAAGGATTGTCGAAAATCCACTTGTGACTTTTAGGATCGCTACTTCCAATAGGTGGCGCTGTGCTAGAGTTTGTCTCCTTTACTGGAGAGACAATTTGAATATTTCCCAGAGGGGCATTGCAGCTATAAGTCCCCTTACCTGGCAGCCAGACTGGCTTGCAAAGTCTCCTTAAGGAGAATAGTGTTCCCCCGTGGAATTTTAGGGGCATTGCAGCTATAAGTCCCCTTACCTGGCAGCCAGACTGGCTTGCAAAGTCTCCTTAAGGAGAATAGTGTTCCCCCGTGGTCCCCACATAGCTTTCTCATGAGCCAGATCAGACACCCCCATATTTTGCACTGACGAGGGGCAAGCACCCCGAAACACCGTGTCTGCAAATTGGGATTCTGATCTGGCTTATATATCCTGAGTCATATTGCAAAGGATTGTCGAAAATCCACTTGTGACTTTTAGGATCGCTACTTCCAATAGGTGGCGCTGTGCTAGAGTTTGTCTCCTTTACTGGAGAGACAATTTGAATATTTCCCAGAGGGGCATTGCAGCTATAAGTCCCCTTACCTGGCAGCCAGACTGGCTTGCAAAGTCTCCTTAAGGAGAATAGTGTTCCCCCGTGGAATTTTAGGGGCATTGCAGCTATAAGTCCCCTTACCTGGCAGCCAGACTGGCTTGCAAAGTCTCCTTAAGGAGAATAGTGTTCCCCCGTGGTCCCCACATAGCTTTCTCATGAGCCAGATCAGACACCCCCATACTTTGCACTGACGAGGGGCAAGCACCCCGAAACACCGTGTCTGCAAATTGGGATTCTGATCTGGCTTATATATCCTGAGTCATATTGCAAAGGATTGTCGAAAATCCACTTGTGACTTTTAGGATCGCTACTTCCAATAGGTGGCGCTGTGCTAGAGTTTGTCTCCTTTACTGGAGAGACAATTTGAATATTTCCCAGAGGGGCATTGCAGCTATAAGTCCCCTTACCTGGCAGCCAGACTGGCTTGCAAAGTCTCCTTAAGGAGAATAGTGTTCCCCCGTGGAATTTTAGGGGCATTGCAGCTATAAGTCCCCTTACCTGGCAGCCAGACTGGCTTGCAAAGTCTCCTTAAGGAGAATAGTGTTCCCCCGTGGTCCCCACATAGCTTTCTCATGAGCCAGATCAGACACCCCCATACTTTGCACTGACGAGGGGCAAGCACCCCGAAACACCGTGTCTGCAAATTGGGATTCTGATCTGGCTTATATATCCTGAGTCATATTGCAAAGGATTGTCGAAAATCCACTTGTGACTTTTAGGATCGCTACTTCCAATAGGTGGCGCTGTGCTAGAGTTTGTCTCCTTTACTGGAGAGACAATTTGAATATTTCCCAGAGGGGCATTGCAGCTATAAGTCCCCTTACCTGGCAGCCAGACTGGCTTGCAAAGTCTCCTTAAGGAGAATAGTGTTCCCCCGTGGAATTTTAGGGGCATTGCAGCTATAAGTCCCCTTACCTGGCAGCCAGACTGGCTTGCAAAGTCTCCTTAAGGAGAATAGTGTTCCCCCGTGGTCCCCACATAGCTTTCTCATGAGCCAGATCAGACACCCCCATACTTTGCACTGACGAGGGGCAAGCACCCCGAAACACCGTGTCTGCAAATTGGGATTCTGATCTGGCTTATATATCCTGAGTCATATTGCAAAGGATTGTCGAAAATCCACTTGTGACTTTTAGGATCGCTACTTCCAATAGGTGGCGCTGTGCTAGAGTTTGTCTCCTTTACTGGAGAGACAATTTGAATATTTCCCAGAGGGGCATTGCAGCTATAAGTCCCCTTACCTGGCAGCCAGACTGGCTTGCAAAGTCTCCTTAAGGAGAATAGTGTTCCCCCGTGGAATTTTAGGGGCATTGCAGCTATAAGTCCCCTTACCTGGCAGCCAGACTGGCTTGCAAAGTCTCCTTAAGGAGAATAGTGTTCCCCCGTGGTCCCCACATAGCTTTCTCATGAGCCAGATCAGACACCCCCATACTTTGCACTGACGAGGGGCAAGCACCCCGAAACACCGTGTCTGCAAATTGGGATTCTGATCTGGCTTATATATCCTGAGTCATATTGCAAAGGATTGTCGAAAATCCACTTGTGACTTTTAGGATCGCTACTTCCAATAGGTGGCGCTGTGCTAGAGTTTGTCTCCTTTACTGGAGAGACAATTTGAATATTTCCCAGAGGGGCATTGCAGCTATAAGTCCCCTTACCTGGCAGCCAGACTGGCTTGTAAAGTCTCCTTAAGGAGAATAGTGTTCCCCCGTGGAATTTTAGGGGCATTGCAGCTATAAGTCCCCTTACCTGGCAGCCAGACTGGCTTGCAAAGTCTCCTTAAGGAGAATAGTGTTCCCCCGTGGTCCCCACATAGCTTTCTCATGAGCCAGATCAGACACCCCCATACTTTGCACTGACGAGGGGCAAGCACCCCGAAACACCGTGTCTGCAAATTGGGATTCTGATCTGGCTTATATATCCTGAGTCATATTGCAAAGGATTGTCGAAAATCCACTTGTGACTTTTAGGATCGCTACTTCCAATAGGTGGCGCTGTGCTAGAGTTTGTCTCCTTTACTGGAGAGACAATTTGAATATTTCCCAGAGGGGCATTGCAGCTATAAGTCCCCTTACCTGGCAGCCAGACTGGCTTGCAAAGTCTCCTTAAGGAGAATAGTGTTCCCCCGTGGAATTTTAGGGGCATTGCAGCTATAAGTCCCCTTACCTGGCAGCCAGACTGGCTTGCAAAGTCTCCTTAAGGAGAATAGTGTTCCCCCGTGGTCCCCACATAGCTTTCTCATGAGCCAGATCAGACACCCCCATACTTTGCACTGACGAGGGGCAAGCACCCCGAAACACCGTGTCTGCAAATTGGGATTCTGATCTGGCTTATATATCCTGAGTCATATTGCAAAGGATTGTCGAAAATCCACTTGTGACTTTTAGGATCGCTACTTCCAATAGGTGGCGCTGTGCTAGAGTTTGTCTCCTTTACTGGAGAGACAATTTGAATATTTCCCAGAGGGGCATTGCAGCTATAAGTCCCCTTACCTGGCAGCCAGACTGGCTTGCAAAGTCTCCTTAAGGAGAATAGTGTTCCCCCGTGGAATTTTAGGGGCATTGCAGCTATAAGTCCCCTTACCTGGCAGCCAGACTGGCTTGCAAAGTCTCCTTAAGGAGAATAGTGTTCCCCCGTGGTCCCCACATAGCTTTCTCATGAGCCAGATCAGACACCCCCATACTTTGCACTGACGAGGGGCAAGCACCCCGAAACACCGTGTCTGCAAATTGGGATTCTGATCTGGCTTATATATCCTGAGTCATATTGCAAAGGATTGTCGAAAATCCACTTGTGACTTTTAGGATCGCTACTTCCAATAGGTGGCGCTGTGCTAGAGTTTGTCTCCTTTACTGGAGAGACAATTTGAATATTTCCCAGAGGGGCATTGCAGCTATAAGTCCCCTTACCTGGCAGCCAGACTGGCTTGCAAAGTCTCCTTAAGGAGAATAGTGTTCCCCCGTGGAATTTTAGGGGCATTGCAGCTATAAGTCCCCTTACCTGGCAGCCAGACTGGCTTGCAAAGTCTCCTTAAGGAGAATAGTGTTCCCCCGTGGTCCCCACATAGCTTTCTCATGAGCCAGATCAGACACCCCCATACTTTGCACTGACGAGGGGCAAGCACCCCGAAACACCGTGTCTGCAAATTGGGATTCTGATCTGGCTTATATATCCTGAGTCATATTGCAAAGGATTGTCGAAAATCCACTTGTGACTTTTAGGATCGCTACTTCCAATAGGTGGCGCTGTGCTAGAGTTTGTCTCCTTTACTGGAGAGACAATTTGAATATTTCCCAGAGGGGCATTGCAGCTATAAGTCCCCTTACCTGGCAGCCAGACTGGCTTGCAAAGTCTCCTTAAGGAGAATAGTGTTCCCCCGTGGAATTTTAGGGGCATTGCAGCTATAAGTCCCCTTACCTGGCAGCCAGACTGGCTTGCAAAGTCTCCTTAAGGAGAATAGTGTTCCCCCGTGGTCCCCACATAGCTTTCTCATGAGCCAGATCAGACACCCCCATACTTTGCACTGACGAGGGGCAAGCACCCCGAAACACCGTGTCTGCAAATTGGGATTCTGATCTGGCTTATATATCCTGAGTCATATTGCAAAGGATTGTCGAAAATCCACTTGTGACTTTTAGGATCGCTACTTCCAATAGGTGGCGCTGTGCTAGAGTTTGTCTCCTTTACTGGAGAGACAATTTGAATATTTCCCAGAGGGGCATTGCAGCTATAAGTCCCCTTACCTGGCAGCCAGACTGGCTTGCAAAGTCTCCTTAAGGAGAATAGTGTTCCCCCGTGGAATTTTAGGGGCATTGCAGCTATAAGTCCCCTTACCTGGCAGCCAGACTGGCTT